>NC_138373.1:42673284-42712852 GCF_054177405.1 Leptonychotes weddellii
TGAAATCAAGGTGTTGGCAGGGTTGGTTCCTGTGAAACCTGTAGGGAAGGATTTTTCCTTGCCTCTCCCAGCTCCTGGTGGGCCCAGTGCTCCTCGGCCAGTAACAGCATCATTCCAGTCTCTGCCTCCCTCTTCACCTGCCCATCTTCCCTCAGCACTCCCCTTGTGGGTCTGTGTGCCACATCCCCCGTTCTTACAAGGACACCAGTTGTGCTGGATTAGGAACCCCCCCCCCACAATGATTTCATCTTAAGTTGATTGTATCTGCAAAGACCCTATTTCCTAAAAAGGTCATATTCATAGATACCAGGGGTTAAGACTTCAGTGTAAGATTTCAGTTCCTTTTGGGGGAACACAGTTCAACCCATAACAGAACAGAAGGTCCTGTAAGAAATGGGAGAGGCTTATATTTAACAGAAGATGTATGTTAGTCAAACATACAAATAACTGGACGTGTGGACATTAAGAGATAGCTTGAGGATGGAGATCAGCATCTGAGAAGAAATGAAAAGGGAACATGATTGTCCATAGAGTTCTATAGAGTGGGAGAGAGGGGGGCCACAGACAGAATCTGGAGGGCTCCCACTGAGGACCTAGCAACTAATTATTGAGTGCTTATTAAAGTGTGCCAGGATCTGATATCGATGTTGGTTAACCAGAGGTGATGGCGAGAGGAAACATTCCCAATTTCAAGGAGCTCGGTTGCCAGGGCCAGAGGCAGAGGAACCTGGGAAAGCAAGGCCAGTGGGGAAGAAGGAAAATCAGAGATGAGTGAAACCACAGAAGAGAAAGGAGGAGGGTGAAAAGGAGGAGTGGTCCATGGTGTTAAGTGCTGAACAGAGAGAGGAAGCAAGATAAGAACCCAGAGTGGCCATTAGCTTTAGCAACAAAAGAATCATGGCTGACCCCAGTGAGTCTGCTTTTAGTGGAAAGTTGGGGGTGGGAGCCAGAATCCCATTGGTTAAGAAGTGTGCTCTAAGGGACTGCTCTTGGAAGATAGGGGGAGGCTTAGGATCGAGAAGGTGTGTTTTAAGATGGGAGACCCTTGAATACTTTTATCCGTGGAGCTGAAACATTCCAAAGGAGGAAGTTGTGGAAGGTGGAGAAGAGAGAGGGAGGGAGAGCAAGAGAGGGAGAGAGAGCTGATCACTGATGGAGAGAGGTTCCTGAACAGGAGTTCACGGAGTAGAGGGTAGAGGAAGGAGGAGGGAGCTTTGAACTGGAGGAGACCCACAGGGCTGTGGGAGGACAGGTGATGAGGATGATTGCAGATGGCAATGGATCTGAAGGGGGAGTAGAGATGACCTGCAGGAAGCCCTTCCTGCCCTCAAGTCAATGCGAATGCTGTTTCCTCATGACACCTTGTCTGAGAGGTGTCATCAGCCCCAGCCTTCTCTGCTTCGCTCCTGCCGCCCTCATCATCACCCATATCCCACAGGGCACTCCCCCTCCCCACTGACTGGAGGTGGCCTTGCACTGCCTAGAACGTGGTTGTGGGAGCTTCTGGGCTGGTGGCAAGGACGTCCTGCTGGCTTCTACTCACACCACAGGGAGGGCTTGAGCATGTCATTTGACTTCTTCTGACTTCAATTTTCTCCTCTATAAAATGAAGGAGCTAGACTGAATATGTTATACCAGGGGTCAGGAAATGAGGGCCCGGGGCCCAAATCTAGCCCACTGACTGTTTTTGTTATTGTTGTTTCGTTTTGTTTTTGTTTTTGTTTGTTTGTTTGTTTGCAAATGAGCTTTACTGGATGTTATAGGTTGCATTGTGCCTCTCCCCAAATCCGTGTGTTGAAGTCCTAACTCCCAGTGCCTTAGATGGTGATGGGCTTAGGAGACATGGCCTTGTTTTTTTTTTTTTTTAAAGATTTTTATTTATTTGACAGAGAGAGACACAGCAAGAGAGGGAACACAAGCAGGGGGACTGGGAGAGGGAGAAGCAAGCTTCCTGCTGAGCAGGGAGCCCGATGGGGGGCTCGATTCCAGGACCCTGGGATCACGACCCGAGCAAAGGCAGATGCTTACCGACTGAGCCACCCAGGCGCCCCGAGACATTGCCTTAAAAGAGGTGACAAAATTACAGTTAGACCTTGAGGCTGGGCCCTAATCCAAACTGACTGGTGTCTTTATAAACAGAGGGAACTGGATCCACAGAGAAACCATGGCACCCATGCACGGAAGAAAGCCCCGGGGAGGGCACAGCGCATGGGTGACCGTCCAGAGCCAAGGAGAGGAGCCTCAGAGGAAACCAGCCCTGCCAGCACCTTGATCCTGGACTTGCAGGCTCGGGAACTGTGAGATAATGTATTTCTGTTGTTTCAGTCCCCCCTCGTCTGTGGTCTTTTGCTATAGCAGCTCTAGCAAACTACCACTTCGGAACCCAGCCCCACCTGTTCCCTCACTCTGGCTGCTTTTACATTGTAACGGCAGAGTTGAGTATTTGCAACAGAATAGGCCGGGCTACCACCAAAGCCTACAACTTTATTTATTTATTTTTAGTATCTAGTCCTCTGCAGAAAATGTTTGTTGACCACTACTCTAAAGCACCCCAAACGTCATTCTAAATAGAAATTTTAGGAAGGTAATAAAAGCTTAGTTCATTTTTAAAAGAAGAAGAAGGTAGCGGGAGGGGAAGAATGAAGCGGGGGAAATCGGAGGGGTGGACGAACCATGAGAGACGATGGACTCTGAAAAACAGGCTGGGGGTTCTAGAGGGGAGGGGAGTGGGAGGATGGGTTGGCCTGGTGGTGGGTATTGAGGAGGGCACGTTCTGCATGGAGCACTGGGTGTTATGCACAAACAATGAATCATGGAACACTTCATCTAGAACTAATGATGTAATGTATGGGGATTAACATAAGAATAGAAAAAAATACTCATTTCACATTCAAAAAAAAAAAATCTTAAAAAAAAAAAAAAAAAGCTTAGTTCATTTTTATGTTTCTGTGTCCCAAGTCAGATGCTGACTTCTTGGGGGGCAGGGATCACAGATCCTGTAGGAAGGGAGAAAATAGTGTTCACTAGACATGGAACCACGCTGTGTCCACCGACTGATGAGTGGATAAAGAAAATGTGGTGTATATACATATGACAAGATACTATTCAGCCGTAAAAAGAAGGAAATCCTGTCATTTGTGACCGCATGGATGAAACTCTTGGGCTTTATACTAAGTGACATAAATGAGACAGAGAAAGACATACACTGCATGACCGCATTTACATGGGAATCTGAAAAAAAAAACAAAACCCAAAATGAAAGTCACAGAAACAGTAGAATGGTGGTTGTCAGGGGTGGGGAAATGGTTGAAGGTGGTCAAAGGTACAAAATTCTAGTTATAAGATGAATAAGTTCTGGGTGCGTAGGTATGGTGACTGTGGTTGACAATATTGTATTGTATATTTGAAAGTTGCTAAGAGAGTAGATTTTAAAAGTTCTCACCGCCAAAAAAGGGAACTACATGACATGATGCGTGTGTTAACTAACCATATTGTAGTAATCATTTGCAATATGGACATATATCAAAATCATCACAGTGCACCTTAAACTGATACAATGTCATATGTCAGTTATAGCTCAATAAATGGAAAAAATATGTAGAATGTCACCAGTGAGGCTGCCCATTTTTCTCTATGTTTATGCTATTGCTTTTTTTTTTTAGTAAACAAAAATTTTTCATTGCCTCCCCACCCCCCACAAAATACTGTTCACTGAATACCTGCTATATGCCAAGAATTGTGTTACGCACTTTGCTTTCGATTAGTCCCCACAATAACTCTGGGAGATGGGTACATTTCTTTCTTTTCTTTTTTAAGATTTTATTTATTTATTTGAGAGAGAGAGAGCATCAGTGGGAGGGGCAGAGGGAGAGGGAGCCGCAGACTCCCTGCCGAGCCGGGAGCCCAATGCGGAACTCGATCCCAGAAACCTGGGATCATAACCTGAGCTGATGGCAGACGCTTCACCGACTGGGCCACCCAGGCGCCCTGATGGGTACATTTCTTAATCACATTTTACAGATTAAATAAATGAGGTGGGTGAGATGAAGTGACTTCCCCAGTCACGGAGCCCTGTACAGATCACCCTGGGAAGTGACCCTGTCTGTCTTCAAAGCCACAGTCTTCTCATCATGCCATGCCACCTGCAACTCAGGTTTTTGTTTGTTTTGTTTGTTTTATATTTATGTCTCTTGCGATTTTTAGTATGTTGTTACTAATAGATACCGAGAGAATGTTTCTGGAATTGATTCTTGGCTTCATGCTTCTCCCAAATACTGCAACTCTTCTGTCATTCAATATATAGTAAACAGAGGTCAGGCCCTGTTCTAGGTTCCGGGGACATGGGAATGACGAGACACAGCATTCCTGGCTCTTGTGCAGTTTGCTAGTGGAGAATTGGTTATTACCTTTTTCAGTGGCTCTCCACCAGCTGTCCACAGCTTGCCATGGCCTATACTCCCGAAGTGATGAAGGGCGCAGCTGGATGGCAGTCAGCCTTGGGACTCAGGAGCTAGACCTGGAGGAATATCGGTGCACAAGCTCTTTGTCGTCCACTGAAAAGTGCCTCCAAACCCACTTACCCTCTGTCATTGCCTCCCTCTGGTCACCGTAAGTGGGAGAGCTTTGATCCCATGCATTTCTCCCTCTTGCCCACCTCCCGTATATATACTTAAATAAGCTACAGAATCCACAAGCTGTAAAGCTCAGGCTTAGGTGGAAAATGGGATCTCCGGCAGTCCTTGGGGGGACAAACCCACAAACCAAATGGACCCTGGCTTTCCAAAGCAATGATTTCCTTGTTTGCAAGCAAAAAAAGAAAGAAAGAAAGAAAGAAAGAAAGAAAGAAAGAAAGAAAAAAGAGAGAGAGAGAAAACAAGTTTGGGGCTTTCTAAAACTTCTTGGGGTTTTCTCTGAAATCATATTAGATGGTGCGGCCCTGGCCGAACACTTCGGCTTCATCGGGGATAGAGTGGCCTGATCGCAACATCATGGGGCTTGTGGCCATCGGCCCCGGAGGGTTACACTCGACTGTGAAACTTGTCACTGGAACTTCTCTGACTTGTGGCCGCTAAGCTGGAATTTGCTTACCATCTCGCTTCTCCCAGACTAATAGCGCATTTCAGGACAGCTTAGATGATCACTTCACAACCCTGCAATCTATTTCTAAGGTAAAATGGAAGTCTTTTTTTTTTTTTTTAAAGATTTTATCTATTTATTTGACAGAGAGATAATGAGAGCAGGAACACAAGCAGGGGGAGTGGGAGAGGGAGAAGCAGGCTTCCCAGGGAGCAGGGAGCCTGATGCTGGGCTCCATCCCAGGACCCTGGGATCATGATCTGAGCTGAAGGCAGACGCTTAACGACTGAGCCACCCAGGCGCCCCTAAAATGGAAGTCAAATTGGGAAAAAAAATCAATTTTTAATGAAACAAAGTCCCCCCGAAACCGGATGTCAAATATTATCATGCCATCCCCATTCACCGGTTGACCCTGGGACTAAGCCATTGAAGTAAAACATGTATATGGCTTCTTCCTAATTTCTGGGCTCTCTGAACATATCGTGTAAGGAATTGTGGAGGAAGCGTCAAAATGTCTCTGCCATATACCGGCTATTTCTTCTGTTTTCGCTCTCTTTTTTTTTAACCTGTAAAATTAAGGCATTAAAGTAAATAATATTTAAATTCTCTTAACATGCACCAACGTCTGTGTTAACCCAAAGGTAAAGGAAGGCCTTATAAGTTTATACGTACAAGTACTTCAGCGTAGGTAATTTACATGTTGTAGGAAATTGGATTCTGTCCCACACTAAATACATTTTCAATAAAAGAAGGCTTCCTGATGCCTATCATAACACCAGTGAGTCCTGTGAAGTTGTCTTTAGCCTACGAAAGCTAGACCATTAGCAAAGCCTAAGGACGAGGCCTTTGGTGGGGTGATACCAAGACCCAGCTTCTGGGTAGGATTATAGTGTTAGGGTGCAGTTGGACTCTGGGCCAGTCAAATCCTCCTTTTATCTTTTTCAAAATGTAGGAGACTAAGCTCACTCTAGTCCTTCTAGTATTCTATGGCTCTGAGGGTTCCTAGAATTGGCTGATTCCCTAGAAAGGCATCGGGAGGCCAGCTTGGTTCTTGGCTTGGCATTGGTAATGGTGGCAAGGCTCAAGAATAGATTTTGCTGGACAACGGTTTAAAAGAACAAACACGGAAGTACATGCAACAACTTCCAGACAAAAGCCACATCAGGTGGCTCCAAAGTTCTGACCCTGTGATGAAACTTAAAATGATTTATGCTTTTTCTCTCTTGAAGAACATCCTAGAAACCAAAGGGGCCAAGGCAGCTCTTCTTCAGGAACCACTGATGATTATAGCACCCACCGGCAGTCAGTCTGAAAACATCCCAATTTTTACCTTGCCATTAGCATAGCATTTACCTGGGAGATGGCAAAGCTAAGAAGAAGTTGTGTTTCTGAGATACGAGCTGTACCATAGTTCAAAATCGCCTCAAAAGATTTCAAAGATGAAATGAGGCTTTATTATGTAAATCTCCCGTTGGGCTCTGGCTCCTATTAAAAACAAAACAAAGGAACAACAACTGGGAGTTTTGGAAAAGGTCCATAAAAACAATTTAAGTTTACTGAGTAAATAAATAGTAGATAGTTTAAAATTCTCTTTGGGGATAATTGAGAAAGTGACTCAAAGAAATTAGAGATGGAAGAAGCTTGTTTTATACAGCCCTCCAGGGGATGCTCTCCTTGGGTTCTTTCCTTTTGGATTAAAAGGTCAAAATGACAATAACACTAATAATAAATTATATACTCCCAGTGCCTTCTTCTAAGCCCTTTAATAGCCTTGTGAAGAGTGGAGACATGTAGCATTCATGTTTAATGTGGCTCCTGTTGGAATTATGACTTCCTGTAAGCCAGCTACATCTGATGCTGAGACCCAAGAGTAGGGATTATGGCACTTGACCAAGGGGAGGGAGTCTAGTCCCATGATTTGTTCTGAAGACAACTTCTCTTACTCTGATCCAAGGGGAGGCCTAGCAGAAAAATAAAAAAAAAAATTTTTGGTGGAATAAGAAAGTCATTTTGTGTTTTAGATGTTGCATAGATGAGTGGAATAAATTATATGATAATTACATACTATATTATATATATTATAAAATTGCATTGCCTCTTTCATTTCAACCTCTTACCTGATAGAGGATCTTTCCCATCCTTCCTGTGAGTGGTTTCCTTGGAGAGCAGGGAAGAATAAAGGATGGAATTATGTTAATGAACATGGCTACCAACCTCCAAACCTTTGGACCATGGGTATCAGCCATCACTTCTATGAACCAAATTGCTTTTAGGATTTGGACAGAATATTTCCCACATAGTTCCCAATCTGTGACATGTCACTAGCTCATGAGGGTACTTTCCAGGGAACTCAGTACCTAGACACATTTTCAATGGTCAGTGAGGGAAATGGAGCACTTTGATGGCAAAACATGTATATAGGGAGGCTAGAGAAAAAAAGTTGGCTATTAATAAGTGCCTCTAAAATGAAAATTTGTAAGGCAAGTTATTTAAATTAGTGAATGTAAACCAACAAAGCAAAAATAGGAGCCTTTGGATCCTTCACTCCCCGCATCTTATAATAAATAAATTATCCTAAACCATGTAGATAGCCACGGGACTTTGTTTTTATTTATTTTATAGCCTGTTTTTTAAATCCCCTGAATAGCACCAGGAGGAAATAAAAAAACTTTTTCTTTTCTTTTTTTTTTCCCCATTCTCCTATTATGTCGGCTTTGTTGCGCTTGTGTGCTTGGACTTCTGTATATTTGCAAGGCTTATTTTTCAAGAGAGCGGTTGGGGTTGACAAAGTACAAGAATTTCCATTTCTATCCCCATTCTGTCGCTGCTGACATGGCTGGACTGTTTGGCATAAAATGGGGGAAAACCCACCGGTTCCTGCACACGTGGCTGTTCCAGTCCATTAAAACAAAAAGATCGCAGCCTCTGGCCATGACTGAAGGCAGAGGACATGGGACATGACAGAGTCCTTTAATTATCTCAAGGCCCAAGTCACTCATCCTGCTACTTTCTGTGCTTCCCCACATGGAGACTTCCTCTAAATCTTGGCTGACGCACAGGAATCTGATGTTTAGAAAGTCACTTTCCCGTCCTTATAAACAATTCTACCATAATAACCTGGCTGCTGGCACCAGCGCTTCATTTAAATTTTGCTCAGCTTGATTTACAATTAAGATTTAATTAGTAAACTCATTACAAAGACAGGAAATCTCTGACTTTCCCCTAGTTCTCTCTCAGGCCTTAGCGAGGACCCAGCCTGTCCCTTTGGCTTTAGACGTTTGCACAGAGTTTTCTCTAAACACTGTTATTTATGTCAACTTTAATTTTAAGATAAAATATTGTCTTTTGCTTTTGAAAATAGAGGGAAGTAGCCCAGTCACTTAGAACTTAAGGTTTCAAGTTCTCTATTTAGGAAATAGGCCCTGTGCGTGTTTTTAAACCTTCCAGACCCTGAGAGTCTGTTTAGATCTTCCCAGCTTTTCTCAAATGGCAGAAAGAGCTGCTGAGGTTGGGGAACGGGGTGAGGGATGTCAATAGGGGTGAGGAGGGTAAGGCTGGAGTAGATCCACCACATGGTGACACCCTCAGAATCATCCAGAACACTGGGCTATTTTGCTGTCAATCTCAGAACACAACAGGAGGGTGGCAGAACTCTATAAAACAGGGTGAAGCACATTTTGCTGCAAAAGAACAGTGGGAAAGTATTTGCCAAGGAGCTATGAAGAATGCGGGGTATAATTGAATATTCAGCCAAGACAGAGGCTCTGCAATGTTAGAAACCGAGGACTAAAACATTTTAGCTGGTAATATTTTTATTGGGCAAAACCTAGATAAATTCATCTTGTTCTCAAGGTCCCTAAGGGAAAATGATGGAGAACTTTTGGATCAGAGCTTAAGTGTTATTGATATACTTGATGCAATAAAACTTACATTAGAACATTTGCTTTGACCACACAAAGATGATTGATTCCAGGGCATTTAAAAGAGAAATTTCTTTCCCTTTCAAATTCTTCCTATTTTACCTCAGCTTGCTTCCTGTAAAAGAAAAAACAGAAAAACAAAACAAAACAAAACAAAAACAGAAACAAAAAAAACCCTGAAGCTCTTTGTGTGATCTTTGATCCTTAAGGAAAGTTTTATATGGTTAGATAAGTGACTTTGTTTCGGAAATTCAGTGTTTGAAAACTCACTCATTAGAAGTAACTGTAAGTCGTCAAAATTTGAAGTCACGAATTAAATCCTTTTTAGGTCCGTTCAACTGTTATCATAGAGCCTTATTCTCTAGTGATTTCTCTGCCCATACTATTTTTTTTTTTTGTCCTAACAAAAAAGAAGCTATCGATCAGAAAGGTTAAGTGACTTCCCTGAGATCCCACAGCAAACTTGTAGACAAGACAGAAATAAGGTTTGTTGGTTTGTTTGTTTATTTGAACTATGTGCAAAGCTCTGAGCCAACTCAAAGGGAAAAGTTATTAGTAGCTGTAAAAATCAAGAACCATGATACTTAACGGGTGTTTCTCTTGGGCAGTCTCTGACAGCTTTTATGAGGCTGTGGAATGTGTCAATAGATAGCACTGTGACCCTCTGGGAAGGAGCAAACCAAACCCTCTTTCCTCTGGGAAGTCTCAGTCCAGTTAGCTCCTGGACATTCTCAGCAGGAAGAGGAAATGCTAACTTTACGTTTAAAATGGCTCAGAAGAATTTGGAGAACCCAGGACTTACACTGATACCAGTCCAATTAAAGAGAAGTCTACAGAGCCATCAGATAGCTTCATCGTACAGTTTAGAATAATCTGGAAGTAAAAATAATGTCTCTCCCTGTCTCGTTGGCTGGTGGTTTGGAAGAAGTCGACCCCCAGTGCCAGAACACAAGACAGGCCAACGTACCAGATTTCAGTTCTCATCTTTGAGATGCGAGGTGCCAGGCTGATGGAAGGGGGGACAGGGCAAAGGAAGAGGGAACAAGGGCCTCCAAAATAACAGTTGAAAAAAAAAAGAAAACAGAAATAATGAAGGCACAAGGGACTATAAAGTTCCCAGGTAACATTAGCACTGAGACGGGTAGGGACTGGTCTCCTGAGGTTACTGCTTTCAATTGAGGTTTCATTTAATGGAAATACACCCATTAGAAACCACAACAGATGTTCCTCTGAGCTGCGTAAAGAGCAGCAGAAGTAGACAGAAAGAGATCTGAGCCAGGGGTCCCCTAATTTCTCCACATCAGGAGTTCGACTTAGGAAGGTGTATTTAAAAATTTTACTTTGGAGGAGCCTTTTGCAGTTATCAGAGACATTAAGTCCCAAATGCAATGCATCAGTCTTGACTGAATCCTGTTTGGAAAATAAGGGCCATAAAAAAACTTCTTGGTATAATTAAGGACACTGAAATATGAATATTTTGAATATAAATTATTACAGATATATTTTTATATATTATATAATTATATGTGTTAAATTAGTTCAGGATATCAATTATTATTATTGATAAAATGTGGATATAGAAATTTAGATATTTTGATAGATTATATTATGGAATTATTATACATTTTCCTGGGTGTGATTATATTACTGTGGCTAAGTAGTTGATCCTATTTTTAGGCACTGGATCCTAAAGTTGGGTTGACGTACAATTATGTCTGAAACTCAGAAAAAAATGTGTGTGTGTGTGTATGTGTGTGTGTATACATACATATGCATATGTGTAGACACACCCAGACTTAAGCAGAGGCTGGATGGAAGAATAATGGAGTCGGGAAGCTTCTAGATAGAGTTGGTTAATTCTCTGTCCAGGTGACATTACTAATAGATTCAATAAGAAGAGCACACATTTATGCAGTGCTTACTGGATCCCAGGCTCTTTTCCAAGTGCTTTATGTGCATAACATATATCCTCCCAACACCCTCTCTCAAAGCCATAGAGAGGGTTAGCTATCCACTGTTTAGCTAGAGTAAAGAAGCGAGCGACCCACAATCACACAATAGCCATGCTATTGGACTTGGGATTGAAATCGCAACAGCTGATGTCAGAGTTTGTTTTTAATTTGTATACCATATTTTCTGTATATCTTAACAATACCGGTCACTAAAGGGTAAATGATGTTATGTTTATTGGATCAAATCCTAGAATTTACCTTAGTCAGAAGTTCCGATTCAGAACAGGCCGGGAACCCATAGACAGAAATGATTGAGGAAATGTGATGAGATATATCCAGAACAGAGTATGGCTCCTTTAGGTGTAAGGAGATCTTAGTGGCTTCTAGCCAGAGCTAGGGGGAGTCAAGCTACCACCACCCTTGGATGCAAAACGGTAAAATAGATCCCCAAGGAGACAGACTGGTATCCCAAGTGTTCTGCCAAATCATAGCCCCACTCAAGTCAGTGAGCACTGCTTTTGCAATAGCCTTTGTGTGTGTGTTTCTTAAAAATACAGAGGAAGAGAGAAGGAGAGAGAGAAAGAGAACTGGTGCCCAAACCAGGCAAATGTACAGAAGTTCAGAAGAATAATATATTAGTGTTCAATGCTTTAAAAAAAATCTGTGGGGGTGCCCGGGTAGCTCAGATGGTTAAGCATCTGACTTCGGCTCAGGTCATGATCACATGGTCCTGGGATCGAGCCCGGCATCGGGCTCCCTGCTCAGGGAGAAGCCTGCTTCTCCCTTTCCTCTGCCATTCCCTCCGCCTGTGCCCTCTGGTTCTGTCTATCTTTGTGTCAAATAAATAAATGAAATCTTAAAAAAAAAAAAAAAATTGTGGAAGCCCCTGAAGGCAATCCTTCCTTTTTCCCTTAGAGCATGCCCTGTCCATGGTCTGTGTAAACTCGATGAACTTTGTCTCTAAGTTCTGTCCAGATTCTCACATCATTGTATTGACCTCTTTTGTCTTCTTGGATGTCCAAACATACAAATCCCTCAACACTTGACCTTTTTCTGTCTTTTTCTCCTCTTGCTAATGTGTTTGGAGTGGTGTGGAGATGTAGGAAGATTTGCCTTTCTTCCTTCCTTTGTTGGAGCCCCAGAGTTAGAAGCCACTGAAACTTTGAGACTTGTGGTCAGACTTAAAATTCAGATTCCAAGCAAAATTTCCCACAGGTCCTTCTTCCACCTCTCCAGACACCATCTCATTAAGCAATGTGGCAGTGTGGCCCGTTTCCAGGGGGAGCTTCGACCCGTAAATCCCTCAGCATTCGGGGTGAGGCCATGTCCACCGTGGATCTTCTCATATCTGTTACCTGCACTGTGGTTTTCAAATAGTGTATTCAAGTAAAGACGATGCTGGATGCATATTACACTTGGCACCGATAAGAACAGTGACACTCTTCCAGAACTTTGCACCTGATTTGATGCTCATGACAATTCGATGAGGTAGGGAGAGATATTATGACCTCTTGCAGATGTGATGCTGCTCTATTTCTTCAGGTTTGGGGGAGATAGGACACTGTACAGCAGTTAAGCTCTCCCAAAGTTTCTGTCTTTTATCTAATTAGAATATTATCAGTGGGTTTTTTAATTCAGTTAATTAATAAACATGTATTTAATGTTCCTTATGAATGTTATATAAAGTACTATGGAGGTTAAAAAAAGGATTAAATGAAATTGTTCTCATCTGCAAGGAGCTATGGTATAATTGGAAAGGTAGCACATGTAGTCTTTAAAAGATGAATAACATAAGGTGTGGAAGGCAAGTGATAGATATTTAAGAAAGCTTTTTTTTTAAGATTTTATTAATTTGAGAGAAAGAGAGAGCATGAGTGGGGCAGGGAGAGGCAGGGAGAGGGAGAAGCAGACTTCCCACTGAGCAGGGAGCCCAATGCAGGACTCGATCCCAGGACCCTGGGATCACGACCCGAGGCGAAGGCAGACGCTTAACCGATTGAGCCACCTAGGCACTCTAAGAAATCTTTTTGAGTACCTGCTGTGTGCCAGGCATTATTCCAAGTGCTAAGAATTCAGGAATGAACAAAACAGATAAAAAGGCTCCCCTCTTAGAACTAACATTCTAGATAGGAAGAAAGACAAGAGAAATAAACGAGAAAAATACATTAAACGTATCCTCTGTTATTGAAAAACAAAGCAGGATGGGATGACACTGTTGAGGCTGTGGTTAATATTTCAAGCAGGATTTCATGGAAAAGCCTCATTAAAAATAGAGTTGTGTGAGTAAAGACCCAAAGGAAATGAAGACCTCATCATACGGCAAGTGAAGGGAAGGGCATTTCAGGCAGAGGGAACAGCCAGTGCAAAGGCCACAAAGGAGCTTTTCAGCTGTGTTCAGGAAAAGGAAGGAGGCTGATGGGGCTTGAGTAGGTGGCTACGTGAGAGAGTAGGAAGAGAAGGGGTCAGAAAAACAACTGGGAGCCAGATCTTGTAGGCATTGTCTTTGGCAAGGACTTTGGATTTTACTCCGAGTGCGATGGGGAGCCACTGGATACTTTTGAGCAGTGCAACAACATATGTGACTTGACAGGTGACAGGAGGTGAAGCAGGGTGTGTCCTTGGGAGGACTACTGCAAGAATCAAGGCGAGAAATGATGACAGCTAAAGCAGGTGGGAATGTGGAAATGGTGAGAGCCAGTCAGCCGGGACTTGGTGAATTTGAGGCAGGTGTAAGAGGAATCAATGATTGGGCCAAGCTTCTGGGTCTGAATCAGTGTTGGAATGGGATTGCCATCGGCTATGAGTTCAGTTCTAGATGTGCTGAGTTTGGAAGGCGTATTCGAACTGTGAGTGGATGTACTACTGAGGAAGCTGCATGTATGACTCTGGATTCCAAGGAGAGGTCCGGACTGGAGTTATCAGCTTGGAAATCACTGACACATAGATATTTTAAAGCCATGAAACTATGAGTCCACCCAGGGAATGTATATAAATAGACAAAATCCAAGGATTGAGCCATGGGATACTCCACCACTTAGAGGTTAGAAAAATGAGAAAAGCCCAATGAAAAGCATACGAACAAACAGCGAAGGAGATTAAGAAGAAAGGGGAAACGTGAGTTTGTAGCTATGGAAAAATGTTTCAAGAAGAGAGTGATCCGTTGTGCCAAATGCTAAGTCAGAAAGGTTGACTCAAGGTCTGTGTTTAGATTCAGCAAAGTGGGAACCATGGCTGAGCTCGATAAAGTCATTTCGGTGGAAAAAGATGGGAGTGAAGGCATGAAGAAGTCCAAGAGAAAAGGGTTGGAGAGAGATTGTAGATAGCAAGTCCGGAATTTCAAGTTGTTTTGCTGTAAAGGAACAGGTAGAAACGGGGTGGTAGCTGGAGGTACAGGTGACATCAAAAGAAGTTCTAGGTCATTGTTTTATTAAGGTCTGAGAATAGCATGTTTGTATGCTGGTTTAATAATGCAAGGGATTCTAATGATGTAAGGAAGAGAAGGAAAGATTTGATGCAGGATTTGTCCTCCAGTAAAAGGGAGACTGAAATCCAGTGTCCAGGGGGAAGGCTTTACCTTGGTGAGGAGCAGGGAGCACTCAAAGCTAGCCACAGCAGAAAAGGTGGGATCTAGGGGAGAAGGTGCTGCTTTGTGGGTGCACGTGGTGGGAATCTGTGCAAGTGACAACGTGACGGTCGTGCTCAGTATTAGTGATCATTGATTTTAAATCAATGAGAGAATAGTTAGCTTAGCTGTGTGTTTTATTCACTCCAGGTGTGCCCAGTTGCATGGATGCCATGGTGGGAGGGTTGGGTTCACCAGGTTCATGATTTTGCCAAGGATGAGGATATGAGAGAGGCAAGGGAATGGAGATGAATGGAAGGGAGTGGTTTTAATGAGTGATCGTGGAATCAAAGTGGGTTAAGGAGAGAAGTGAGAGTGTGAAGGGAATGAGGAAAATAAACAGGCGGTAAGATGAATAACAGGAAGTTTGGGGGAAAGGGGCTACCCCAGGCCCAGTGGCACAAGTGAGCAGGCTGTAGCTTCAGCAGAGCTTGGAAGGAAAGCCAGGTTTCTGTCAGAGCAAGAGGCCAAGGAAGTTTTCTGAGGAGAGTTTGCTGATATAGAGGTTTGCAGATGGTTGAATGGAAGCACCAGAAGGTACAGTGAAAGGGTTTCACAAGATGGCGGCGGGGGTGGGAGGTGAAGTAGGGGGGGTAGGCAGGGTCAGGGGAGGCTCTGTATAAGCTCAATGGGAATTAGCCTCTGGGAATCGGGATAGCATGGGAGTTCTGAGTTTCTGACATGCCCTGGAGTCAGGGGTGTGTTAAAATCACTCCTGAGAGTCCCAAGTCAGATCAGACAGTGGGGGAGAGGCTGTGGGAGCATGGAGGGTTCTGAGGTTTCCAGTGGATTCCCCTTGGCTCTTGAAGGTGCAGACTTGGAGTCCTGAAGAGAGCTGGTCTTCCTCCTTCTTGGAAGCACTCCTCTCTTTCCTGCCAACAGTGGTTTGCATGGGGATTCTCCTACTCTCATCTTTTGGGCAAATGCTGAGAATTCATCCCACATGCATCATGGGCTCACCATAGACCAATCATTCCTTCAACCACTTTGTTTGAGGTTCTTAGGTCCAGCTGGGTGTTGGGTGCACTAAGATGAAGAGAGTGACTCCCTGTCCTCTTCCCACCATTACCATCTCCAGTGGTCCAGAGCAGGTATTCCCACCTTTTCACTATAAGCACTCCTTAGATGACGTCTAACCAGCTCCAATTTTTGAAAGAATTTTATCCATCTGATTAAATAAGCTTCATCTTTTGTCCCATTGAACTCCAGAACTGAGTTATCTGACCTGACAGCCTGGGTCAGGGACAGGGCATGGAGGATCACCTTTGTGTCTTACCCCTTCAATGGTGTTACCTCTTCAGTGTAAAGCTTGGTCCTAGACACCAAATTCCCAGAGATAAGAGGGCCATTCTTTGTTCAAGGACCTCTAAGTTGCTGAACCTTTGTGGAGGCTTTTAAAATTTATTTGTAGGAAGTAATAATTCATTTCCTCATTTGTATTATTCGAAGCAAATAAAATTGAATGTGCAATGAGAGCCAACAGTGCTGGGCAAACAGCAAATGACAAGAAGAAATAGTAAACTGATTTGTTTAATACTATGGTAAATGGTTTGAGTTACATTATATGCCTTCTTCAAAAGCAACACAACTATTTCTAAGAGGGTCTTTCACCTATTGGAAAGAGTCATCGAATTCTCATTAATATGTTTGGGATTCAAGGACCCCAGATAGGGAATCTCCATAGTATAATTAAAATACATAAATAAAATGCCCCCAAGAGAAAACAAAAAACAAAACAAAAAAAAACTACAGTTGTGTTGCTCAAGCTCTCTCAGATCAACACCAAAATCAATCATTTGTGATTCCTTGCCACCCTCCATGAATGTGAATATTTACGAAGTATGGTTAGAGCCCTAAAGATTATCCTTATCAAGTGTGAGTGCCTTTGGAAAAGCAGCAATCTGGGGAAGATTTCCCAAATTGGATTGGGTAGTACCGTGGGTAATGGTGCCATATCAAAATATTCCATTTGAAGATGGTTTGGAAAAGCATTTACTCTTAATGCACAATCTCTTATTTGAAAAGAGCAGAAAAAAAATATTGTTTTCATAGCACAAAGAGCACAAAATAAACCTTTACAAAGTTTTCTTGGCTGTGAGAGTGTGAAAAAGTGATTCTTCACCTTTGGGACATAATCCCAACAGAGTGGAATATGGAAATCTTAGCAGAGGAAAAGTATGAAATTTTTTATCTTTATAGAAAGAGGCAGACATTAAAAAACAAACGAACAAACAAACAAAAAAGCTGAACAAAATGGAGCTAAGGCACAACAAAGTTTCCCCCACAGAATATTCAAGAATCTGCTTAAGATAAAGGAGTAGCCTGTCTTGCTTACTGGTAAGGTGAAGCCAGAGCAGGTCCATTTGTGGTCTCCAGAAAATGGTAATATCAAAGTCCAAACATTTCCTGAGAGTAGAGTAAGTCATTACAACTGTCATAGTTTGTCAATTTGTCAGCAACTTTGAAGCCACTGAACTCTTTCGAGAGCATGGGATTTCATGGACTAGATGAGATAATGTTTTTCAAGTAAAGGACATTTCCAGCCTCTTCCTTGAATTCTGCTTTTTTTTCTTTTTTCTTTTTGCAGCAATACTGGCCGGTGACTCAAGTGTGTTTAGCCTTAAGTGAAACTCTTCATTTTTCAAATTGCATATGCTTGTGTCACAGAAATCTCTGGAAAAAACTTTACCCGATCTTGAGTCCACACACATTTAGACTTGGTCCCGGAGAGCTCCCTTTGTTTTATCCCTTGACCTACATGCTTACCTTACTATTTACTCTCAGGAACAGAAAGAGTATACTCTCAAAAACTGCTGCCCATGCCCGTTGTTGTCAACACTGCAAACATTTTCAACAGGAATTCCTTGATAAAATGGAACTCTCCCACACTGATGATTAGTCCCTCATGATCACGAAGCTTGGGTGTTGCTCTCCGTTAGAATGGAATAGGATTTGTGGCAAGAAGAAAGAAATCCCCATCTACAATGTTGGATTGGGGGTGGGGATTTACATTTCTTAAAAGTGGTGAATTATAGAATTAGTATTTTGGGGGGTCTTGGCTCCCCTTCCCACTCACATGCCCAGGAGGTGGGGTTACCTTGCAAGAAAAACAACTCTGTGCCTGGAGTTCCACGGCAAACAGTACCCACTGGCAACCTCCTGATTACTTTTGTCTTCCTAAGTCTAATCCCATGATAAACCTTGTTTCCCACACTGGATGTGCCCCTCTTGCACTAACCCCAAATCCATCAGACACATTGTGGTTGGCTCATTGCGCACAAACAGAACTGACAACTTCCTTCCTCAAAGTAAACAGTACTGGTACTTAGCCACAGTTCAAAGGGTTTATCACCCTACTGGGGCCGTTCGTTAAGGTGGGCAAGTAGGGTCAGCTGTAACTTCTAATTAAACTGCTTCATTCCCTGCCAACATGCCCAATTTTTAGTAGAAGAGAAATCCTGTATGGTTTCTCAACCAGTGGCCTCTTGTCCCAGCCCCCTTTTCTATTTTTTTTTCCTCTTCACTAAAATAGCCATTAACTGGGTACTTGGGTGGCTCAGTCGATTAAGCGGCTGCCTTGGGCTCAGGTCATGATCCCAGGGTCCTGGGATCCAGTCCCCTGTCGGGCTCCCTGCTTGGCAGGGAGCCTGCTTCTCCCTCTGCCTCTGTTGCTTCTCCTGTTTGTGCTCTCTCTCTCTCTCTCTCTGTCAAATAAATAAATAAATAAAATCTTAAAAAAATAAAATACCCATTAACCCTCATCCTTGTTTAATTTTGTTGCCATTTGTGAACAAGGCATTGCATAGCTAAAGAAATGCATGGATCCTTTCCTGTCAGTTTGGCGTTAGATTCCTCTCTGCTTGAACCCAGGATCATTTGCTAGGAATCCGGTCAGCATGGTATTTTCTTTGGCCTCCCCTCCGTTCTCCTTCTCATGGTTGGTTCTCTGGAGGAGAGATCAAGAAGGGCTGGGGAGCTCCCCTGGCAGAATGGAACCCTGCAGGTGCGTGATGTCATGCCAAGTGCTCGGGAGAACATGCTCTGGGAAAACAATGTCATATCATCAAGCAGGATTCCCCGCCTGCCAACGGAGGACCAGTTCTCATACTTTCCAGAAGACAAACCATTCATATTTCCTATTGTTTCTTCAGGCACTTGCTTCCTTCTGTTTATTCCCGTTTTCGTAAACCAATGAGTCATAGCACTCACTTCTGACTCCAAGTGACTTCCCTCCTGAGGGTCATTCCAGAACGAGCCCCATCAGAGATATGAGCAGTAGCCGGGACAGGAGTTTTGTTTGGGGTTTTATTGTATTGGTTGGGCTTTGTTTTATAATTTCTTATAGGCAAGTGTCTGATGGAAAGGCCTTCAAGTGCCCTTTTTGTTTCTGTGACAGCAAACTACTCAGAACTACTGAACCAGATCCCCTTTGTGCTCCAAGGAACATGTTTGGGGCCCCATTACCTGATCATTAGTAAACGCTGCTGGGGGATTTTCCTAACACAACACCCATTATGAAAAATGACGCTTAAACATTCTTTAGGTAAGTGCTGTAAATAGGCAGGAGGGTGGGGGATGTTTTTCAGGAAGCTTCCCCAGGGAGTGCGTCACCCAGGGGCTCTGAGTATCCTGGATCCCTGGATGCCCCCATTCCTAAGGGGCAGCCCATTTAAGCAAAGGACTGTGCTGACAGAGACGGTGTTGCTGGTGTCACATAGAGCTGAGCTGGTGGTCCACAGCAGCGGGCTTGGAAAGGTCCTGCTTTGTGAGGGGGATTCTTCTACAGAAAGTAGCAGGTGGAAGGGAAGGAGAAAATGGGCATTTTATATGCACTGTAATATATATAAATAGGAGACATCTGTCACTTTCGGGAAGAAATAGTTTTTGTTTGTTCACTTTTAAGGGCACAAAGGATTTATCCAGATTGACATTTAATCAACCAAAGGCAACGCAAAATTGTTAATGACTTTGTCTCCTGACGAGAGTGAGCTTTGAGATGGAGTTCAGAAGAGGCAGGAGCAGCTAGCTTCTTGGTGCTTCCTGGGTCCTTGCGTTTCAGTCCCTCATTTGCTTCCTTTTCTCCACATTACATCTCACCCCACCCACTCCTCCAATATCAAAATCTTACTTGGGCAGAGAGATTCTGTGGAGCCCTCTCAATTCTAACATCAGGAAATCTGGGTTTTAGACCTATCTCTGATACTAACTTTGGGAAAACCACATGACTTCTCTCTGGAGGCTGTAATATCGCCCCTCTGTGAAGTAGGGAAAATATCTTATTGGAGGGGGAGGCAGGGAGAGGGTATTCCAGGCAGAGGGTGCATGCGTGAAGACTCTGAACAGAGAGGTGGTCTGACTGTTTGGGGAAATGAAGGAGGGCCTCCATGCCTAGAAGCTTGAGTGGGATTGGGTGGGGGACTAGGCAACATTGACTCCAATAAGGGAGGCAGAAACCAGATCAGAAGCTGCTTATATGAGTATTTTAAGGATTTTGATATTAACCGCAAAAAAATGAGGAGCCAATGAATCATCTTAATTAAGGAATTGGCTAAACAACAGCATAGCACTGGCCTATTCTCAACCCATGGCACCAGAGTTGCTGGACTCGGGCATAGAATTGTGGACTTCATGGACCTAATACGAGTTTTTTAGATTGAGGGGATAAATATAATATCACCATTTAAAAAAATTTTGCTAATAAAGGGCATTAACAAAAACAACAGGAAAGTCTATCCATCATCACCACCACTGCCCCCCCGCCCCCACGATCAATCATCCTTTCATTTTTAAAAAAAGGGAGGGGAGACTTTAACCAAAAAAAAAAAATAAATAAGAAAAGAAAGATAATTTCAGAATAATAGAAATTATTTAGATTTACTTAATATGCCTTTATGAAGAAAACTGATGTTTTTGTTACTATCATTATTATTTTGTCTTGGACCTGTGAAAACTTTTTTACAACTGGCACTTGTCAGTGTCCTGACATTTGGAAACCATTGGTCAAGGTGAGCACCATCTTTGGATGGTAAGGAGAGACACTGGGCTGGCAGAGGAAGAATTATTATGTTGGGTTTGGGGGCAGTTAGGAATGAAGGAAAGACTAATGGATATGAAAGTCCCTAAGAATGACTGCAACACAGTGGGTAAGCAGGAATATCAGTTGAGGCTTTAGTTGAATTTGGTAATAGTAACAGCCAGTCTTTATAGAATGAAAATTTCATAACTATTGTTTTATTGGTTGCCCTTTGAGAGGTAGCTAAAGGAGATATTAATTTTCCTCTTTTATTATCCCCAAATCAGAAAGTTTGAAATTACATGTGTTTCCATTATGTTCCTGTTGGACAGTGGTGTTCTAGACTCTGCTAGAAATGTTTCTTTCCTAAGATAAGGATTGTTTTTTTAGGGTGTGTTTGCAGAGGAGTTGGCAAAGCTATGTAACCATGGGCTACACCCCAAGTAACTTCAAATCCTTTGAAGCGGTGTGAGATAGCCAGCCTGTCTAACCCATTTTGTCAATGAAATCGAAATAAACTGATCATGTCCGGGTTATGTACAGATTCTCTCTTGACAGCATTTGTTGAAACAACACAAGGAAAAAGAAGTAACAAGGGCGCCTGGGTGGCTCAGTTGGTTAAGCGACTGCCTTCGGCTCAGGTCATGATCCCGGAGTCCCGGGATCGAGTCCCGCATCGGGCTCCCTGCTCGGCGGGGAGTCTGCTTCTCCCTCTGACTCTCCTCCCTCTCATGTTCTCTGTGTCTCATTCTCTCTCTCTCAAATAAATAAATAAAATCTTTAAAAAAAAAAAAAGAAAAAAAAAAAGAAAAAGAAGTAACAAGACCACAATGTCAAAAAGCGAAATGGAAGAATTACAAGATCATCAATGTTTTAATGATTACGTGAGGAACTGAAGACGGTGGAGAAGGTGACAAATGAGATTCCTGTCTTTTAATGTGGGAGAATTGATACAGTTGAGGGGTAATACTGTTTTCTAACTAGTTCTCTATGTCCCAGATACCTGCTAGAAATTAGTGCATTTCTTTTGTGACCTTTAAATTTGATGCATAACAAATTACTTAGTCAATTAAAAAAAAAGTTGACATATGCATTACCATATCTAATTTATCATGGTGTTGGCAATAAGTAATCCATCCATTTAATTATTTATTCATTAAGAAACCTCTAGAAACTCCATATACGAGTTTGTCCCTTTTTACACAGTATCCACAGTCAGAAACTCCCTGTCCAATGTCCTGCTCCCTGTGAGCCTCCGGGGTCAGGCTGGGGCCTCCGGAGGACAGGTGGGGACCCCTCTCCCTGCCCCCAGCTCCTCAGAGGTCAGCCCTAGGTCGGGGCGGCTCCTTTCCCGTGGGTTTTTTCCAGTGCATGTTCCTCGGTGGCCTGCTGACCGCACTGTGACAGTGAGGTGGGCCAGAACGGGGCTCATCCTCGGGGGGCAACCCCCTGCCCTGGCGCTGGGCTCACCGCTACTTAGCGGTCGGATCACCGGCTGGTGCTGCGGTTCCTCAGGTAGGCGCTGGTGTCCTGAGCCCTCTCAGCCCGCTGCCGGGGAGGGTCGCCCTGCCGCCGTGTCTGCACCACGTAGTGGGCACGTGGTGCGCTGGCACAGGGCCACTTCCCGGTGCAGATGGGTCTCCAGGTTTTCCTCCCCAGCAGGAGGGTCTCGGGGGTCGGGGGTCAGGGATGTGCTCCAGCAGGGAGCGGACCACTTCCCCGCAGCGGTGCACAAGCGAGAGCCAGGAGCGTGTGGCTCTGCTGCCCTCCCCTCCCCCCACCCCCGCACACGAGGTCTCCCCCAGGCCTGTGAGGCTCCTGGAGCTTACACAAGCCGCGCCTTTGGCAGCCTCCACCAGTGTTGGGGGTGCAGCATCCGCTGGTGGTGACAGGGCATGGGGGAGCAGGGCGAGGTGGGGGAAGGGAAGTGGGGCTTGGGAGGTCAGGCTGGGTTGATGCCTCCGTCCAGCAACTTTGGTCCAGGATAGAAATCGTGTCCTGTGCAATCTCAGCCACATAATGGATGTGCTCCTGGGCCCGCTGGATCTCGTAGAAGAGGCTGGCGTGGTGGTACCACTTGGGGGACAGTTTCTGGCCAGTGGAGGACTTAGCTCCAAGCACGTTTGAGCTCTTGCTGGAGCCTCTCGATGGGGGTGTGGAAGAGTGCTAGGTCACTGTCCTGAGGCCTCCTTGAGCAGCTCCTTGTCCTAATGCAGGGCCTGGTAGTAGCCCTTAGCTTCTCATCTGGATCTGCCCGGGTGGTACTCAGCTGTCTGGCCTTCTGCAATCTAGTGGCAGGGTTGTTCGGGGATCGGCCGGTGCATGAGGCCGTGAGCTTGCAGGGCTCTCCATCCACCTGCACTGGGATGATCTTGGATGTGGTTAGCGCTGACTTGGAGCACTACCCCCTTCACTGGTCATGCCTACCCACTTGCAGCCCTGCCAGGGACTTCAAGGTGACGCCGATGACTTGGCCGTAGCCATCATGGAACCCCTGGGGCTAGAAGTTGTGGCGCTCCTTAGGGTGGTCCCAGGACCCGGGGCTTGCCCCTACCTGGGATGTTCAGGAAAACAATGCACTGGGCTTCCATGTCATAAGCACCCAATCAATTCTTCTGAAAGACTCCGGGTGGGCAAAGAATAAGCCACAGATCTTCACTTTGTTTTGATGTGCACACAGAGCCCGGTAAGAAGAGGATGAAAAACCAGGTTTTTGATGGAATTGTGAAATTCTAAGGAATTTGAACTAAAATGGACATTTTTACTTTCTTGCTAAATTTTTTATACTTAAGCTCATAGAGCTAATGACCATGATCTGTAGGTTTTTCTAGAGGATGTTTAGCCCAGCCAGTGGGACACATCCACAGGTGGGTCTTGGTTACCATGGCTGACCTTCTGAGCATCCCTGGGAATGGACATTTTCCCTCTGCTGAGTCAAGAGGGTTTACAACAGGGCCCAAGTAGCTCCTGATCTGCATTTTATACCATCAGAAAAGTTATGAACTGAAGTAGCAATGAGTCAAATGTCCCAGTGAAATAGAAGGGTAAATGTCATCCACCCACACCGGGTCTCTTGAACTAACTCCTTTGAGGTCATCCAGGGGACTAAATCCAGGGGGCTCTTTACTGTGTTACTTGACTTCCCTCTTGCATTTGACACTGTCTTCCTCCTTTTCCTTGAAACCTTTTCTCTCATCTCCGAATGCCGCTTCTTTGTTTTCTCTCTAGACTCTCTCCACCGACCATCCCCACACGTAGGTGTTTCCCAGCGTCTAACCGTGGTCTTCTCTTCTTACTGTATGTACTTCCCACATGAACTTGTATGAGGAGCTGATGCAGTCCAGCTCCTTATTTCTACCTGAGATTCCCCTTCTGAGTCCCAGCCAACTGGTTATCTGTACTTTCATGTACTCTAGGACTTCCAATTAAAGAGGTCAAACTGAAGTCATCTTCCTTCTATCTCTTCTTTGACGAATGGCATCATGATCTGCCCATTTCCCAAGCTGAGATCTGGGAGTCTTTCTTGACTTCTCCATTATCTCCCACATACCTTTGGTTAGCAAGTCCTGACGATTCCAATCCCCTCAAAAATTCTCGGAATTACTTAGAAAACGCCTAAAGGAATTGGCCCGTGTTATTCTCATTCAGAGGACTAATGTCATGGTGTGTGATATAATTTTTGAGTAAAAATGAGACATTTCAACGTTCCCTCTCACCTCCCACCTCTTTACCTCTAATCACACTGTCTCAGAGTGTAGTTTCTGAAACTGAAATTTGATTGTATCCTCCCACTGTGTAAAGTCTTATAGTTTTCAGGAAATAATCCAGACTCTTTAACAGGTCTTTCATGAGCTGGCCTGGCTTTGTTCTCACCTTTGAGCGTTCAAATTCCCCCCAACTCTGGGAATCAGGCCTTGCCCTAATTCTGATCTCTTGTCTCCGGCTTACAGCTTGTCTCCGGCTTACAGCTTGTCTCCCACTTGCAGCCCCAGCTTTGGCATGAGTAACTTCTACCCATCCTTAAAATTCACCTCAGGAATCATTGTCTCCAGGAAGTCTTCCCTGGCCCTCTTGCCTTGAATTAGCTGCCCCTGTCCTTCGTCTGTATTCTCTCTCTCCACACACCCTGACCAGAATTTGTTTTGACCAATGATAAATATCTGTTGACTTGTCAGGCTGCTCAATCCAGGAGCCCACTGGGCTGTCCTTGTACCTTCAGTACCATCATAACAAAATAAAACACACAAGTGGCCAATGAATGTTTACTGAAGGAGTCAATGGTGGCCAGCCTAAGCAGATTTAAAGTTACATAGAAATGGAGTGGAGAAGAAATAACGTGAGAAAATGAACCAAATCCCCTCTTTTCACTCATTAGAGATGTAAAAGGGCTCTCTGTTCTATTCCACAAAGTCCCTTAAAAGCACCGTCCAGCCTTGGGTCCCTCCATGTCTAGAGGATAGTTAAGGGGAATGATTTGGATTGAGGAGTCATCTTTCATTACTCTGTGTGGACTGAAGGTCCAATTATTTCTGGGACTCTGGAGTCCACTCCAGGCTGAAGTCAGTTTCTCAACTTGGTCTTGATATAACCAACCCCCTTCTTCCAGGACTCACTTGTGATCAACCTAGGACTAGGGTTCAGGAATGTCCACACCTTCTCAACTGTCATTCTCTAGCAGATCCATCTAGGTTCAGAACTTGTGTGTGTGTGTGTGTGTGTGTGTGTGTGTGTGTGTACACGGACAGAAACGGAGACAGAGAGAAAGAGGGGTAGAAAGAGAGAAAGACAGAGGAGGTGGGAGGAGAGAGAAAGATGAGGGGGGAGGAGGGAGACAGAGACAGAGAGGTGACTTACTGTATCTTTCATTCTTCTGTCTCCTTCCCTCCCCTTCTATTTCCCACAAACTGAGTGCTAACTAAATGCCAGGCATTCTGCTAAGTCCTTTATATGCATTCCAGGATTGTGCATACAGTATTTAATCATATTTATCACACATATTGAATCCTCACGAAGTTTTAGACCAAGGTTTAGACTACGGAAATCGTTTGCTGAGTCACCCAGCTAGGAAAGAGCAGCCCCGCATTGAAATGCTGGTCCTTTGGACTCTACAGAAGTCTTCTTAATTTGTCTGAGCTTTGACATTAAACTGTGTGTAAAAATCCAACTTGAAAATGATGCTTATGGATGCCATGTTCTGCTTTTTCCTTTTCCCCTTTTTCCCTGGAAATGGAGAGTGAAACCGATGACCAGCATGATGTGTTGTCACAGAATAAATTGATGTCGTGTTGGGTCTCCTATCAGAAAGCTGAATGTTGCCTTTAAATGGGACTGACCCACTCTCATCAGTAAACTCTAAGAAAACAGAGACCACTTACTTCATTTGTTTATTTTTTGCTCGGTACCAAACCTGATTAACAAATACTGACTCTCAACAAGATATTTATGCTATTAGCTCATAATTGAAAAGATCCTGCCCTGTCTTGTGTCTGCCCTTTTCCCAGCCCTTCTGCCCTGCTCCCACCCAGGCTGGACCTTATTTTCTCATTCTTTTTCTCTTGTTGAGACAGTGGGATAGGAATTTGCTTTGGAGGGAATTAAAATCAGTAAAAAAAAAAAATAATAATAAAATAAGGGCTTGGGTCCCCCTGCTTTGTTAAGTGTAGGTGTCAAACGCAGTGAGAGCGTGTGGAAGGGCTTGGGAGGGAAAGGATGGGGGGAAAAGAGGGGCTTGCACATACAGGCATTGGGAGGGTCACTTTGCTGGGGCTGCAACTCCTGGGAATGTGGTCCCTGAATGAATTATAGGGCTGCTGAGCCATCCAGTCTCCTCAGCATAAAGTGTGGCTTTTGCTTCATTATCTCGGGGGCAGGAACCAGCTACCCTCTTTTGTGCTTCTTTAGGCCTCTGGTTGGAAGTAAATAACCTGCTTAGCTCCTGAACCCTCCAGTGGAGAACAGGGACAGACTAAGGACATCCTGAACGACTGAGCTGTTTGCTAGAGCTAAGAGAGTGAAAATCTGCCCCTCATCCTTGCAAATTTGTTTTTGTTTCCTTTGAATTTTGAGTGACTGGAATCTCCTACTCTAAACATATTTTGTTATGTAAATGCATCATCAGCCCCCACCCCACATGCCCCTTCCAATCCCCTCCAAAATTCCTTAATTACAGAGCAGGTGAAGAGTACTTAGGAAGGCCTGAAGGAATTGGCCTGTATTACCTTGTTCGAAGGGCGAAAGCTGGGTACGCGTTGTAATTTTTGAGCAGAAAATGGGGGTATTTGTACGCATCCGTGTTTGGGAAAGTCCCCTTTGGATTTTCTGGTCGCATGTTTGAATCCACCCTCATTTTGGCTGAGTGCTCGCTTACCTGAGAAAGGCAGCGGCTAGCTGCTGAGCAGGGGGACAAACAAAAAGAATCACAAAGATCTCTGCCCCTGAGGAGTTTTCAGACTCTGAGGAGCCAAGCTGTTTACCCCAACAGCCTCTGGACCACTCAAAGACAGCGACTGTGTTTATGCAGCTTTGTGGTCCCAGCTCCTCACGGTGCCTGGTACCTGCTAGGCATTTCAGTATGTGGTGATGGAGTAAAGAAATGGCGTACCGAGGAGGAGAGAAGTGGTCCATCTCAGTGCCCAGTGAGGGAGACTTCTAGAGATGCTCTAAGAAGGAAGCGGTCCCTGTGGGGTGACTGGAGAGGGCTTCCCAATATTTGAGCTCTTTCTTGCAGAAGGACAAGATTAAAGGAGTGATGCAGGAGGGCCTGTTCCCTGGGGCTGGGAGACGGTGGGTAAACTGAGTCTCAGTCTACCAGTTTGAGCTTGAGAGACTTTGTGCTGGAGAAAGGGCTTTAAAAACACTGGGGACACCTAAATATTGAGTGCCATCAGCTCAGGGGATTTGTAATTATGATTTTATTTTTCTGTTGAAGACCAGCTGTGGGATGCGATCTATTAGCATCGCCATTCTTCTTTACCGGACGGAGCTGGTAGGATTCTGGGTCTGGGTGAAGGGCGCAGAGTACATACATGATTTAATAGAGGTCACGGTCGTTACTAGAGAGAATCTAAGTCCATGCTCCATCAGGAGTGTGAATGGAGACCTCTTTGCCTTGAAGGAGGGAGGGGGTGTTCATTCCTTTGAAGTGATTTAGTAAACATTTTAGCATATTCCTTTCGAGTTGACTTCTCATTGGTTCTTCTTGTTGTTGTTGAATGGTTAGCTCAGTTGAAGAGTTCATTTGGTGTGTTTGCAATAGGATGTGGGTATTTTCCACATCCTTAAGTTGTGAAACCACCTTGGAGCAGTATTCCCCTCCCATTTAAATGTGTGAATTTGCAACATGGGGAGAGGTAAAGTGAAGGGCAAACCCATCTCTTCCCAGTGCCCAGAGTAACCCTAGGCCTGACACCAGGAGCTCTCGGACTTCCAAAATGCACTGCTAGGAAATCTCATCATTCATTCCAGCTCCCCAAATAAGGAGACTAGTTTATGAATACAATCAAATAGACAAATGCAAATGACAGACCAAAAATCCGGATCAGAGGAAAGTACCAAGTGAATCCCTGCTTCCAAGGAGCTTATAATTAATTGGAGATGCGGAATACCTTATCTGCACAAGGTGGGGAGCAATCCACATTTCTAATGAAGCAATATACAAATATATACAAATCAGTAAGATGCAGATGAAGCCGTCGTTTCTGAAGGAACACAGAGAAAAGCAGATAAAATGTGTGCTTAGGGGGAAAACATCCCAAACATAAAATGGTTTGAGTGGATGCATTTTTGTCAGTACGGTTGGAGACCAAAAGGTTCTGACTCAGAGTGGAAAATGAATAATTTTTTGTACGAGTGAGGATAAGTTACAGCCACATAACCAGATAGGGCCCTGAGCTATTGGGAGGACAGGAAGTAGGTTGTATACTTTGCTCTGCAAAACCTTCTGTGCAGAAACATAGAGGGATTTGCATGAAGCTTTTCTTTTCCTTTTTGTTGGCTGCTTTCAGTATGTTAGATGAATCAGTCATGCCAACCTTTAAAAGTTAGGGAGAAAAAGATTTGAAGAGAGAATGGTGGCATTTCTAAGCTCCACTGAAGCTTGCTGGATTAGAAGAGCTTCAATGATAATAGTATTTCTTATTTTGCTTCCTTGACACCTTACAAGGAGCTCGAAGCCTTTCAGAGACACTATCTCATTAACTCTTTCAACATCCCAGTGAGGGAGGTGGTGCCAAGAATAATTTGTTATCACTTTATGGATTCAGAAATAGGACCACGTAACTTTCCAGAAACTGATTAGGAATTTGGGCTGTTTCAAGAAAGTCACCATAAGTTTTTGGTCCATTTCTAGTCTTTGTCCAGAACTCTTATCTCCTTCCCATGTGTCTTTGATCAGATGTCTGAAAAGACAAAAAGAAAGAGAATATAGACACATTTTTTGACAGATCATGATCTTCTCACAGTTCCAGCTTTGGGCTTACTTTATACTTGAATACTTGAATGGAAAATCTCTAACCCTCAAACATGGTCCATATCATTCTAAAACCCCCAGATTCATGAGCAAGTCTTTCTGTGAATTTCTGCATCCTGGTTTCACATTTCCACTGAAGGCCCTTTCTTTCCAATACCACTCTCCACCTCCTCGACCTTCTTGTGGGCTCTCGGGAGTGCAGACATTGTGGGGTTTTTACTGTCCTAGCTCTTCGTGCCTGGCACAGAGTCTTTCCAAGGCAAGCATTCAGCGAACGATAGTTCATGTCATGAGAGGTGTGCTTGTTAACAGGTGGAGCACCCACAGTTCGTGTGATTTAACTTCAGTCTTCTTTGTTTTGCTCCAGCAAAGGCTTGGGGATATTCCATCCAGAATAGCGCATTATCCTCTTGATGCTTTTGTAACGGGTGAGTTTTTGGAGGTCCAGCCTAGCTCGAGAAAGTGTAAAAAGTTGGAACTTTTTTAAGATGGGTTTCAATTTCTGATTTGAACTGAGACACCCGGGGTCCCACCCACTTGGTCCCATAATGGGGACGAGTTTAGATAAGACATTCAATGTCCCTCTAGAAACCTCACTGTCTCCCGTCCCCCTCCGGCGTCCACACCAGGTGGACTAATTCAGTCAGCAAGCCTGCACTCACCTGGTATGGACAGCTCACACTCCGTCTGCGGCTAACTGTCACTCTGGAGTTAGCTCGCTTTGGTCAAGAACTTTGGTCTTTCTCTGGCCTCTTCACAGCACGGACTGCAGCCCTGAGAAATAAAATGGGCTTTTCCCCATAAAATCAGCAGGCAGAAAATCCCTTTCAGATACTCGGCTCATATCACAGATGACCCTTGACCCAGTTAGACCTTCAGGAGCCCAGAGCAGTTGGGTATTCCTTGGCTATCCTGGAGGGCAGCTGTGCTCCATCAAAAGGCCATAAAGGGGTTGGGGGAGAAGTGGGAAGATGACTGGGGGGAAGGGGAAGGGTTGGTGGTCAGGAATTCCTCGGGGCTTTGGCCTTGGGTGGTTCCCTCTTTTCCTTGTCTCCTGCTGCCCTTTAAAGCATATCCGAACTCAATTTATTTTCTGGGCCAGGGATTTTGAACTTTCGGTGAGCAATAGAATTCATTTAAATAAGGTGAAAAAAGAAGTGACAGGGAAAGCACTCCCTATCTTTAAATTTCTGAATGCTCCTGGCCTCCTGAGGAAACACTTCCAAAGCTTTAAAGAAACCCCAGTGATATTAAAATGCAGAAGACTTGCTCCCTCTTTTTTTTTTCCACTGGGCATGCGAGATTCAAATTCCTTCCCAGAGTATGGAAAAGTAGGCTGGTTTCAGCTTGTCCCTCCAGGAAACTCAATTAAATTGTACTAGGCAGGGTTTTTGTTTTTGTTTTTGTTTTTTCTTTCCATTTTGTTGGCAGTTTCATTTATGGGTTTGTAGTGGAGGGACTGGCCTTATAGGAATAGGGTCCTAGAAAAAACTTGCTTCATTTGAGGTTAAAAACTTTTTAAAAAATAATGTTCTCTCTTTTTTTTCTTTTCAATCTGTGGTGTTGCCTTCCTCCTCTCTACTGTATTTTTCAAATTTTTAGTTTCACTTGGAATCTACTTTTTGAGCTACATTCATTTCCCTTGGCTACCTGTGGTTTGTGCTAGTTTTGTGGGTGGGATGTCACTCTGGTCACCTTAGCGACGTGAAATATTTGCACAAAATAAAACAAGCCTCTTACCTTCCTTTACATCTTGTTGGGAAAAGGTTAATTTTGTGTATACTTATCAAAACCAGAAACCTGTTCCCTTTCCCATCCTGCCAATAGGGAATGAGTTATCCTGTCCAGGTGTTTACTCCCTCAAAAAATCAGCAATGATTGTCTAATAACCTTGTTCTAATCTGAGTCAAATGATGCCTCTCTGCCCCCTTCTCCTCTTATTTTCCATCTTTTATCCTGTTTTTCTCTTTCAAAGTAATGGTTCTCCCCCAAACTCAGCAAGAGTTGATGGGGGCGGAGCTTATCTTCCAGGTATGATTCATGAGGACGGATATATAATAGGGTCATCAGGAGTGTAAATTCTGGACTCAAAATACCTTGAATTCTGGTTCTGCAACTTGCCAGCTATGTGACTTTGGAGTTGTTACTTAACTTCTCTGAGCCTCTTTCCTCTTCTGTAAAATGGGGATATCCTAGTCACTGGAAAGGTTAAACGAGGTGCAGTGTGAGAAGCTTAGCACAGTGTCCACCACAGAGTAAGAACTCAAATATGGTCATCATTGCTGTTATTAATATTAGTCTGAAGGGCATTAGTCCCATGAGATACCCTGAAAAAGAAAGCTATGGCCAGCTCAGGTGAGGAAATGTTCCGTATTAATCCACCTCTTGGTGATTCAGAATGACATTACCATAATAAAGACTCTGAGAAGAATAGTTAAGAAAAATATTTATTTTATTTGATCCAGTGTTTACCCAACTTATTTGTCTCTGCAAACTCTTTTCTCTTCTTGAATGTTTCTTGGGACACACTTGGAGAAATGTTAAGCCAGTGTGATTAAACAAAAAAATTTTTTTAATTTAAATTTTAAAAAGATTTTATTTATTTATTTTTGCGAGAGAGAGAGAGAGAGAGAGTATGTGCATGAGCAGGGGAGAGGGGCAGAGGGAGAAGCAGACTCCCCACTGAGTAGGGAGGCCAATGCGGGGCTCGATCCCAGGACCCTGGGATCATGACTGGAGGCAAAGGCAGATGCTTAACCGACTGAGCCACCCAGGTGACCTTTAAAATTTTATTTTATTTTTTTGAGAGAGAAAGGGTGAGCATGAGTGAGGGGGGGAAGGGAAAATGGAGAGGGAGAGAGAGAATCTTAAGCAGACTCCCCGCTGAGAGCAGAGCCTGACATGAGGGATCGATCTCAAGACGCTGAGATCAAAACCTGAGCCAAAATCAAGAGTTGGACACTTAGGGGCACCTGGGTGGCTCAGTTGGTTAAGCGACTGCCTTCGGCTCAGGTCATGATCCTGGAGTCCCGGGATCGAGTCCCATATCGGGCTCCCTGCTCAGCAGGGAGTCTGCTTCTCCCTCTGACCCTCCCCCCTCTCATGCTCTCTATCTCATTCTCTCTCTCAAATAAATAAATAAAATCTTTAAAAAAAAAAAAGAGTTGGACACTTAACTGACTGAGCAACCCAGGAACCTCTAAACCAGTGTGATTTTAAACCACCCCTTCCCAATAATTACAGAAGTTTGTATTAACCCTCTGTGGAATTGATTACGTAGATGTGTAATAGATAAATTCGACAATTTGCCTAAAAAATGTATGTCAGTCAACCTGAGAAACACAAGAGCACATGCATTGAAGGCCACCTGGTGATCCGATGTGTTCATTGGTCCAAAATGTTTTAACCTTTTTTTTTCTCTTCCTCCTTGTAAAATTATCAGTTTATTTTAAGCCACCTATGCCTAAAGTAAATAACCAATTCTTACCCAACTTCTGCACATCGATCTCATCTATTATTAAGTCCAGCACCCTGGCACTAAGAATGTAAACTATAGAAACATGGTGGCCTTCACGGTAGATACAGAGGTATTCAGCTAGCCAATGGAGCTAACCAAATGCACGGACCTCTGTATTAATCCTTGCGCTGACCAGGTGAAAGTGTGACCAAACATAGTCATTATAATAAGGAAATCCTCTTCCCTACGGGTCAAGCAATCTGATGGGACCAACACAGTGTATAGATGCAGAAACACAGTGGTGCCTTCCCACTGTTTCTTTAGTTTTTAAATCCAGTTTCTTGGGGTCAGTGGGCTCAAGAAGAAAACAATCACAGAACCAGTAGAATTGCCTTTATAATCTGAGGTCGGGAGACCTTTCTATCTGGGAAGGTTTAGGACGAGGGTTGTGAGCTCTGAACCAAGGTTAGGTTTAGGGCGCATGTGTGGCTGAGCATCTGGAGCAGGGTCAAGGTGACCTGCAGAGAGGGACCGGGCAGGAATGCCACCATGCGCGTCCCAGGGAAGGAGCTTCCGGAAGGGGCCTTCTGTCCCAGGCTTGGCTCTGACTCACGGCTGAGCACAGTGAATGATCTTGTTTGGGGACTGAGGATTCCTGGGACAATCCTAACTGCAAATACAGTGTTCCATGGTCTCTATACATGTACTCTTGAATATATTAGAATCACATCCTGATCCTAAATTAAGGCCGCGGTTACCCACAGCCCCTCCCCTGCCAGCCCCACCCCCCCCACACTGGGGGAAGGGCCAGGAAAGGCAGCCCTGCCACTCAAGCCGTGTAGCCTTTTCTGAACCTCGTTTGCTTATTTATAGTAAGAGGGCTTGGAATAGATTATTTCTTGGTTCTCTTCGAGAGCAAAGATTCTGGCGCTGTGTGCGAAGCATTAGGTTATTCCTCTGTCTTCAGGAATTGTTACCATTTGTCAAGGACTCACTCTTTTCCCTGAGGTGATTTTTAATTTCCAGAATGGCATGTATTAATTTGGAGCTCAGAGCCCCATGCCTAACCATGACAGTGGCAACTAACCAACTGGGTGATTTTTTACAATTTATGTTAGAAGAAGCTATAGTAATTACTCCTTGTTTAGTCAATAGCACAGTTAGTAGTAAAAATGTCAACTATTTAACAACCCACCAGGTACTTTTTCTAAGCTGCCCTAAAGGCAGACACAGCCAAATGCTATCAGTTGTTTTTTCTTTCTTTTTTTTTAAGTAAGCTGTATGCCCAACGTGGGGCTCGAACACACAACGCCAAGATCCAGAGTCGCATGTTCCCCCGACTGAGCCAGCCAGGCGCCCCCAATAGCTATCAGTTTAGATCTGCCTTCTAAAACCGAGATCTAACCCCTGATCCCGGTGTTAGAACAGGGCGTGTGTTTGCCTCCCGCTGAAGGAGACAAGGTGGGAGGTGCGATCTTTTGTCAAAATGGGGCCAAATCTTGGGAGATAATATAATGAGCTTTATTTTCCCCCCTCTTTCCCTGTGTGGTGTTTTGTTTGTCCTGCAGTCGGGCAAATAAATGCCACAGGCAAAGGCTCATGTAAATGAAGACCAAGTGTTCCTTCGAGGGAGGCCCAGTATACAAACAGAATCCTGAAGACAAAACAGGCCTTCTGGAGCAATTGTTGGTGGGTGCTGGAGCATTCTATGGGAAGAGCACCTCAGCCCCTATGAGGTGAGTGCCTGTGGGTGTTTGTCTCCTAATGCAAGAAGGGGGATTTCTTATCTCTGCTCTAACAGTGATAATTGAGCTAAATATTTCACTCCCCAGCCTAAAACCTGGGCACAACCTATGAGAGATGGTTCTAGAGGCTGAGACTCACTACGCCACAAGTACATGGACATTTGCTTGAGGATTTACCCAGCTGTTTTTCTAAATTGAGATACATACATATAACACTGTATTAGTTTCAGGGGTACAACATCATGATTTGGCATTTGTATATATGGCAAAAGGATCACCCCAAAAGTCTAGTGAACATCTGTCACGGCCAACTTGTTTTTAAAGCCATGCTTTCCAAGATTTTAAGAAAGTTATTCTCATTAGAAAAATGCATTCATTTTTGTCATATCCCTCCAGAAAGTTTGAGTACAGAATAAAATAAAAAAATTACTGGATAACTGTTGGATGAATACATGAATGAAGGAATTAATGAATAAAAGGGATGAATGAATGATGGTGGAGTAAGATCAGTCTTGCAAACAGTGGTCCAGAAGTGTTGATTGTGCCCTGATTCTCCTTGTTGCAGCATTTGACCCCCTTCTGTTATATTCACACCATTGATTGTGGTACTTTAACCTCTGACCAACCCAGGGCAATCAAGGATCTCCTACTCACTTGGCCCATTTTCACAATAAGGCTTGTAAAGCACAGGCCAGAATGGAACAGAAGAGATGCAAGTGGGGACATGTTTTCTTTCTTTCAGGCTTTCTGGCATGACTCTTCCTAGGTTCTGGCCTGGTTTTTCTTTTATCCCTGTTCGTGTATCTGGTGAGTTTTATCATGATTGAGCTCAGAAGGTTTCTTCTGTACTGCAAGATTCCCTTATTATGATTCTAGTTCTTCTCCAATGAATCACCAGTGAGGAAGTAGAATTTCAGTGGAGGGGTAGAATTTAACTCCATATCTGTCTTGAAATTCTCCTTTGATTTAGGAGATGACGCACGTGACTCCTATAGTATGAAAGACACTAAGAAAGAAAACAAAAATCTCCTAAGTGAGAAATGAGATCATGGACCATGTGCTCAAGATACATACATGTATTGAAAGAGGCTCTGATCCCAATGGTAGACTAAAGCTTTTGGAGTGAGGGAATTAGATCCCATAATAGGTGCTCAGTTAACATTTTTTGTATAAATGAATGGACGATAAAATTTTAGATAACTCAGTCCTTTGGTGTTATAACAGCCCATCTAGACTCTGTACGATTTAAACATTTAAGAATTTTAATTTAAAATTCATTTTTATTTTGAATTACTTTTAACCTTACTCCAGATTTCTCAGAGCATGTACTCTGTGCTGCGTTCTGTGGTGTGTAGTGGGTGTACTGGGGAGAACAGAACAGATGAGTCCCCTGCCCTTCATATGGCTCTGTTGGTGTGGCAGAAACTGGTATTACATTGTATCTTAAATATGTAATTAAAAATTTGGAAAGCCCTATGAAGGAAAAGAACACAAGAACGCACTGTGGAAGAAAATAATAGGATGGAGGGCCAGGGACATACTTCAGGTTTAGATATTCTGAAGTCGCTAAGCAAGTGACATTTCAGCTGAAGTCTCAAGAATGAGAGAGGACAGAGCAAGGAAAGGAGAGAGGGCATTGCTGGCGTCAGGATGAATGTACAGAAAGGACAGAGATAGGAAAGAGTTTGGGGACTTTGGGGAGCAGAGAGCCAGGGTGGCTGAATCATAGAAAATAAGGGTGAAGGGGGGTGGTCAGAGAATGCAAGATGAGGCTGGAGAAGCAAAGAGGGGCATCCAGGGGGTGCCTCGTGGGCCAGGTGAGTGAGTGCAAATTTTGTTCTAAGTGCGATGAGAAGTCACGGACGGCTTTGCATTGGTGATCAACCTCATCTAATTCATATTAAAATAATTTAAAAAAAGGCTCCATGACTGTCGTGTGGAGAATTAACTGGAGATGAGCAAGAATGGGAGAAGGAAGACCACATGGGAGGCTGTGGTAGGACATCTTCCAAGCTTCTTTTCAGCAGTGAATGAGGGTGACGCCATGATAGAGTGTGGGTAACCCAGTGACAGAGCGTTGGAGAGATGGTCTGAAGAAGTGAGTTGGAGTCCAGGCTCTGTGACTGATTCTTTGTAAATGCCTGTGCAAATTAACTACACCAGTAACTTGACTGGAATCCAGATTTAGAATAGTAAAAACAATCATTGGTGCACAGAGATTCTTCTTTTCTTTTTCTTTAGAAGACCTTTCTCTTCTTATTCATCTGGAAAATGCCAAGCTATCCTTCATAGCTAGTTCATCACATTCTCTTGTGGTAACTTCTCTCATCACAGAATATTTAGTGGTGTCACTGCATCACTCCCAACACTGGGTGTAACTTAGAGCATGTTTTAAATTCACTTTGTTGATTTTTTTTTTACTGTCATGATTTTGTCATCTAAACTGTATGTAGAGAGACTTGCTTAGAAATGGCTGCAGGGAAAAACTATTGCTGATTCATTTCTATAAATTAATGTTTATCTCTATAAACACTCTAAATTTTGGTAAATTTTGTGCACCTACACATTCTCCTATCCTTGATTATTTTGAGGGAAAGTTGTGGTGCTGTGCACATTATTATTTTAAACATTATTATAAAGGGTTTTTTTTTAAATTAATTAATTATTTATTTATTTGACAGGGACAGAGACACAGCGAGAGAGGCAACACAAGCAGGGGGAGCGGGAGAGGGAGAAGCAGACTCCCCACCGAGCAGGGAGCCCGATGCGGGGCTCGATCCCAGGACCCTGGGATCATGACCTGAGCTGAAGGCAGACGCTTAACAACTGAGCCACCCAGGCGCCCCTATTATAAAGGTTTTAAACATTATTTGAAAGGTCTACCATATGATTTTTTGGGGACCAATGTTCTACTATTCTTTCTCCAGAATTTGTTTACAAAGAACGCCTGGATTAAGGTAACAAATAGGATCCTGGCTGATAGCAAAGAAGGGACGTAGGAACTTACAGTCTGTAATTACAGCTCTCTGTGGACTGTCTCCTATTATCTTAGATAACCCTCAGTGCTATCTTCAGGTCCTATATTCTTCACAAAGCCTTCTAGTTTGGGGGCCAATATTCCACCCACATCTGTTGAGCTCTTGGGTTGTGTCCGGGAGTGTGGATGTCTGATAAGAAACTGCACTGCTCAGGTGCCATTGAAGGTCATCTGACGAAGTTCTGCCCCATGAGATATAATTGGAAGTGAAGTGCCCCCCTGTCAGGCTTGAGCCTTAAAGTACCTCACATGTGCTCTTCCTACTCTTTTTCCTTTGAACTAAAGCCCTGATCAGCTGATGACCAGCTTTGACCATTTAAATATGACAGTGCTCTCCAACATTGCAGAGAAACAATGTAGAAGGAACTTGGGTTCATGAGTGACCATGTGCAGGAGAGCAGTTCACCTACCTGGGCTCTGGGCTATCACATGAGGGAGATATCAGCCTCTCTGTTATTTGAACCACAGCATTATTGATTTTTTTTTTTTTCAGAGTAGCTAAGCCTTTTGTTCTATCTATATAAAAATTGGTCCCTGAAGTGGAATGTTATGGTAACCAAAACCTAAAATATGTGTCATTGAATCTGGTGGTGGTATAACAGATAATGATCATCTGGAAAGCTTTGTTATAGCATAGTAGCCTTTTTTATGAACTAATCCATGTTTGAGTCTTCATTTTGGTTAATGTTTGCCTCTACTGAACTTCTCTAGTACTTTTGACTTGAATCTTAGTTCTTGATGGGATTAGTCAGCATGCTGAAGGAGTACTTAGGGTGTCCTAATAATCATCCATTAGCATATTGTTTTATAGTTTGCAAAGTGTTTCTATATTTCTCAGTGCATTAAATCTTCACAAAAATAATGAGATTTTTGGATTTATTTATCCAACATTTATTGGCTGTCTTTTATGTGCCATATAATCGGCTGGATCTGCAAGTAACTTCTCCAACTGGGGCTTTTGTCTAAAAATGATTTCACTTAAGAACAAATTAGAAAGACAAATAGGAGTCTCAGGTGAAAATATTTTTATCGGAGGGAGGGGGGAAAGATGGCGGAGGAGTAGGGCACCCTATTTCAACTGGTCCCCGGAATTGAGCTGGATATCTACCAGACCACTCTGAGCACCCATGAAACCAGTCTGAGATGTAAGAAGATCTGGATGTCTACAAACAGAATATCGCAGGCGGTTGGTTTTGAGGTACGAAGCGGAGAGCCGTGATCCTGTGGGCAGATATCGGAGGATAAACGGCGGCGGGAGGGAGGCTGGCCGTGGGGATCCTACACGCCCGGTGAGTGACAGCCTCACACGCTGCGGACGGGGCACAGACTCGCAGACCAGTAGCGTCGGGAAAGGACTTTAGGGCAGCCCCCGGGGTGGAGGACCAGACCGGCGGGGTCGCGCGCGCGAACTGCAGCCCCCCGGACAGAAACCAGAGTGGCGGTCACGCGCACGCGAACTGCAGCCTCCGAGATGGAAACCCGGTGCGCCTGGGTTGCGCTGGTGAACTGCAGCCCCCGGGAGTGGAAACCCTAAGCGGCGGAGTCACCCGCACGCAAATTGGGAGCGGCTGGCGGTTTTAGAAGCACAAAGGGCAGAGACGTGCCCCGACCTGGAGGCAGGACTGGGAGCGCTGTGGAGGGGCGCACAACCCAGGACGCTGCAGTTTATAGCAGCACGGACAGAAACGGAGATGGTGTGGCCTGGAGAGCTCGCTGAAGAACACGCTGCGGTCTCTCTGCTCTGAGGCAGAAGGTTGGAAACGGTCTCTTCTGCTCTGACTCGTGGAACAGACGTGGAAAGGCACCAGGGAAAGGCACCAGAGAACAAAAGCCCCGAAGACTGATTCCCACTGAGCCCATCCCCCGCCACAGGGGCGCAGGGCAACTCCGCCCAAACAGGGTTGCCTGAGTAACTGCGCGGCAGGCCCCTCCTGCAGAAGACAGGCTGGGAAAACAAGAAGCCAGCAACCCTAAGGTCCCAAGAAAACAGGTGCATCTTGCTTGGGTTCTGGTCAATAATTTGGACTCTATACATTCCCTCAAACACCCATCAACAGAATGACTCGGAAGAGGAGCCCCCAAAACAGAAAAGACTCAGAGATTATGATTTATGCTGCAGATTTACAAATGGATGCAGATATAACCAAGATGTCAGAGATGGAATTCAGGCTAGCAATTGTGAAGACAATGGCTAGAATGGAGAAATCAATTAATGGCAACATAGAGTCTCTAAGGGCAGAAATAAAAGGTGAATTGGCAGAACTTAAAAATGGTATCAA
>NC_138373.1:42713352-42754952 GCF_054177405.1 Leptonychotes weddellii
GGTGGGAATGCAAGTTGGTACAGCCACTTTGGAAAACAGTGTGGAGGTTCCTCAAAAATTTAAAAATAGAGCTACCCTATGACCCAGCAATTGCACTACTGGGTATTTACCCCAAAGACACAGATGTAGTGAAAAGAAGGGCCATATGCACCCCAATGTTCATAGCAGCAATGTCCGCAATAGCCAAACTGTGGAAAGAGCCGAGATGCCCTTCAACGGATGAATGGATAAAGAAGATGTGGTCCATATATACAATGGAATATTACTCAGCCATCAGAAAAGATGAATACCCAACTTTTACATCAACATGGATGGGACTGGAGGAGATTAGGCTAAGTGAAATAAGTCAAGTAGAGAAAGTCAATTATCATATGGTTTCGCTTATTTGTGGAACATAAGGAATAACGTGGAGGATATTAGGAGAAGGGAAAAATGGGCGGGGGGAATTGGAGGGAGAGATGAACCATGAGAGACTATGGACCTGAGAAACAAACAGGGTTTTAGAGGGGAGGGGGGAGGGGGGATTGGTTAGCCCGGTGATGGGTATTAAGGAGGGCACGTACTGCATGGAGCCCTGGGTGTTCTACGAAAACAATGGATCGTGGATCACTACATCAAAAACTAATGATGTATTGTATGGTGACTAACATAACATAGTAAAATTAAAAACTACAAAAAAAATTAATTAATTAAAAAAAAAAGAAAATATTGTTATCATGGCTATTTTTGCATCTACTCTCTCGTACTTGGGACATTAAATGATGTGCCCAAAATTGCACAGCTGGTTAATGCTGCATCTGTTGGACGGGTACTTGTCAACTCAAACGGTAAGCTATCCAAAATTTCTAGAGGTTTATAAAATGAATTTATTAAATAATTCAGTTTACAATAATTTTTGTTTATGTATTTCCATTCATGTATTGTAATGGTGAAGTAAAAAACAAATATTGATTGTACCCAGTGAGGCTGTAATTCAATCTTTCAATAGTGAGTCATTAAATTCCTAGAGCCTAGGAGGTGAGTGCTTTTGGTGGTAAAATGTTGTAGACCAGTACAAACTTGAGACAGACTGGAAACAGCCCCTAAGCAATAGTTGGGTTACATTGTTTCTCAGAGTACCTAATATAACACTTTTTTTTTTTTTTATCACATTATGACTCAAAGATTGATGGATGATTTGATTTCTTCCTGGGTCACCTTGCTAAGACAAAGAATCAGGGGCATCATGACAGGCAGCGAGGGTGATAGCAAAATAAAATATATGACAGAGGAGGAAGAATCACCAGGCAAAAAGATGGTGGGTGGACAGGGGGAGGAAAAGATCAGGGTGGGGGCCTGAGCAGGGAAAAGGATAATTAAAAGGACTTGCGGCTAATGGGAAAAGGGGGGGGAACAGAAAAAGGAGAAGGACTAGTGACACTAGCTTTAGCCCAAATTAAATAGCATGGAAAATAGAAGGCGAACAAAATGAGAGATTCTTTTGGGTCTAGGTGTTAAATATAGTTTGAAAATACAAGGACATTGAGATACTGAGATTTAAAAGACAGCGAATTTTATTCTCGAAATACCTATTGAGTTTTTACTATGTGCAAAGCCTGGAAACTGAATGATGATGTAAAGAAGGTGAGGAAATTGTCCCCTTGGAGCTCACAGTTGAGATCAATTTATAGTAACAGACCTGTGTTCTTGCGTCTCTCCTCTGCCTTGCGGAAACAAGAGGTGGAGGATGTATGAAGACTTTCTCCCACCTTCGGGATTAGAATAGATTCAGCATTGAAGGACTAAGGGCTGGACATCCTAGGTTTCCAGTCTCTTTCACCTTTACTTGCCTACTGAGGAAAGGATGAGAGTGGCAGCCATAACTGGGTTTGAGACAAGGGAAAATGAAATGGTCTCCTGAGACATCTGTTTACCTCTGTCAGCTCAGTAGAGAAGAGCCCTTAAGCATGAAGGTTTTTGGCTTGACTTCTCTCTAGAAAGTGTCCCCCAGATCATCACCGTGGTTTCCATTGGTGTCGAAGTGTTGCTGAAAGAATTTTTTGTTGTTTTTACTTTAGGCTGACAGGTTTGCACTGTAACTATATCTGCTTTTCTACATCTTTGTTTGACACTGGGTTGACCTCTGCTCACCTCATACTAGCTAAAAAGAAACATATCTAATACCATCCACCTTTGTGACAAGAGCAAGAGAAAACAAACAGTGGGAAGGCCTTTTAGAAGCAGACGACCTAGTATTTATTAGCTACAAGAGCCACGCTACCAGAAAAGATTCCAGGAGTCCAGGGACATCCACTGTAGGTTTGTCACGAGAAGGGAGCTCAGAGTTTAGAACTTTGTTCTGTGCAGAGTTCTGGGCTAACCCTGATGATAATTTGCATTGTGTGATAGGTTCAATGGATAAATAAAGTGAAATGTAATTTCTTACCCTATGATTCTGTTTCAAACTATAATTTCCATGTTCAGTCAAGGATCAATGAGCTCAGGCAAATAGTTAGGTCATGGCATTAGAAAGAGCCTCCAGGGATAGCCGGTCAACAATTCCATCTACCCCTTGGAATGACTGAGCTTCTCCTCCACCTCCATCTTCCTTCCCTTGGTTTGACACAAACTACCAAAGGTCATCAAAGCCCTCTATGTTGTTCTAGGAAGAGGACTTGGGGCCACCTTGGTGATGTGAGGCTAAAATATAGTGTGAGCCAGTGACATGTCAGGCACCCTGAGTATTTTTGAGAAGTGTTAACGGCTGACGATTTTCCTGGTCTCTCACTTGCACAAACACCATTGTCTTCAGGCAGAGAGAAGAGGAGATTAAAAAAAACAACTTTGAGTTTAGGAAAGAAATCCTATTTAATTTATGTAATTGTTTTAACGTAGATGTCATAATGAATTAACTGACACGTTGACTGAGGAGAAAGACTTTTGAAGATGGTTTTAGGTCTAGAAAGCCAAGTGTGAGGATTAGCAAATGCGCTGGAGGAAGGAAATGAAGAATGGCAGCCAATATGCAGAAAGAGGCTCTAGAAATGTGGACATCTGAAAGCAGGTGAAATCCAAGGATTTCAAGGAGTGGAAAGCCTCCATGAGGAAAGGCTTCCAGATGTCATTTCCACTTTGTACCTTTACTCCTGTGCTCTCCTCTCTGTGCATAGACTTTCCTAGGTGATCTCACCCAGGCCCACTGCTTCCAGATGTTGATGACTTGGCAACACTTCATCACCAGCCCTGTCTTGGCCTCTCCCCCATCCATCAGGCTTCTTCAACCACTTTCTGATAGTTGTACTTGGGTATCTAATAGGCATCTCAAAATTAGCACTTAAGAAATAGATCTTCTTGATTCCACCTTCCTTGAAAACTTGTCTACCCCTGCCCCGAGTGAACCTTCTACCATTTTTTTTTTTTTTACCATATCAGCATTCTTGTCCTTTAAGGCAATGCTTGCCTCTAATTTTCTTGGCTCAACTTTTTAAATATCCATCTATTTCTTCCACTTCTTCTGTGATCACTCTAATGCAAATATATCAGATGTTGCCTGACTAAGGCACTCATCTCCCCAAATTTCCTCCATTTTTCACTCTCATCCATTCCCACAACAACAGGGAAATGACTCTAAGACATAAATCAGATTCCATCATCCCTCTGTTTGAAACCCACCCATGATACTAAGCATAATGATTGTGTGCTTAGAATAAATCTCCAAATTCATATATTGGCCTATGAATAACTACAATGATTCAGTCACCTCTTCACCCTCATTTCCTAGCACTGGCCACTTCTTAGCCTGCTGCATTAATTAGCTCATTCAACAAATATTTATTGGAATACTTTCTATGTGCTTAGAGCTCTTCCGGCATTCAGGATGGATCATAAAACAAAGCACAAAAAAATTCCTGAGGTCTCAGAGTTTACATTCAGCAAGAGGAGGTGGACACTAAGGTATACATACACACAAAAAGTTAAGCTAGGAAGTGACAAGTGCTTTGGAAAAAAGAACAAGTTGGATGGGAGGAGGGGACCAGGGGCCAAGGGAAGGCTGCAGAAGTGGTCTGGTAGGCTACAGGTCAAAGGTGAAAATGGAGCAGAGTTGAAATAGTTGAGGGAAGTAGCCAAAGCAGGTATTTGGGAGAAGAGTGTTCTGGAAGGGACAGTATTTAGAGTAGAGGTCCTAATGTAGGAGTGTGTATGTTGTGTTCTGGAATCTGCAAAAAGGCCAGCGGTCTGGAGAGGTCAGTATGATTTGCTTCACACTTAAGTAGAGTCACAGTTTCTTGCCTGATTACACAAGGTGGGTGAGAGAAGGAGAGGTATCAAGGATGCCTCCCAGGGTTTTGGCCTGAGCAAGAATAGAGTTGCCATGATTTGGGATAGGGATGCTTAAAGGACCCTATTCCTTTGACTCAGAAATATGACTTCAAATCCTGGCTCTAACACTTGCAAACTATGTGATCTTGAGCAAATTACTTGACCTCTCTGCCTCTCCTTATCTATAAGAAAGAATGATAGTGGGATGCCTGGGTGGCTCAGTCAGTTAAGAGTCTGCCTTCGGCTCAGGTCATGATCCCAGGTCCTGGGATCGAGTCCCACGTCAGGCTCCTTGCTCAGTGGGGAGCCTCCTTCTCCCTCTGCCTGCCACTCTCCCTGCTTGTGCTCTCTCTCTCTAACAAATAAATAAATAAAATTTAAAAAAAAGGTGATGTATGTATTAATATGTTTGGAAGATATTAGGTACTCAAATGTTACCTAAGTGATATTTAAATCAGTTTAAAAGATTCCAAAGTGTTCTCAGTTGTATGAAAGTGTTTCCTAAAAATACAAATCCCAAAGATATGTAATTCATTTCAATTCTATGAAAAGAAATACCTTTTCAGTTGGTTAGGATACTTTTAACTACAAGTGCAAGAACACTCAGTTAAATAGACTTAAACAAGGAGGAAAAACTATCTTACATAACAAGAGATACCATTTAGAGTGATGGCAAGGGTTTACTTGATAAATTACTCAGGGAGCCAGTATCTTTCCATGTTTTCACTCCACTGAACCCAATATGTTGACTTGGTCTTTGGGTTCTGCATCTCATGGTCCCAAGATAGCTGCTGTGGTTCTAAAGATCACATCTACACATAGCGTGAGGCACGTCGGGGAGGAAGACCTCTCCTGGAAAGTTCCCATCAGACTCTATGTTGTGTCTCTTGGCCAGAGTTTCATTACATATCTGACACCAAGCCTGTTGCTAGCAAAGGGGAGTAGATTTGACACTGATGTTCCCAGTGAATGTGCATTGATGGCAACATTTTCTTCCTGGAGTTGGAGAGGGGCCCATTTTCCACAAGCATATGACCCCTGATACTTTGAACAAAAATAGTGTTCTGTTAGCAAGGAAGAAAGGCGGGGAGGGGAAGGAAATGGTTGTGGTGTAGGTAACCAACAGTGTTTTTCACACCATCCTCATCTTTTTTTGAAGGGAGGAGGGAGTTAGTCGTTATTGCAGAACTCAGAATGAGAATATGTCATGATGGCTAAAAAATTGGAAATTGCAGTCGTATGGCCTTTTTCTCGGGCATTGATCATGTTTTCTTTTTTCAGTGCCATTGGTTCTATAGCCAAAATACATCATGAGCACAAGAAAACACCAGTCATTCAGAGAAATGGCTTTTAATGATTCTTCTGTTTTTGTTTTTTTTTTTTAATTTGGTTGGTTTTTTAGACAAGTCGATTTGTCATGCAGATATGATTGAAGGGACACAAAATTAGATCTTGATCTAAGGAAGGAGAGAAAATTTAATATAGAGAGAAGGAACTAAAGAGGAAGTAGACACTTAGGATACAAATACATTAGAAGACATGGCAAGGAGAATTTAAAAGATTATTTTTCAGAATAACTAGTGTGGAACAAGTGCAAATCATTCTGTGATTTTCCTGTTACCTGGTGTCATTTTTCTATACTTCTAATATTAGTCTCTCATTCCTTAGCGTTACTTCATTTTGTATCTGAGGAGTAGCTTGTGTTTAATTCGTTTGATGTTTTTAATAGTGTTTTAATCATTGCATATGATCATGCAATGCCCCAAGCACATTGGCTGGAAAATGGTTTATAAATAAAATTATTGTTATTATTGTTATCTTTATCTCTTGTGACAATACTCATTATATTAAGATTATATCTAGGCTAGAAATAGTTCAACATATGTGATTATATGTAATCAGTCTCTTTTCTCTGCTTTTTTTTTTTCAACACTGTTCTCGCTTTCAACTTTGTTCTTATCTCTAAACAAACTATTGCTTATAAGTTGCAAGTGACTCTGATTTGCTTTGAACAGCAATTATTTACAGGTTTTAACAAGAGTTTGTTCCTGGTAGGACTGGGATCCAAAGAAACTTCTTGTTCCCAGTGGACATGTATTGATGGCAGGTGTAGCGGTCCACAATTTCCATGTGGAGCACAGAATCCTGAGTGTTTCCAGAGGCTAAAACTGTAATTAATAAGAACTATCAGGGAGGCCAATTTTAGCTTGATAATGGAAATAACTTATAAATGTTAGTGCTGTCTGCATACAGACGAGGCTGGACTTGGGTGTGAGTTCCTCATCAGTGTGAGTGTTCGAGCAGACTGTCAGGCCACTGATTTGGGATGTTGTGCAAAGAATTCATATGTTCCATGAGGGTGGTACTCAGTGGCCTCTCAAGTAGATTCCCTTCCGCAGACTCTATGTGTCTTAGTTTGTTTCTGTGATTGAGAAACTATGTTGACTATAGGACTACGATTCCAGTGCCCTTCAAGGGCAAAATGCAACGCACTTTCTAGTCAGCACATTTTGATATGTTATGAAGAATATTATGATGCTTATCAGTCTTAAACAAGTGGTAATAGTTGTCTGGAGGTTGTAGCTGGTTGGTTTTGGGGGTTAGAGGTTCAACAGCAGATCAAGGTTTACAATCTGATTCTCTATGTGGGTCAAGGCATTTCCCTCTTCTCTAATGGGTCTATAGTATATAAAATTTTGGTAAGTGGAAAGTTATAGGAGTTAAAGGTATTATTGTGAAGGCCATTGCCTGTGCCCCTTCCACCTGCTGGGTGCTTTTGCCAAAGCAGGCTGCTGTTGGCATCAGAATTGACCAGATAGGAGCATCAACAATGCAAATGCATCCCGAGAGCCAAAAAGACAAACCCAGGCAGGCAGGCCACCGAGAATGGTGCAGCAGTAGGAGGTGTTAGGTTAAGGGTGACACAACATAAATGGGAAATGTGAGGCCACTTTGCCAGACTCTCTGAATAGAAATGCTGGTGGTTTTTGAGGGGACCCCAATTAAAAAAAATACAATGAAAGGTGTATTTTGGGTTGTCAAGTTTTCAAACCTAGCTCAACTTGAGCTTTTTCCAGGAACTCTTCTGAGGCCATGCCTGCAATCTTCTCTGGGTTCCAGACAGTCTAGGAAACTCATTTGGTCATGACGTATTTATTTTATTGCTATTAAACTCTCGCAGTCTTAGACGTGAGCTAGATGTAAATACCTTTAAAAAACCAACAAGTAATTTTTTTTTTGCAGTTATTTTTGTAATCGTCCAATTCTTGAAAAGATTTTATATATCTGTTTGTATGTATATATATATATATTTTTTTAAAGATTTATTTATTTATTTGCGAGAGAGAATGAGAGAGAGCACATGAGAGAGGGGAGGGTCAGAGGGAGAAGCAGACTCCCTGCCAAGCAGGGAGCCTGATGCGGGACTCGATCCAGGGACTCCAGGATCATGACCTGAGCCGAAGGCAGTCGCTTAACCAACTGAGCCACCCAGGCGCCCTGTATGTATATATTTTTAAAATTTGTTTTGTTTTAAAGTCAAAGTAAATGCCTTTTGGCCCTCTCTCTATGTAATTTTTTTAACCAGACCTCTAATCCTCTTATTTGCGTTTGCTCACTCCTATGAGATGTGGTCTGTTAAAGCTGACAAGCTCCTGAGGTCCTAATCCCTTGTGACGGCAGTTTTCTTTGCAGGGCTGCTGTTGTCTGGGGTAGTTCTAGGCAGACTCATGGTAGACCAGATGTCCATCTTCTTTTGCGGATCTACTGTTTTCAAGCATCCCAGAAAGATGGCAGTTTCTGAGTTCTGTTGCTCAAAGTGTTTGATGTCATGCCAGGTATTATTCTTATTTTCAAGAGTATAAGTGGCAAATAAGAAGTAACTTGTGGCCAGGCAGCACTGAGATGTTGAGAGGCACCTAGGAGATGCCCCTTTGACAGGGACGCAATATGAAGAGCTGACCTTCTCACATTGAGCCAGCTGCAAAGAGGCAAAAGGATGGGTGCTCACTTACGTAAAGGGCTGTCTCCCCACAGTTTTGCTCTTTCAAGTTTTTATTCCTCTCCGGCTTGATAGATGGGGAAACATTGAATGGCATCCAAAAACAAACAAACAAAAACCTTCATTAGTCCAACACTTGCATTATAATCTATCACTTAACTCCCACAAACCATTTCCTCCTCCAGTCCTGCTATGTTACATCCCAGGAGCCTGAGGATGGACAGCCTGGCTTGGCTTTGCGGGGTCAGAGGCTTTCCAAGGGAAATAAATGGCTTCATTTCACCTGACTAAAGACCCTGTTTGCTGTAAAATTCTTGCCTCTTGACTGTGTCGAGCAATTATAAGGTCTAGTTTAGTATCGCAAGGAAGGACGGTCAGATGCAAGTTTCTAAATGCTGCTCTAGCTCAGTGTTTAGTATGTTTGATTCATTTGGTAGGCCATGGGAAGTTCTTTTTTCCTGCAAAGGGAGTTTCTCCTACTTATCTAATTTTTATTTTTGAGTTCTTTTACTCTCTTTAAATTCAGGCAATTCAACTTTCTTTTTCATTTTTGAGCAAAATTAAGCTACAAAGAGGGTTTGTGTATCTATATTGAAAAGACTTCCCCTTTGCCACCAGTTCTGTGCTACTCTCTAGAATAATTACAAATCTTTGATTTTGTGAAGAATGCCTTATATCGGTTTATCCTAAGTTTGATAAACTCTTTTTCTGAATAGTTCCCTTCTGATAATTGTTCTGGAATTATCACTTTGTTTTTAGGTAAACCCTGGCCAATTCAATTTCTCAGTGGCCTTCTAGCGGCTTTGAAGAAAGAATCCCATTGAATAAATTTGAAAATTAAAAATTATGCTAATGGACATCCACTGGTTTGATACCCACCCTCCAAAGCAAATGAAACGGTAGTTACTGAACTTGTTACTTGTCATTAAACTTTTAATTTCCTTAAAATGATTATATATAACATATATACTTGTTAATTTTAATATTTAGCCAAGTGTATGCTTTATTAGATTTTCTTATTGTTTTCTATATTGTGTTTTAATTTCCCATCAGTATGTTCCTTTTAAAATTTTGATTCTAGCTACATGCTGTATCTCTTTATATTCCCTACTGCAGCAAGCAGGAGGCTGGCCATGTGGTGCGCACCCACCATGTTTATTGGTGGGTTCATTGACAATAGATTCCAGGGAAAGAAGTTGTGGTATATATTCATAATATCTGCTTTCTGTCATTGGTGATTACTTGCTAGTCCTTTTATTTGAGCAACTTGTGAAGATCCTGGTATATAGGGTATAGGATGACAGAAAGAGGACTTTTAACACTGGGACATTCTCTCATTGAGTTTTAAAAACTTTTGAAAAATCTTTTCTAGGAAAAAGTAGAGACTTTAATTTTCATTCCATCCTCTAGGGCAAAGCTTCTCAATCTTGGCAATGTTGCCTTGTGGGCCAGATCATCTGTGGTTGTGGAGGGCAGTCTGTACACTGTAGGAATTTATCCCTGGGCTCTATCCACTGGATGCCAATAGCAGTTGTGACAGCCAGAAATACTTCCAGACACTGCCAGAAATCCCCTGGGGGGCACAATCACCCTGCTTGAGAATCACTGTTCAAGAACAATGTCTATACTGGAATCATTTTGATGTAAAGAGCCAACCAAAAGCACAGAGACTCATGCTGTCTGAATGAGATCTTTTTGGCCTTTGAAGGAAGCAATCCCAGGCCATGTGAATCCTAATCACAGGGCAGAATTAACGGCAATCAATAAAAGTGTAACTGAGTGTTCCCTGCCCTCGTCCCTTCCATCTTCCTTGAGGAGAAACTATTGAGGTCTCCGTGCTGAACACCAACAAGCCTTGCCCGTTGGTCCTCAGCACAGAACAGGCAGGACCCTTCCCAGAACCTCTCTTGCTGCAGGGGCTCTGGCCTACGTGAGAGCAGGCTACTTTCTCCACCGCTGACACTGGGTTTTTGGTCCAGGGGCTCTTGTATGGGAAAGCATCATTTTGTTTTATTATTATTTATTTATTTATTTATTTATTTATTTATTTATTCCATGGAGCTATGGAAGAAGAACAACAGATAGAGCATCAAAGCAATGAAGAGCACTTGCCATATTTGGGAGTTTCCTTCTCTCTGCCAAATTCTACTTTTCCTCTTTTTGTCTCTCGTTCCCAAGTCCTACAATGACAGGTGACTGTTTAACTCTTGGGGGTATGATACCTCTCAGCCACGGAAACACTGGGACAGACCACTTCTCAGGGACCAAATCTGATGAGCCCTGAGTTGGAGGTAGAGGAGGAAGCGTTAAGTTTGCAGCTGAATATCTGAAGAGCTGCCAATCAAAAGCAGATTCACTGAAACTTCCCACTGACCCAGATACTCTGCTATCTTGAAAGATTTATCTTCTAAGACAATGTTGACTAACAGCTTTTCTTTTCTTCTCCTTTCTGTTTTAAAAGGATAACAAATAAGCTTAATTCTTCTCAAAATCTTCAGCAAATGCCTTTTAATCCAACACAATGGTAGTTATTTTAAGAAGGTTGGCAAAGGACTCTGGCGGTTTTCTATTTTTCGGTCTGGGTTTTTTTTCCCTCATACAGAAGCATTCAATCACATTTAATCTTGGCTTGCACCAAGCCACATTAACTTTGTTTGCACAGAACTGATATAACTGCCTTCAGTCCTCCTATTCTCTTTTTTGTCTTCCTACTAAGCCTTACAATTTAAATAACAGATTAAAACACACACACATAGACACACACAGAAGAGATTGATAGATACCATGTATCTTTGCTTACTGTAACTTCCAGGACTGGATTCCACACCCAGGATGTGTTTGTTGAAGGAAGAGAATGGCTTACCAAAGCACCATGTTTAAATGGAGAGAGAGAGAGAGAAAGAGAGCGTGTGCACTTGGGAAAATACCTGATGTTTGAATGAAATGACCCTCACTGAGGACTCCTTGCAGAGGTTGGAGAGACGTGCTGCCAGGTGCGAAGAGATTGAGGTCTTCCTTGCTCAGCAGAGGTGTTGGTGACTCTGTTCTCCAGAGATAAGAACAATCCAGAGATTGTTCATCTGTTACCAAAGGGATGGCTCCTCTGCCCACCTCAGGGGGTGCTCCCTCTGGTTATTGTCTGCCATGTAAGCCTGGAGTTTTGAACCAACCCTTCAATGCTCTTGTGGCCCCGAGTTTATTCTTCCCACCTCCCAGCCCCACCTGATTTCTTTTAAATGAACTTCTTTATTATGAAAACACCTTAGGTTTAGAGAGAAGTTGAAAGGATAATGCAGGGTTCTGGTCTACCCCTCACCCAGGTCCCCCGCTAAGGTTAACATCTTCTATTACTTTGAAACCCCCCCACCTCATTTTAAGAGCTCATTTTCCTTTCCACTCAGAAGGAAAGCACAGAATTGCCTACTAATACAAGTAATGATTAGGATAAATAGGATACTTTAATATTTTGCCAATTGTTTGACAGTATCCAACTGGGGTTTGTCCTGTTCTTCATTCTTAGAGCAAAATTTTGTATTTAAACTCATTCTCAGGGGGTGCCTGGGTGGCTTGGTTGAGTGTCTGACTCTTGATTTCGGCTCAGGTCATGGTCTCAGGGTTGTGAGATCGAGCCCTGCATAGAGCTCTGCTCTTAGAGTGGAGTATGCTTGGGATTCTCTCTCTCCCTCTCCTGCTGCTGCTCTTTCTCTCTCTCCAAAATGAATAAATAAATCTTTTTTAAAAAACCTTATTCTCAGGTGGGTAAACTGTGATGTACAAGAGTGAGATGGCTTTCTGTCTTTTTTTTTTTTTAAAGATTTTATTTATTTATTTGAGAGAGAATGAGATAGAGAGAGAGCACACGAGAGGGGGGAGGGTCAGAGGGAGAAGCAGACTCCCCGCTGAGCAGGGAGCCCGCTGCGGGACTCGATCCAGGGACTCCAGGATCATGACCTGAGCCGAAGGCAGTCGCTTAACCAACTGAGCCACCCAGGCGCCCCGAGTGAGATGGCTTTCTTAATGAAGGGTGGGCAGGGTTAGACCAGACCTCAGTTGCTCCTGCTGCTTTAGATCTGGGGTCATATTCATGGATTAGACCATCTTTACAATCCAAAAATCTTAGCAATTTCCTTCAGTATGACCCCAGCCATTTTATTTCTGGTTTCCTTCTTTGCGTCAAGCATACATAGCTGACAGGAGTAAATGATTGGATGGAATTAATAGAGCTCCTGTCCATAAAATGATTTAAAAGAAGCCATGAGAGGTGGGTAAAGTTTTGGCTGATGTCTGGTACACAGTAGTTATAAATAACATTGCTTTATCAAGATCTATTTCTGGATGTGGGAGTATAAATAATGAAGCCTCTAGAGAACCCTGAGTGGCAGATTTATTTTGCTAACAAAATAAAGTGATTACAAAGAACTAGAAAAGACTGACCTGGGAAGGCCTCTCTGCCATGGATAGACTCCAAGGAGGTCACTGTTTCTCTTTGTCTTCTTGAAGTTGCAGAAATAAGGGTACAGAGGAGAGAGGGCAGTTATCAAGGAACTGTTGTCCTCTTGCACCAAATTACAGTGCATTTTAGGACAAAGAGAGCATAGTTCACAGGAAGCATTCAGGTCCTAGCCATGTTCATTTCCAATCCCCGTCCACTCTCTATTTCAGATTGAGGTCCTGAGTATCGGATCCTTGTGTGGAATTTGCTTGCTTAGGCACACTTTGTGCAGGTACACTGGCCCCTCTCCTCCACTTCCGTCTTCCCACTCCTCAGCCCCATCCTCTGAAAGATCTTGCTTGTGCACCTAGGAAAATCCCTAGACGAAATAAGATAACCCTGCTAAGGAGGAAAGATGGAATTATGGTTATCCGGTAGATTCAGATTTTCTCCATAACCCGTTGACTGTAGTTAATAAAATGCTTGTTTCTTCTAATCCCAGGGAGGAGGCTTAAATCAATAGAAATAGTGAACAGAAACCAACCATACGCTCCTTTGTCATAAGCCTTGTCTTACCCCAAGAGAAGAGTGGAACCAGCGTACTGTAGACATTTGCACTTTTCAAAGAAACAAAACAAAACGGAAGGCTTAGCTTATAATTCCTCTCCAGGAGCTTTTGCTGGGGAATAAATGTTGACAGAACGTTCTCGTTTCATGTGTAATGAAATCATTACACAGATCTCGTGTTATATAGGAATCCGAGCAGAAACAAAAGCTGGGATGGTAGCTAAATTTTGCTCAACTCAAAATGAAATAGGGACAGTGACAAATGAATGAAGACTGTTAACTAAAATGGACAATTTAATTTCTAAAGTGGATTTTTATCCCTGTGGATCAGATTGATCTTGACTTGGGTGGAATGTACTCTATGTCTTCCAGTTCTCCATTCCATTACCGCTGTGTCAATTAAGGGCCACAGTTGAACGCTATTTCTCTGTGGGAGGTTTTCATGGTGTTCTCCATCTCTAGCGCCTTATGTGTTCCTTGACATCATGGCAATGGTTTGTCCGGGTCGTTGTGGGTATCATCACGCTGCAGTTTGAATACTGGTGTTACTGGTTGGCCTGGGATAAACTGCAAGTGTTGTAACACTAATGAAGACTCACGTCTCAGCTTGTTAGGTGGTGGGTAGTAGGGTTGCTTAACACAGCACTTCAGTTCAAAGTGAAGGCAAGAGGGAATGGAGATCATAGATCATAGATCACAGAGCAGATGCTAACCCAGAAATGCCTGTGTTCCCCAGTTGCAGAGCAAACTTGCAGGCACACGAATTATCAGTGGAACTCACCAACATGTGTGCAGGGAAAGTGAAGCCAGGAGAGCAGTTGGAGGACTCTAGCCAGCTAATAAGAAGCTTATAACTCTTTGGCAATTTGTTTAACTTGGGAGTTATTGCAAAGTCAGAAAGGTATGGGGCCCCAGGGATATTGGCAGCGTTGCTGGGAGTCTCCCATTGTGAAAAGCAAGCTTTGCTAATGGGAATTTTTTTTTTCTTCAGGTGTTCAGTGTTGAGTTTTTCAGGCCAAGACTTCTGGAAAAAGCAACATTAATCACCATGGCATGTTAGGTTAATGGGACTGGTGGCACACAAACTCCCTCCTTCTAATAGGTGCTACGAAGATCTTCCAATTCAGATGATCTGATCCATTTATTCATTTATTAGTCATTAAACAAATATTTATTGAGGTCTTGCCATGTGTTCTGAGCCCTACCAAATACCTGAAGACAGACCCACCTAAGACCTTTCTTCCCAAGTCTCTGACCATATTTCCCTCATGCTTACATTCTACTTCTACTTCTGCATCCTTATGTTCTTCTTCTTTTTTTTTTTCTTAACTCCTCATTCTGGAGTTCTGGTTGGAAAGAAAGATATAGAGAAAATCATTGCGAGGAGAAAGAGGTTGAAAGTACTAGGGGCTTATTTATTTATCCATTTGAGACATATCAGTTAAGCACCTCTTCTATGCAATGTTCTCTTGGAATTGGTGATTGGGGCAGACTTTCTCTAAAGGAAAATTTGCCGATTCACATTCTGTAGAATAAACTTTCTTAGGCTACATTTCTTGAACATTACAGAAATAGTCATTAATTGCTGTCCATATCCTGGGGTCCCCAGGGACATCTGAATTTGTGAGATTCATACTTTAGGGCAAAGAAAAACATTCAGAAAACTCACTCTTTGATGCTTCTGGACTTGGGGGGCTGGGTGGAGGCAACGAATCTGACTGTGGGGGACCAAATACACTTTCTCTTTATTCTTGCCTCTTTCTCTGTATCCAGTGACTAGCCAGGTCCCAGTGACTTTATCTGTACAAGGTTTTCTCCTACGTGTCTTTTTTCCCCTTTCTCTGTCAACTGTCGATTGCTTCAGTTCTGAGCCTTCTATTACTCTTGTCTATCTATCATTACAATAGCATTCAGGTCAAAGATCTCCTCGTCTCCAGACTTTCCCAGCTCCAGATCATTTTCTGTACTGCTGCCAAATTTATCTGCTCTGTTATATCAGTTTCCTCTTTCAAAACAACACTATTTCCATTGTTGCTTGGGCTAAGCATATACTTCCTAGCAGAGCATCAAATATTGCATCCTAAACAAGCACGGTTGTGAAAAATGTGGACTCTGAAATCAGAAAGACTTATGTCAACATCCCAGCTGGGCCAGTTGAGTCCATACCCATATGATACCCATACCTCAGTTGGTGGTTAAGGGTGAAATAGGACATTTGGAACTCTTGGCACACTAGGTAGGCAGTCAATAAGTAACATTTATAAAAATATTAATAAAGGTTAGTATTATATTCCATAGTTCCAGTCCAATTTTGCTTGCGATTTCCTAAAATGCCTTTATTCTCCCACCTTTTCTCCCATTGCTTGTTCTGAGTAGAATGTTCTTCTTCCTTGTTACCTCTGCTGGGCCCTGAACAAGCATTAGATTGTGTCGCTTCCCAATGCCACAAATCCCCAGACCCCTCAGAAAACCCCCTGACTCTGGAGGTTCCTGGTTTTTAGGACTTCTTGGATTTATCCTTAAAATTATTGAATTTCAGAACCATGAGAAGGCTGAGAGACACATGGAAATCTTTTACCTCAGCCTTTTTGTTTCTCACATGAGGTTCTGCTGAGCTTTCACCTTCCTGGAGAAACATGCCCTAAAACTTATCCTGGATGGAATGAGTCATTCTGTCCAGTACTTTCTGTGCATCTGGTCGTCTTGCTGTTGAGGTATGGTTATCCAGTATTGCAACTGTTTCTGTACATAAAGGTCCCCCTCAGTGGACCTTAGGTTCCTTGAAGGCAAGGCAATGACTCGTTTGTCTTTACGTCTCTCGCACTCACTGCCACGCCCAGTACATACCGAAGAGTCGGTAAACACTGACTGAACTCAATGGAATCCAAAGAGGTTAAGTGACAGTTATTACATTTCATATCCTGATTCCCAGGCCGTGACCTTTTTAGGGTACCAGGCTGGTTCACCTCATCACCTTTCTACATTCTTCATTCTGGAGGCCTAAGAAAAGTGCTGGTTGTTAACTTGACAGTTAAAAGGACTCTTCAAAGCATAAGAAAAGCTCTGAGCAAGAGAAATTACTTACCTCTGGCAGGAAAAAAAAAAAAACAACCAAAAAACAAAAAAAGTGATTACATTGATTACATTGGTAAGTAGCAAAAGCCACATGAGACGTATACAGGTGTACTAACAGTTTTTCCTTCCTAAAAATCAGCTCTGCGGTACTCGAGAGGTGAGGAAACCAGGTCCCATTGCTGTATCTTGAACATGGTGGTTATAATCACTTGCAGGGTTAATAAAGGCTGTTGAAGTTGAACTTCCGTTGGTGGTTAACCCCCTCTTGTCTTCAGGTTCCTGTGAGACACCTGACAGGGACTGTGAGCTACAAACATGTCCAAGCTCATTAATTCTGTGCATAGTAGATATTCTGTGGGGTAAGCTGGTGAGCTGAGGGAAAAGCAAAATTCATGATCAGGTGGTTTTACACTCTTGTATAATTTAGAACTCATATGCGCATGTGAATAAGGCTTGCCCTTGAAAGAGAAATGCCAAAGAGGGACCAAACATAGAAATTCATACCAATCAAAGTAGGGACCAATAAATGAAGCTGAGGGGGGGATGGGCTCAGAATTCGAGCTGTAACATTGCCTGAGTGTGAGCAAGTCATTGCCTGAGAGAGAGAGAAAACATGAGGAGCCCGGGGGGTGAGAGCTCTCTGAGATCCCTGCGCTGGGTCAGGCATTTTCACACATAGCATATTTGATGGGTAATTTCATGCATCAACTTATTAGAAATATGGAACCAACTGTTTGGTCAAATAGCCTAGATTCTCTCTCTGTGTATGTCTGTCCATCTGCCTCTCCATCCCTCCCTCTTCTCTCTCTCTGTCTCCTTCTCCCCATCATATTTATTTCTTCTTTTAATTTTGGTTTCACTTCCCTGATCAAGGTCACGATTTTCTGCCTCATTGTCGTTCCCTGACCTTGCCTTCTCTGCTGGCCTCCTTCCCACCCACCCCCACCACAATCAGATCTTTGCATCCTTCCAAAAACACTCCCATGACCCTCTGCTCTCACTGTGACAGCCCCTGGCACTCTGTCTTCAGCTTCCAAGAGCTCCTCCTTCTCTGTCCTGGAGCTCAGCGTTGTGACAACTCTGGGGAATTGGGTATGGTTTCATGTTGTGGGGGGGTCTCCCCTGCCTGAGATGGTTAAGTCCCTGGCGTCCAAGCGCAGCCCAGTGCCAGATCAGACCCTTGCTGGCCATCCTGCTTGGCCCACCGTGGGGCTAGGATCCGGCAGGCTACATAGCTGATGGATTCAAGCGCACAGAGGGGCAGCCATGTGGCCAAGATGGTGGCATCCTTCATGGTCCTGGTACGTGCTGGGGGTCCCCCATTGCACTTGCAGATCATATATGGAAAGAGACCCCTGCACTGCCGGGGTGGTGGGGCAGGGGAGTGATTTCTCAGAGTAGAAGCAGCCAGCAGGTACTCATTTTAGATTTAAAAGAGAGATTCCATTTAGAGGTTTGGGCTCTCCTCAACTAATTTTACATTGGGGGAAAGCTACTGCAGAAAGAATAGGAAAAGACATCTGAACATGTGTCATGGAAGCAGCCGTCCCAGAGCTGGACATGACTGGACATGACTGGAGAAGTCTTTGAGCCCCATGAGGACATTTTCAGATGAAGAATCAGAAAACCTAGCTCAGAGTCACACAGCTAGTACCGTCAGGGCACGGACTAGAACTAGGTCCCCTGACGCTTTTTCTCTTTTTTTTCCTTCTCGGACTCTCAGTCTTTTTCTCAATGAGAAACGGAAGGCTGGTGTGTCTGGTAGGCAGGGAATAATTCCACTGGTAAATCCCTGCTGCTCACTCCCTCGGCAAAGTTACATCTAAAAACCGCCAGTCATCTTTCAAGAGAGGGAACATGTGGGCTTAAAGCCTAGGGCTGCTTTTCAGGGATTCTCTTTTCTGGTCCCAGAAGCACCTCTACTCACCAAAATGGTATCTTCTTAATGCCAGATTTTAGGGGCAAGGATGTCCATTCATCTTATGAAGTCAGAAAATGCCTCCCCCAATTTTCCAGTATAGAATTGAATATCAATCAGGTAAAAAAGAACTTTTAATAAGCCCCATTGTTAGGCTCCTATTTTCCCAGAATTATTTTTTATCCTTTTTTCCCCTCGTCATTCATCCATTGAGAATTATCAGGGCCATAATAGTTTTCTCTGGGGACTGCATTCTGATTTTCTACCCCTTCCTCTGCTCTTAGAATCCTGTGTGTGGCTATCAACATCTACTTGGGTTGCTAAGAGAATATTCTACCTGCAACCAATGCTTGCGTTTTGCTTTCCCCACTAACAACAACAGCAACAACAAAATTCTAGGAAAATCTAAAAAAAAACCCTAGAAAACAAAAACCTCAGAACCTTATTTTTACTCACGTTCCTTTAGATATTTTGCTTGGTTTCACCTAGATTTGAGTAAGTAATAGGTTAGCACAGCTGTAAAATCAAATCTGTAAAATTTCTAGTTCTGCAGTCTTGAATATTTGTTTCCCCCAAAGCTCCAGATTTAATTTTATTTTAAAGAACTGCATAGAATAATTTCTTTAGAGTATAAGGTTTTTTTTTCCCTATAAACCCCTAATCATACTCTACCTGCCCTTCCCACTGAAATTATGAGTCCAATGTGCAGGGATTATGTCCAGTTGTATTTTTTTGTAATACTCTTATTATTGGAAATGAGTTAAAGCATCACAATAATACAAATCAGCTACAGCAATAATATTAGCAAGTACATTTGTTGAGTACCTGCTGTGTGGCAAGCTTTTATATTATCATTTGTACACATTTTTAAAGATTTTATTTATTTATTTGAGAGAGAGAGAGAGAGGAGAATGAGTGGGAGGAGGGGCAGAGGGAGAAGCAGACTCCCTGTGGAGCAGGGAGCCCAATGGAGGACTCTCGATCCCAGGACCCCAGGATCATGACCTGAGCCAAAGGCAGACGCTCAACTGACTGAGCCACCAGGCGCCCTGTACACATTTTTATAGTGTGAGAGATAAGCATGATTCCCATCTACAGGTAAAAAGACTGAGACTCTCAAAGTTTAAGTGACTGCGGGAGACGGTGCACTTAGGGCAGGTTCACTTACACCTCAATGTGTGAGCTCTGTTCCACAGCGCACTGATTCCTGAGGAGCATCACCGCATCTATCCCGAAGGACGAACTGCGCCCAATGCTGTGTGCCTTCCTTTGTAGTGCGGGGCACTGATTTCTGAGGTCGGCTAAGGCAGAGCACTGTGTACAAGCCGGAAGAAGGGGAATGTGTGAGGGGGTGGAGAAGGGCCGGGACTTTGGATTTGACCTGACCACTTCCCAAAGTGAGATTCTCATTTGGAGTTGCCACCTGACCAGATTCTGTTGTCAGCACACATCAAGGTAGTTCTAGGGAAAGAAAATGAAAGAATACCTAGGGAATGGGGAGACTTTCAAGAAAGAGGTCTTGCTTCCCCTCCCCTCTGAGAACACGGCGGGCGTTCCAGTTATCTATCGCTGGGAGGAAACCATCTCCAAACCTAATGGCCTAAAATAACTACATCGTATTGTTCTCTCTTACAGTTCCAGGCTCGGTGCGGTGGTTCTCACGCGGGGAGGGTCAGGGGGAAGCTCCAAGAGCACGGGGCCTCCCTCATGCCTCTCCTTGGTCTCCAGGTCGTTAGCTCCTGGAAAATCAGAATTATTTCATGGTGCTTCAGGGCTCCAAAGATGTGCAAAGAGATAGAGATGGAGAGGGAGAGGGAAGCATGCAAATCCATGTGGCCGATGGCTATCTAGCCCCGGAAGTCACATGGCATCACCTCGCTCCATCCTCTTCCTTGAAGCTGCCCCTGGGGGAGGGGACATACACCTCACTTCCTGCGGGAGGTGTGGCAAGGTTCTGAAAAGAGCCGGTGGAATCCGAAATACTGCTGCTAACGTTGGTGGAAAATACACTCCGCTGGTCACCAGGGTTGCCTCTGAACAAGGGGCTTGGCACGTGGGTCTCTGTTTTCTACTCAGTGAAGAGAGTGGTTCCACCAGCGGAGCTCCAAGAGCCTTTGCAAATTGTGCACTAGGGTGTCCTGCAAATGAGTCAGTCCACCCTCACACTACACAACCTAAGACCTCTGTGGCTGACAAATTCTATGGAGACCACATCCTTCCTGGTGGCTACCACCCCATCCTGGTCTCATTTTGACAAGCTGGATCTGAAGACAGTGGATGTTCCCTGGGGGTCTAGATGCGTATGGCAGTTGCAGGGCAAGTCTGTTCAAATCAGTGCTTTTAGTGATGGTAGGATATACAATCACATTAATCGCGCCTAACTCTGGCATCTCCCTGATAAGAAAATGGAGTCTCATAGAGCGAATGTGCGTAGACTTGCATCACATTAAGTGAGATGCTTAAAATGGGATGGCATTTAGAAAGAGGCAATTAAGATGGGGGATGATTTTTAAGATCTAGTCATATGAGAAGTGGTTAAAGAAATCTTCTCCTGGAAAAAAATAAGACATGCCGATATTACTTTTTAAAATATTTGTGCTTTATATGGAAAAAAGGATTAAGTTTGTTTAGAGATTTAAATGATGATTTAAAAGCAGGTCTGAAATTTGGCCTAGAGAGAGGGTCCACCTTTCATTTCCAGTGATTTTGTGTATGTTAGTTTTGCCTACAGTATATACTCAAAAGTTTTTAATTAAGTAAATTATGTACTCTTTAAATATAGAATGAGTAGGAAAAATGTCTCATATTTCTGTCGCATCCCTTTCTAGCACCAAGTCATATTCCGGGCACAGACTACCTATGTAATAGGTATTTATCAAGTGATACTTGTTGATCATTTGATTATTGATTGATACTTAGTGTTGATACCTTATCGTTGGTTGGGACCTACAAGGCAGTGCTTAAATGAATAGGATCGTGGCATTAACATACCCCGATGAGATCTTTTATCCATCGACTTCTCTCATTTGAACGACTGCATCTTTGCAAATTAATAGAAATCCTCTCCTTTGTTGCCTCTGGCACTAGCAAGCTCCCCCCAGACGCTGTTCTCTGCTTTCAAGTATGTTGGATGTTTTAGTGCATTCTTGGTGCCTATTTCAGGAAAGATGCTCATCAGTCTCCAGGAATGAGGATGCATAGGAGGCTCTGGGCTTCTCTAAATCAAGTCTGGCTTATTCAGTTCCATCCTCTACATGGGGCTTGAGAGACTGTGCGAGGGGATGATAGGAGCACAGGGCCCTTTGTCCTAGAAGTAAGGCTTTAGAGAGCAACCTCCCAATGCAACCAACTTCTTGGTGTGGTAACTAACACCCACGTTTTCGTAGCAGAGAAAATATAGCAGCCCTCCATGGGGTTAACAGGATACAGTCAGGACACCTTCAGCTTTCGAAACCAAATGTGACCGGGCACCTGGGTGGCTCAGATGGTTAAGCGTCTGCCTTCGGCTCAGGTCATGATCCCAGGGTCCTGGGATCGAGCCCCACATCGGGCTCCCTGCTCCTTGGGAGCCTGCTTCTCCCTCTGCCTTTCTCTCTCTGTCTTTCATGAATAAATAAAAAAAGAAAAAAGAAACCAAGTGTGACCTCAGAAACACGATTTTATTTGACCTGCCTCAACGTCCCCATGTTCCCCTCCCCCCACCCTGGCTGCGGGCACTTTTAATGCAGAGAGTCAGCGCTCTGCTCAGCTGTCACTGCACTGACTAGCAGTGATTTCTGATTTTTCCGTAGCACCGGGTAGCATTGGTGGGCAGATGCGGGCAGCTGTTTGTCACCATGCTTGTAGATGGGACAGCTGCTGCCCCCCTAAGAAACAGGGGGATAGCCTGTCCGGGAGCCGTCCTTCTAATGTTGCTTACAGGAGAGGTTGTGAACCACAGTGGCCAGCTCAGACCATCCTCTTTTCTGTGGACCTGAGGTTTTCTGAAAGATCCCCCTGCCAGTTGTGAAAAACTGAAGAGCCTGGATGTGCTTCAGTCAAGAAATTGTCAGAGTACCTGACAAAGAAGTACTTCACCATGTATGATGCTCTTCCTTACAGTTATCATCATCCCTAAGTATTAATGTAATGCAACAGTATTAAGAAAGAGTTGATGAGCACCAAAGCCACATTTCAACCACCTTGTTTTGGTATAATTAAAGAGACTCTCGAAAGGGACAATTGAAGAATAAGGTGGCCTCAGATGATCCTGTCTATCCTTTGCCCCCTAAACAGTCATTTTAATAAATTAATTTACAACATGGTCACTTAATAAAATTTTTAAACAAAGTAGTTATGACTTAAAAGCATGTCTACAATTTGGGTTGTAGACAGAGTCCAGTTTTTATTTCAAGTGATCTGTGTATTTTACTTTTGCTTTCAGTACACACTCGAAAGTTTTTATTAAGTGAATTAGGTACTAAATATTGAAATAAAGATTTGACTTTTGCTCCTTGTATGGCTGATGTGAGGTAGATGTAATGCAAAGCTCAACTTGGGTCTTCTTAATGTGGTGAAAATTGCAGTGATTTAGCCATTATGTTACTTCCAATTTGCCAACTGTATTTTATGGGCACACAGTGGGATACACTCTCTTGGCTGAATGTTAAAACCATATTTTGTTAATTAGAGGCCTATAATAAATACATCACTCATTTTTATGATATATGAGTTCACTTGATTCTGAAAGTTTACATCTGGCTCTGATTATGTCTCATGGTGTGGCTGTCGAAATTCCCCGACGCTTTTTTCACCTGTTTGGGGAGAATTAGGATGGAATTTTAAATTCTGCAGAGAAAAGGTAAAAAGGGAGGTTTTGATGATTATAAACAGGGTTATATGGGTTGAATATAGCAAGTTGAGCAAATATCCATGACATCAGGACCCTGGGGAAGATTTTTGGGGCTTGCAAGATTTTACTCTTTCTTTCTTTTTTTGTTCTGTCTGTGGAAAATACCAAATGATACGCTTCATCAAATACTTTGTGGAATGAGGCGAAGTATAAATAAATCAATATATTATTTTTATAGCAATTTGGGGGAAGTATTATTTCTCTTTAGGGAGGTCCAATTAGAGCAATAAATTGTGTTTTATATACTGACTTTCTTTATTTTTTGTTCAAATGCTAACTAATGACCAGTGTATCATAGATTAGATTTGGACAGCTTCTGAACAGGAGCTCAGATCTGTGACCTTTAGGTTTGTATGACCTTTGTGTACGCCAGGTTACCTTTCCGCAAACTGGGCTGGGGAATAATCATAGGTTGTGGGAACCTCTTCTTTGTTCAAGCTTATCTTGGTGTGCTTGCCAATCTCAAAATGCAAAAAATCTATTGTTATTATGAAGAATAAGGACAGGCTATTTTCCTGACAAGTCTGGGAAAACCTTGGGAACTTGAGTCTCTTAATACATAAGAATCCATAACAGAGCCTAAAAAGCTTCCCTCACTTACTTATTAACCAAATATCTATTTATCACCACTAAGTAAAAGCTTCTTTGCTCAGTGTGCCAAGAGGTATGATGCTATATACAATTATGCCATCACTTGGAGATGCTTATAAGCCTGATTTATGTAGCCCCAAGACGGAGGGGCAGGAATAGGTCCTGTGTATGTGTGTTCAGTCCTTCATGTAATCATGATTCAACCAATATTTCTCAGACATTTTTACTAGGTGCTGAGGAAAATTCAAAAATGATTAAAAGATATCTATTTTTTAAGAGTTTAGGAAAAAAAGTAAAAAAATTTAAAAGGAAAAAAAGAGCTTAGGATTTGGTGAGGGAAATAAGATGAACACCTAACCTAAATACAGTGTGTGTGTGTGTGTGAGAGAGAGAGAGAGAGGGTGTGTGTGTGAGAGGGTGGGGGTTGGGACATAGCGAGAATCTAGCTCAATGGTCTTTTTAAGTTCACAACCTCCAGGGGGCGCTCAAGGGAACCCTAGTCCATTTCTTTTCTCCATTCACTGCCCCACTCTCTCTTAGACCATTGCACACCCTCTCTTTCCTAACACCCTGGCTAAAGATCCTGCTTCCTCAATCATTAAGAAAATAAGAACAATCATAAAAGAACTTCCTAGTGTCCCCACCAGCACAAGTACTACCCTATCGCAAGCACCTTCTGTCTGGACAAAAATGTTCTTTTTTCAAAATGAGGTCAATCTTTTATACACTAGATCCCACTCCCTCTGACCTACTCGAGAACGACCATTAGCATCTCTGTCCTGCATTATCATTTTTTTTCTCTCTTCTAGTGGGTCTGTCCCATTATCATCAAACTTGCTGAACTATCTAGTCGAAAAAATTCCCTCCATTGGCCCCACTCCATTTCCCTGCATTCCTTTATAACAAAACTCTTCGAAAGCATGCAAAAACTCTTTTACAAATCACTGTCTTCACTTCTTACCATCTTATTCTTTCTTAAATCAATGCTAATCAGGATTTGCCTCCACCACTCGATTTTTTTCTCGAGGTTATCAATGGTCTTCATATTACTAAATCCAGTGGTTAATTCTTAGTTCTCTCCATACTTGAAAGCCCTTGGCCCATTTTACATAGCTGATCTTCCTTCTTGCTTCGTGTGGTCTAGGACACCACCATCAGTTCCTCTTTACTAACCCAACTTTCGAATAGCGCAGAGTTCCAAAGCTCACTCTTTTGATCTCTCTTCTATATATACTCCCCACCCCATGGCCAGTGATTTCACTTAATCTTATGGCTTTAAATACCTATATAACCTGACAAGCCCCCCACACTTATATCTTTAAACTAGACTTCTCTCCTAAACTCCAAACCTGAATATCCATCTGCCTAGTCCTTATGTCCACTAGGATGTCTAGTAGGTATCGCAAATATGTCACCAACAAAAAGGAATTGGTTCTCTCTTCCTCCTCCCAGCCTTCTTCATCTCAGTAAATAATTCCTTCGTTCTCCACGTTAATGGAGCAGAGACTCTCCAAGTCACCCTTTGCTCCTCTTTTTCTTTCATGTACATTAGATATATTAGCAAAACCTCTCAGCACTATCTTCAAAGTATATCTCGATTTTGAAACTTTTCGTCATTTTCACCCTTATAGATTTCAGCCACCCACATTTCTTTCCTGTATAATTGGAACATTCTCCTTCTTAACTGGCATCTCTGCATCCACTGTGTTCCTCTCTTCCATGAGCTCTTTGTGGAGCAATTCTTCTGTGTCAATCTGAGCGTGTTGCTCTTCTGCTCAGTGTGCTCCAAAGGCTTTTCATCTCATGCCAAGAAAAGGCCCAAGTCTTTTGCCTTGTTCTGCAAGCCCCTATCATATCTGCCCATTTCCTTCCTAACCTCATCTCCTGCCACTGCCCTCCTTGTTCACTCCACTTAGCCTCCTGCCCTCCTCGAGGGTGCTCACCACGGCCCATAGGTTCTCACCTCTGGCCTTTGCATTGTTTTCCACTGTCTGGAATGCTCTCTGTTGGAAGTTGTACATGATTCCCTCCTGCTTCTTTCAAGTCTCTGGTTAATCTCACCTCTTAAAGAAGGGTCTCCTCATCTGCCTAACTGAAATTTTAGTGCCCCCATTTTACCCCTTGGCTCTCCTTATCTCCCTCACACTATTCAACTTTTCTCTATAGTGCTTATTGTCCTCTGATATATTTTCTTACAGATTTCCTTACCACTTGTTTCCCTCCACTCAAATGTAAGTTCCTTACAGGTAGGGACTTTGTTGGTTTTGTTGAATGCTTAGTGCTTAGAATAGCATGTAGCACATGGTAGATGTTCAGTGAAAAATTGTTAATTGCATGAATAAATGAATGGCCACCTATGAGAACATAAAGGACCATATGATTATTTTTGTCTGGAAAGTACTGTAAAGGCTTCACAGGAAAGATAGCTAATGAGTTGGATTTGAAACATTGCAGAGGTAGAAGGAGGTGTTTCTTTGCTGGTCCATAGGGATGGATGTTAAAAGAAAATCATGACATAGACTTGGCCCGGGGGGGAGATGTGGATAGACTGTGAACTCTGTCAAGCCCATTTTTTCATAGGCAATGAAAGCCAGCAGACTCATTTCTGCAGAGGAGTGAGCTGATACAATTTAGATTTCAGGTCATTTGGTGTGAATGTGGAGGATTCATGGGTATAGTGGGGGAGGGGTGGGAATGTGAAGCTTGGAATGCACGAGATGAACACAACTGTCCAGGAAAAAGTGCCCTAAAGACTCGGGGTACAGCATAGACTTAGCTTTCCAGCTCAGCATGTGTGCTCATAATAGTCCTTCGTAAGGGTAACAGCTCTAGCCCCAGGCAAAGGATTTACCCTCTTGAAGTGTGAAAGCCAACATTATAGCTGGGGGGGTATTTTGGTCATTTGTCATGTGGGCAGACAAGTCTGGGATGGTAGGGCTGAAGTTTGGGGACAAGCTCTGTCCTTAATTTGGGCAAGGGTGGTGGTGGTGTGCAGCTAGTTATGAATAGGGTTTGGAGAGAGAGTGCATCCCCCTCCCCCTGACTTGTTGTAGAACATGAACAAACACTAAATCCTGGGTTGGATGGATCCTGAGGCTGACTCAGGACGGTACTTTTCATATTCTTTGAACTCCATGCTTATCGTCATGCTTCATATGTTGAAATTATAACTGAGCCAATATGTGGTTCTTTGGGTCATATCCTGTCATTATCTTTTATTTGTATTGCAGATTTCCACACAACTGATATGATCACTTGTTTACCTTGATGATTGACACTGATTACCATTGTAGAATTGATCCATCTGCGTGGATCCCTAAAATGGCGGCAATGGCTGGCCCAGCTGGGACATGGTCCCAGTCATTTCCCAGAATTCAATTATAGTTTTAAGTCTCTGAAACTACAAACATATAGATATAGATGTACATATACATATACATATGAGCCCTTGGTACATTTTTTACTGAAAAACATAAACTTTATAAACAGTGAAACAGCTGAGAAAATTAGAAAGTCATTCTATGGATGTCAACCCCAAATTCTATACAGGAAATAAAACTTTCACCTGTAAAAAAGAAGAAGAAGAAGAGGAAGAAGGAGAAGAAGAAAGAAGAAAGAAGGAAGAAAAGAAGAAGAAGAGGAGGAGGAGGAAGAAGAAGGTGGCAGCAAACATGCATGGCATAGAAAGAATAGTTACTTTTTGCCCACCCTGGTAAAACAAATTCATATCAACACATTTGTACCTAAACTGTGGTTTTCCTATAGTAAAATGATGTCCTGCGCATGTAGATCTGACATATATGCAATCAGTTCAGCATCTTTTTCTTGTTCTAATTTTCCTGGATGTCAGTACAGTCAGGTCTTCTACTTTAACCTGACCTACTCGAAGATCGCTCCTCACCTCTCCCCCCGCCCTTTTTTCTTTCCAAAGCCAATAGTTTCATGTTTGTTTCCCGGCTCTCTCTGTGACTTCCTGGTGTGGGCACTCTTCTTTTTCCCCCTAGCAAAGGGGACCTTTCTGCAGCGGTAAAAGCTGTTACTTAACGATGGTGGGTGGTACTTACCGTGACTGTGTTCCCAGGGCTCCCTCCCTGCTTTTTCTTTCCTGGGATTAACTTGCTTCTTTATTTTCATTTTAGGTTGGCTTTGAGAAACTGGCATTTCAATATCACCCATTGTTGCGTTCGTTGTCTTCGTTCTTTTATTTATTCAGACAGTTATCTTATTCATAGAGGAAATATTGAAAGCAAGATGATATTTCTCCCAACCCCTTCCTTTTCTTATGCTTCTATCTTTCCCATATATGCCTGAAATATTGGAAACAAAATGCAGTTCGGAAGTGTGATGTGCCTTTCAATCATGCATAGAAAGGGAAAACCTACCTGATTGTTTCCGGCTGAGAGGAGAACAGGGTTGCAGAGGAGACATCAACTCTCAGGAAAATATTTCTCTTGAAAATCGTCTACAAATATTCAGGCAGCACTCAGCCTCAGCCGACTAATGCAGTGTAGCGGTTGAGAGCATGACCCTGGAGCCAGAATGCCGGGCTTAAAGCCTGGCTTTGCCTCTGACCTTGGGATTTCACTTAAGCCCTCTGAAACTCAGGCTTTCTCAACTGCAAAATGGAAATAATAGTGCCGACTCAATGACATTGTTGGAAAGATCAAGTGAACGAATACAGCTGATGCACTTTATGCTGCTATGTATCGCAAGAAATATTTGCTATGATGGTGACTCTTGAGATTTCACGTCCTAGCTGGGAACCTCAGTGGCTTGGCTACTTGCTCCCAATTCCAACGGCTTTTCAAACTGGTCCCTCCACTTACCATCCTGCAGCTGTTCTCTATCTGTATGTCAGTTTCCCCCTTTCTTTCAAGTTAATCCTTTTCTCCATGCCCACTCTCATAATACCCCACCTCTTCCCCTTACTTCCATGCCCCCAACCATGGCAGTCTGGGTTACCATCTATGGTTATTTCCAATTCTCTCAAACACATCATGTTCTGCCTATTAGACCAGATGTTTTTCCAGCACCTGATTCTGACTCTGCTTTCCTAGTAGCTGCTTCACTCTAGCTGATTTGTCCAATTCTGGGTCTTGGTCACTCCCAGGCTACCCTGCCAAGCGGTAGGGAATTGAGCTACACCCAGCAATGTCTGAGATACAATGTTACTCCATCCCTCTTTTCCCGTTGCCTCTTTCTTTATAAAATAACTTATTCCTTCTCTGAATCTGATTGATTAAATGGGTAATTCCTTCCCATGGAACTTAGGGTCTCCTTTCTTATATCAGTGATTTGCCAGTCCTTTCCTAATACATTATCAGTTTCATGAAGGTACAGACTTTGTCTTAAACTCTATGTTCCTTTAGGTACCTTAAATATTGTGGACTGCAGAAATTGCAAGAAATATTTAAACCTCCTTTTCTGAGAATGTTAGATCTGACCATGGTAGCAATTCAGAACCTAAATATTCACTGGCAGCTTTCAATGTGACCCCCCCAAGAATCTGCCAGTGGAAATCGGTACATATCAAAACTAAGGTTGTAATGATGCTCTCCTGAAACTGTCACACTTTGGACTCCTCAACTTAAAAGTAAGCCAAAGTTGGAGAAAGAAATGCTAAAGCAGCAAGGCCACAAAGTTTCAAGCGTTGGAAAGTGGATTATTAGATACAAGTGAAATGAATGGGAATTATTTACATCAAAGAAGGCTATTGAGAAGTAACTTAGGTTTGCTGAGCCCCAAACATATTGCAATATAGAGAACTTTGGGCCCAAGTTCATTACTATCTCCAATGAAGACAAGTAAAGAAGTTTGCTGACGTTCTGGAAAGGAGAATGAAAGTTAGTTATGAAGCAAGTGGCAATAATTCCTTGCACGTGTTGCTGATTGGATGGGGTGGGGAGGACACAGCTGCCGAAGTCTTTTAAACTTATCCGTACTGTAGGTTCCAACGTTCCAGAACAATTGAAGAACACGAGGAGAGCGTGCATGTATTTTGGAGGTCCCTTTTAATCCCGTTTTCTTTGGTTTTATTATAGATCCCTTAAATTTTACCGAATGCTTGCAGATTAAAAGATCCTTCATACCTAGTGGGTCCACATCTGGACTGACTCACAGGGGCCCTGAGTATTCCCCACAGTGCTCTGATGTCTGGAGGAAACTCTCGGCCACCAAAGCTGTCCACGTCATTGGGCCTTATTTTTTTAATACTTTACCAAGAACACTTGCCTTATCAACAATATTTACCCTAAAGAAGAATTCCCAGAGTTATCTTAAAACCACTACTTCCTCTTTTCCTAGACCCTTACCCTCTCAGAAAAACAAGCAAGAACCCCAAACCTACCCCAGACCTTTGAGGACTAGTGTATACTAAATATAGAAACATAAAAATTTGTGTGATGGATTGAGTTACAAAGTGAGAGAATAAAGTACTGAATAAGTCTCATGGAAGCATGCATTTGATACATTTTCTGGTTTCACTTTGTGATTTGCATAACTTTCCTCTTAAAATATTGTATTATTTTGCACTGGGCTGTTGGCCTAAAGCCATGATATAAGTTACGTTAGAGATCTGTTACTTGTCAATAATTAATTAGTGTAGGTTTCAGTTATGGAGAGGAGATGGATGGTGATATATAGCTTTTATGTTTGTGTTGCTTCATACTCAGGCCTAGTTGGTTAGTATTTCAGCTCCCTGAGGGTAGAAATAGATGACATAATTGTTTGTATTTTTCACAGTAACGAGGACAAAAAGCTTCTCAATGGACACTCAGAAGAACTGAAAAAAATGAGATGCCTCCAATAATATAGAAGATGTATTTTTACTACTTCTCTCTGATACCCAAAAGTCTTATTTATAGAAGTGGGAGAAATGTAAATGTCATGGGGGTTGTTATATGGTATCAGGAAGGGGAGGGGATTATGGTAAAAAATTATTATTTAATGCAAACTGAGAATACCAATAGTGCTAGAAAACATGGGATATATCTCTGGAAAGCTGATGACAAAGAGAAAGTATAAAGCCAAGAAAGTGAATGGTAAAAAAGGACAAAATTGAAAGGGTTCTTCTTGAGGGGGTGTTGGGCAGCCTCCGGTAGGATGTAAAGCCAATACATGCACTTTCTGCATGGAACGACTTTTGGGATTAGGCCAACCGGAGGTAGTCAGGTGCCAGGGTATCTTCATTAGGAGGAAAGAGAAGAGATTTTTGGCCATTCTTTCTGATTTCCATCTCCCCAATACCCCCAAACAGAAAGTAAGTCTGTTCACTGTAAAAGTTTGACTCACACTTACTATGGTGTTAGGAATTCCTCAGATCCACTCCTGGTGTCCATCTGTCTGCTTGTTGTCAGAAATGCCTTCTATGGAGCATAAAACCTTTTCATTCCACAGTTAGAAACTAAAGGCAGATGTCTGATTGAGAAAATACTTTGACACACACCCATGCTCAAGTGCAATGAACCAGTGAGTGAATGAATGAATGAATGAGTGAAATGATATGCTTGAATAATTGGTACCTCGGTATCTCTTTCCTGTGTTGACTTAGAGGGGTAATTAAGCCGAGGTGGGCAAAGGAAAGTGTCCATGACAGTGAGGCTGGGAAAGGCCAGAAACAGTTTACAAGTTTGAGCTGGAGTCAGTTCCTTGTATTTTTCAAATGGGAGCTACCTGTGGAAGTGTGTCGCTGTCCAGGTGCATGAATATAGAGATCTTAGAAGGAATATTTCCACCAACTATAGCATGAGTGCATACCCCTTCGCACTTTGCATGATTAATGAGGCTTTGTTTTATGAGGCTTAATGCATTGCAGAGGGGCTTCATTTCCAGAGGATTCATTCATTCATTCATTGCTAAATTCTCAAACGCTGGTGGGCTCCTTTAACATAAACCTTCCAGGTTTCCCTACCTACAAATCACGTAACTCTGGAGGAATAGGGAGCTATGTGACTTGGGCAACAAACAAACAAACACACACAGTCAGCTAAGGAACTAGTTGGGTCTAAGCTAAAGTCCAAGTCCCCTGTTTCCTCAAACACAGAGGGCCCTGGTGTCTCTCTGATCATTTAGAAGTCATGCCACAATATCAGTGGGCTTTATCTTTACACTTCCTTTAAACAAATGTTTGTATCACTGAAGTCTCTTTGAATTCCCAACCCTTCCCGCTGTCCTTCAGTTTGACTGCTGCCTCCATTTTGGCATTTTCTGTCATTTCATTAACACGTAGCACTTATTCCATTAACGAACCAATCCTTCTTTCCTTTGTACTTTTTCCCATTAACTGACTATATGACCTTTTATTAATGCTCTTTGCTCCAAGTCATTGGGTAGTATTAACAACTGTGCTGCAGGTATGTCCTTCAATTTAGCCTCTGTAGGGGACAGCCTGGATGACTAGTCGAGGTACAAGTGAAATATGCCTTATTTATTATTAAGTGCAAAAGCATGTTATTAATTCCTATCAGTAAAATGATATAGTCATATTTTATAACACGAATTTCATAAGAGATAAGATCAAGGAACACTTGAAAACCTTCAAGGGAGGGCTGTCACTTATGCAGGTCAAATTACTTGGGTGAGGGGACTATCAAAGTGGTCTTTAATATCTGGATCATGGGAACCTAAGATTATGCTGCCAGGAAGTATGCCTTACCTGATACGTACCTTTATAAAAAGATGTGACAGGTTTTACTAGGTCTTTAAAAGTTCTCAATGGGGTAACTGGGTGGCTCAGTTGATTAAGCATCTGCCTTCAGCTCAGGTTATGATCCCGGGGTCCTGGGATCGAGTCCTGCATCGGGCTCCCTGCTCAGTGGGGAGTCTGCTTGTCATTCTCCCTCTGCTGCTCTCCCTGTTTGTGCTCCCTGTCTCTCTCAAATAAATAAATAAAATCTAAAAAATAAATTCTAAAAAATAAAGTTCTCAATGACATTTTTGAGTCTAATGTATGCAATCTGAATTTGTCTCTTTCTAATTGACTATCACAGATAGGCTTCTTCCTACAAAGCACCAATAAAATATAAATAGGATCTTGTCTAAATACAGCAATAAGATCACAACTTGCTCTGAGTTTGTATAGAGATTTAAATGCATTTTCCAGGAGATTCAATGAACACATGAGAGGACATTCCCTAAGTGGGTCTTGGTTACCAAATTGGTAATTTTATCATTGAAGAATTTTGATGTCTGACACATAAAGTATGAGGACTCATAGAGATAACAGTCTTAAAATCTAGTAAGTAATGCAAAAAACATAGTAAACAGAGAAAAAAAAATCCAACCTCTGTTGAGATAAGCTAGATGATCTGAAATTAATTCATTTTCCTGTCCCTCAAAATCTCATCTTGACAAGAAAATATGGAATATGTAAAAAGGGTAAAGAAGAAAGCACCCAAAATGGTGTTAAATTTAAAGAACTTAGAGATTGCCACTAAGTTTGCAAGATGTTGTTTCTTCCTTGGTCTTAAAGCTCAAGTTTCACACCCTAGCCACGGGCAAACAGGCACTACACAGAATTAGCTGGAAGTAGAAGGGGCGAACTTGAGTCTTTGACATGTCTGGGCTGCCCATTTTTGGGTTGACAGGCCACTCTCATGAATGGCTTGGTTGGGGTGCTGATTTTGAAGAAGTGTGAAGAGTTGGGGTGGCTTACAAGGCCAGGAACAAGGAGTTTTAAGCCAAGGCGGACTTGTCAACCTCAAGATTTAGAGGGCATATTATGAGAGCAACAATCCAGTTAGGAGAGCAGCTTACCAGCTGAAAGGCACCTGAATGGATGTGCATGGGATGGAAGAGCAAACTTTGAATTTCAATAAATTTTTATAAACCATCAAAAAAAAAAAAGAAAGCAAAATGTCACATATTAGTTCTTTTTTTTTTTAAGATTTTATTTATTTATTTGACAGAGAGAGACACAGCAAGAGAGGGAACACAAGCAGGGGGAGTGGGAGAGGGAGAAACAGGCTTCCCGCCAAGCAAGGAGCCCGATGCGGGGCTCGATCCCAGGACCCTGGGATCATGACCTGAGCCAAAGGCAGACGCTCAACGACTGAGCCACCCAGGCGCCCCTCACATATCAGTTCTTCACCCAGAAATAATATTAGTTAATTTGGTTTATTACCTTTTAATTCTTTGCCTTCTTCTGTTGTTTTGAGATTTTTACATTGTGGATAAAAACAAGAGGAGTTGTTAAGAATGTCGATTCATCATCAGATTGATGACATTCATGCTCCCTCAGACTTCTGGTCTTTTGGACACGTGAGAACTTCCAGTGTCAGCCTTGAAAGGTCATAGATATACCAGTAAACCAGTAATCTCAGCTCCCTTAATTGTCTCGTATAGAACCAATAAATAGGATCTAATGGTCTTCTGTAGAACACAAATTACCACTACACTAAATGGGATGATTATTACAATAAGAACCAGTATTTGTTGACTGCTTACTACATGTCCTCTTGCTGAAATCCTCACAAAAATCAATGAGAGAGGAGAACATATTTCATCTGAATCAACCAGGTATAGACAGATTAAAGAGCTTTGCGAAGTAACATAGCCAGTAAGCAGCACATCTGGGATGTGAATGTAGGTTGTCTGATTCCAGAGTCCATACCCATGAAAAACTGTGTAACTGCTTGTTAGGGTACTTGAAATCCTGTATTTTTAGGGGGCATTCCAAGATAGTTCTTGCAGAGAACCTCTCTGTTTCCACTTGGGGAGGTCCTGGCAAATCTATTTTCAGATGCCACCACAGTATTTACATCTGGCGCCAAATAGTTACTTAGATTTACTTTGTTCTATTGGATCTCAGTAAAATCCAAAACCAGTGCATGGACAAATTTAGTACATATATCAATACACCAATAAAAATCCCAATCTCTCCACTTTTAATCCTCTTAATTATTCTCATTGGTTCACTCCCTAGGACAATCTTCTCCCATGACTGAGGAGTAAGGTGTCTGCAGAGGAAGGGTGCTAAGCATATGTAGAGGTCCATAAGCCCCTGATCTGATGGCCTCATAGACAGAGATCTGTGTTAGTTTTTCTTGCATGGACTTCTCTATGCCTCTGGGAGGTAAAAAGCAATAATTGTCTCAAATTTTCCTATAACCATTTCTAATATTTTACCCTTCAGAGACTAGTTCCTATTCTGGCATCTTCTTCCCATTTTACCATAATTTCCTTTTTTTCCTTTAGTCTTTATGTAAATACTGTTCAAATTCCCATATGTCTAAAAGCACAGAATTCTATCTCTGGCTCATTCCACAGACATCTATTAAGCCCTGCCTCGGCAATGAAAATGCAGAGATGAACGACACAGTTCTTGTCCTAAAGGAGACGTGTGTTTAGTGGGAAGGCAGGAGGCAAGGACAGAAATGAACTCGCAGCCTAACAGATGCCCCGATCGGAGTAAACACGTGTGACCGCGCTCAGAGGACACGCTCTCAAAGGCGAGATGTATCAGGAAAGCTGTTTTCTGTGGGTATAAAAACTCACCACATAAATTTTATTCATAACACCACTTCCATTTCTATTCTTGAATTTCTTTTTTCTCCCGAGCTCCATAACCTCAATGACAATAGTGTATATGCAAGAAAAACGCAGAAGGGATTGAAAACCGTGCTCCAGAAAAGCAATTCAATGTTCCTTTTGAAAATAATGAAAAGGAATATATCCCCAAACTCAGCAAAACACGTTTTATTAATAGAAATGGCCCTGGGTGGTTCAATATCAAAAAGAAACAAAAATCCTACAAAGATCAGACATCGCTAGGTGATGATAATGTGTCCCGGCCTGCACACCCTGACAGGCCCATGCTGAAAATGAAAACACAAGCACGATCCGTGACCCTTTGCTAAGACTTGGGGCTTTGGTGTAATTTCCTATTGCTAGGCATCGCCTGCCATGCGGTGTACCACCTCCACTGGAGTCTTCGTTCTCTGGCAGAAACTCCATGGGAACTGCTCTTCTGGAAACTTCTTCACTCCAGGAGGAGAAGTTCGGAACGATTCTGTGTAACAGTGGTGGTCTGTAAAAATGAATTCCAAAAAACTAAGAATTTCTGTTGTCCCTATAAATGTTCAAATCACAAAGTGCTCAAGTCGTGTGCTTCTTAATCTTACATATGCTTCGTGGGTCTCGATGGTCTTTCATTGTGTAGGTCCACTCAAGAAAGGGAGATGCACTTTTCTTTAAGTTTTAGTCTTTTGGATTTTTTTTTTTTTAAACTGTATTTTCGGGATGCACTGCTTTTCTGAGGCTCAACTATGCTGGAGCAGTGCTCTCTCCTGTTTCCTGCTCCTCTGAATTTCCTTGGAATGAGCAGTCTTTGAAGTTAATAAGAGTCACCGAATCCGGGTCAGCAGAACTGTACATCCATAGAAGGCTCCGGTGGAAATTGGTGTCAACTCCCATTTGCCTCCATGAGTGTTCTTCATTCTGTCGTGAACATAAAATGCAGTTTACAATCTACTTGATGAGATTTGTCATCTAAACATTAACTTTAGCCTAGCTCAATTCTTGCACTGACCTTGAAAACAAGGGCACTTTGTGACAGTGGCTTTAGTCCTTACCCTGCTGGGCATTCCGGCATAGGTGGGATTTGGGTAAGCAGAGAGGAAAACGCTCAGGGATAAATGAGGAAGTAAAGGCAGACATGCTTATGGGCGTCTTTGGGAGTCTAAGATCGGAAGACTAGTGTAAAATCCACGGATGATGTGTCTTGAGAAAGGGAGATTTTAGTTCAGAAGTGGTAGAAAATGAGGTCTCGGGGGGGGTTATCAATTAGAAAGCGACAGGCTGGAAATGATGCTCACATGAATTTAGTCTGTCAGTGATGTACAAGGAAGTGAAAATAAGGGTGATAATAGTCAGTAACTCACATTGGGAAGAGAATGAGGGTCCAGTAGCTTCCTTCCTCCATGGTTTCTGCTCCCCATGGTCAACTGTGGTCTGGAAGCAGATGATCCTCCTTCTGAGGTAAGGTCAGAAGGTCACTAGTTGCCTCATGCTACATCACAATGCCTACCTAAGTCACCTACTTCATCTCATCACAGAGGTATTCTGTCATCTCATTCATCACAAGAAAAGTGAGTACAGTACAATATGATATCTTGAGAGAGAGAGAGAGAAGAGGGAGACCACATTCACGAAACTTTTATTACAGTATATTGTTACAATTGTCCTATTTTATTATTGTTGTTAACTTCTTACCTTGCCTAATTTATAAGTTAAACTTTATCATAGGTATGTATGGATGGATGGATAGGAAAAAAAAAAAACAAAAACATAGTATATATAGGGTGGAGTTTCAGGCATCCACCAGGGGTCCCGGAATGTGTCTCATGGATGAGGAGGACTAGCATATAGTATAGTCCCTGAAGGGGTGGTTGTTGTACTTATGAGGGAGAGAACTTCACCACATGATTTATTTTCTTTTTTTTTTTTCCTTTTTTCTTTTATTTATTTATTTGACAGAGAGAGACACAGCAAGAGAGGGAACACAAGCAGGGGGAGTGGGAGAGGGAGAAGCAGGCTTTCTGCTGAGCAGGGAGCCCGATGCAAGGCTGGATCCTAGGACCCTGGGATCCTGACCTGAGCTGAAGGCAGATGCTTAATGACTGAGCCACCCAGGCGCCCCACCACATGATTTCTAACTTGATCCAGGAAAGAAGGAAAGTGACACAAAGGCTTTGAGCTTGGGCACAGAAAGAAATGGCAACACGACTCCCAAACACAGTGGAACTGGAAGGTTGAAATGATCTAGTGTGACCAGAGGATGATTTCAGTTTGGATATGCCAAATATTAGGGCTGATGGACCATCAGAATGTAAATATCAGCAGGCTGTTCAATACTTGAGAGCCATTGACGTAGGAGAAAAAGAAGCAAAAAGTGTAAGGTAAGTCAAAGGATCCTGTCTCCCTGGAGCCTGAACAAGATTTCAATGAAGATTTTTTGAAGGCTTGATATTTCCACACCTGAAAATTTTGAGTAACAAACTTAATAAATGCCTAATATGTACTCAGTCTGAGTTTCTGTCATATAATTTGTCTAATTGGTCTAAGAACACATTTGACTCAGAAAGCTGTAGCCAAAAGATAAACTCCTCTTCTCTTTTACAATGTTGGGGGCAACTGTAGCTCTTCTATTTTGGGGTTTCATATTACTGAGAGCCTGGTTATAATTTTCTAATCAACAAGTTCCTGATAAAGAACTACATCAGGGGGTGCCTGGGTGGCTCAGTCGGTTAAGCATCTGCCTTCAGTTAGGATCATGATCCCAGAATCCTGGGATGGAGTTCCACATCCACAAAAAATAAAATCTTAAAAAAAAAAAAAAGAACTGCATGAGTATAGTGATGGGTATGGAATTAGTACTAACTATAATTCTTAAACCCTGGGTGACTGTTAGAGTCGCCTTGGGAGTTTTTTAATATTCCTGACCCCAGACCAATGGACTCAGTATCTCCAAGGGTAGTATCTGGACATCATTGTTTTGTAAAACTCCCCAGATAACTTTAATGTAGATGTAGGGTTGAAACCACCAGACAAATGGAAGCAATGATTCTCAACCTTTAACTTCACCTTGAACTCACCTTGGGAACTTTAGAGAGGCCTGAGTCCTACCCCCAGAGATCCTGAGCCTGAGGAGTTTTTACAAGTTCCCAGGTGATCCTATTGTGCAGCCAAATTTGAGAATCACCAACTAGTCTCTGGTTGTCTTAAGGCACACTTTCCAACTTCACGGCCTCAAACAAGTTTTTACATCTGTCTAGGAGTGCAGAACTAGCCCAGCTGTGGGAGAATGCGTTTGATATTTTTGCTGTAGGCATAATGAACTCAATTGTCAGCTAGCTTCGGATTGCGGTGTCCTTGTTGATAATAATGATGTCAGAGGCAGAAAAACATCATGAGGATTCTCAGATCCCGGGTTGACTGTGCCGTGTTGGCAGTTGGGAAGTTCATGTCTTAACTTGTACAACTGAACCAATTTTCAACTAAAATAACTGTGACAATAAATGTCATTTTACAGGTGCTTCTCTAGGGGAGAACTCTTTCTAAAACTGTGACGAAAAGAAATGTACACATCTGCAAACCATGGCCTGCAACTCCAGGTTCCTACAGGGAAATCTGGGATTTAGCAAAGATTCTCCTCTGATATTATAGACAGAGGGCTGCACGCAGTACTCTCTTATTATTCATTTTTCTAGCCCACACAGACACATCATTCCCACCTCCTTCAATCTACACATTTTAGATTTATTCTGAATATCTTTAAGAAGCAACACAGATATCTGTTTTTCTCAAGTTCAATTAGAAATCTTGTTTAATATGCTATCTACCTATGGGCTGATGTATTGCCAAAAGGGAGCTTCCCCCCATCAGGAATTCCCCTTTATTAAAATGCTACTTCCCCTGCTGGTTTGTTCAAACCAGTTTGTCTGTTGTTTAACTCTGCTCGGGCAGCTCTGACAAAATACCATAGACTGGGAGACTGACAATTTTTTGCAGTCTCAAGGCTGGAAGTCCAAGATCTGGGTGTTGACCAACTCAGTTCCTGGTGAGGGCTCACTTCCGGCCTGGCTTGGAAAGACAGACAGAGAGAGAGAGTTCCCAAGCTCTCTGGGCTTTCCTTAGAAGGGCCCTAAATCCATCTTAAGGACCTCCCCTCATGACCTCATCCAAATCTAATTAACTCCCAAGGGCCCCACCCACTGATTCCATCACGCTGATGGGGTTTGAACTTCAATGTTGGAATCTGGGGGGAATATAGGCATTTAGTCCATGATGCCTGTGAAATCTTCCTGCTTCCATTTCACATTGATTCCTCCCTCCTTTGTGTCCTTACCACGTATGTAAACAACCTTGTTTGTGCTTTTCTTCTCAACTAAATTGGAAGCTCCTTGAGAGCAGAGGTGAGGTATGGTGTATTTATATGTCCTCAGCCAGCAAAAGCCTTCCACATAGTAGATGCTAAGTTAATTAGTGTTGGTTGATGACGGATTCCCAGGTTTTGCTCTGTGACTTGGGACAAGTTACCTAACATCTTTAGGATTAGTTTCCTTATCTGTAATGTAGAGGTAATGTTACAGATCTTTTAGAGTTGTGGTGAGGATTTAGAGATATAATTATTTAGCAAATCTGATACACAGGGAGCATTTGATGAGTGCTTACTAACTATTACATAAACTGACAGCAACTGAAGGAGTCAGGTTTCTCTGTCTCCATAGAGCCAGAGGGGCAAGGAGTGCTGGGCAGGGAATTTCATCCAGGAAGAGAACAGAGAGAGTGAAGGTGCAAGCTAGGGAATAGCTGTCCAGATGACAGCAAGTGCAAACGTCCTGGGATAGGAGTGGGCTTGACACACTAAAATAAAGGATTAGGGATTGATGAGAGGATGTCAGAAAATTTACTGGCTCTTGGAGCACTTCAGGACAGAGGAAGGACCATCTGTAGTGGGTGGTGCATAAAACATTCCCTCTTCTGTAAATTAAACTTTAAGTTTTGTGTATGCATGATAGCTTGACACATTTCAAAGTGAAGGCAATGGAGGCAAGTGCTTGTGAGAGCATCTGACTTTAGCGTCTGTCCCCGTGTTAATGCCCAGAATGTATTTGGTTGATTTTGCTCTATTCTGGGCACATGTCACTTCCTTCTCTGAGACTAGTTTCTCCCAGAAACTGTGTCCTACTTTGAGGATGATACATTCATTGAAATAAAAAAAGACAGATTTAAATCAACTGTGTTTGAACAGCTCCCCCACCCCCCCCCCGGTGCTTTAATTTCCAAATCAGCTCTCGTAATCCAAATGAGTTAGGTAGAGTTGGTAGTATTATCTCCACTTTACCGATGAGAAAACTGAGAGATTTCATGATGTTTCTCCCAATCGATGCGAGCATAAATGCTTTTATGTGAGTGATTTGTAGAGAAGTGTTTGTGTATGTGACAAATATAGGTCAAACCATTTAAGCTTCTGTCAGGAGATTCTATAATTTCGAGGGCAAAAGGCTTCTCAAGGGTTGTTTTGGTTGTTGAAAGACTGTCTCCTGAGAATATTTTTAGGATGCTTTATCAAGCTCATATGGGAAGATGGTCTATGGTGAATTTGACATAAGTTTGAGAAAATGTAGTTATAAACCTACAGTGGTATGGCATATAGATCATTCAGAAAAACAACATTAAAAATATGTAGAATTAGGGGCAACTGGGTGGCACAGTCGATTAAGTGTTTGACTCTTGGTTTTGGCTCAGGTCGTGATCTCAGGGCTGGGATTAAGCCCCACGTCCGGCTCCCCACTCAGTGTGGGGTCTGCTTGGGGTTCTCTCTCTCTCCCTCTGCCCCTACCCCCTCGTGCATACTCTCTCTTAAATAAATAAATAAATGTTTAAAAAATATGTAAAATTATGATTTATTTTACCTGTGTCACCTGTGGAGAGTTCATTGTCACAGCTGAGTTACTATGAACTTTCAAAAATAATGTTAGACCTACCGTTTTAAAGCCCAGCCACATGTATTCTCTTTACTCACCACAAGGAACACATCCAGAGACCAGGTCACCAATCATAAAAATGGTTAAGACTCACTGTGCTGGATTACAGCCATCAAAGGGATGTTCCCTGAGAGATTGTGTTTACAAAATTTTAAAATATATTACTGTTTTAAATAATCAAGTCAAAAAGTGGGTAGAAGAGATGAACAGACACTTCTCTGAAGAAGACAGACAAATGGCTAACAGACACATGAAAATATGTTCATCATCATTAGCCATCAGGGAAATCCAAATCAAAACCACACTGAGATACCACCTTACACCAGTTAGAATGGCCAAAA
>NC_138373.1:42755452-42772626 GCF_054177405.1 Leptonychotes weddellii
AGCCATCAGAAAAGATGAATACCCAACTTTTACATCAACATGGGTGGGACTGGAGGAGATTATGCTAAGTGAAATAAGTCAAGCAGAGAAAGTCAATTATCATATGGTTTCACTTATTTGTGGAACATAAGGAATAGCATGGAGGACATTAGGAGAAGGAAGGGAAAAATGAAGGGGGGGTGGAATTGGAGGGAGAGATGAACCATGAGAGGCTATGGACTCTGAGAAACAAACAGGGTTTTAGCGGGGGGGGGGAATGGGTTAGCCCGGTGATGGGTATTAAGGAGGGCACGTACTGCATGGAGCCCTGGGTGTTATACGAAAACAATGGATCGTGGATCAATACGTCAAAAACTAATGATGTATTGTATGGTGACTAACATAACATAATAAAATTTTTAAAAAAATAAAATAAATAAAATATATTACTGTTTTATCTTTCTTTTTTTCCTTATCTTTTACACCTTTGGCGTAGAGTCCTATTTATTTTTATTTCCAGAATAAAAGTGAGCCCCTTTCCTGTCGGCATCACTCAGGAAGTATGTGGTGGCCATATTGGGGCCACAAAAAGACACTGGGCTTGAGGGTCATCTTTGGAATGTTGGGTATCAAGCTTGGCTCTAGTCAGAGTTCCACTGGACTCTTCAGTCCCAGAAGACAAAAACTCCACTCACCACAGTTGAAACACCAGCAAAGGAGCAGCTGCTTTTCTTAAAATTGGTGCTGTATTTTCAGTTTTCTTAAGCTGAGTCTGCACTGAATTTTATAGAAGTTCTAGAAGCATTTTTTACTGATGCATTTTCCATGAAGTCTAGCACTTTATGGACTTTTCTTGTTTTGGTTGCAGTTATAACTAAAAATTATCTTTATTTTTAATTTTTTTTAAATGAAGGTGTTTCATAATTTATTTTTTTTAAGATTTTATTTATTTATTTGAGAAAGAGTGAGAGAGAGCCAGAGCACGGGCAGGGGGGAGGGGCAGAGGGAGAGGAAGAAGCGGACTCTCCACTTAGCAGGGAGCCCACTGTGGGACATGACCCAGGACCCTGGGATCATGACCTGACCCAAAAGCAGACGCTTAACTGACTGAGCCACGCAGGCGCCCTAAAAATTATCTTTAAAAAACAGTTTATGGTGATTCCTATATTTCTTAATGACAGCTCAAAGTCCATCTATTTGGATTTTTTTTCTTAGTTATTGATCATATTCTACATTGGAAAAAGAATCTAAATCAATATTTGTGTTCTGGTCTTATTGGAGGAGGCCACAGAATAATTCAATGATACACATATCACATATCATGGTTGTTGATCAACATATGTTAATAGGATCATTAGTTACATCAAGGATTAAAATTCTTAAGGTGACAGTACAGTGGTAGTATTTACCAGGCATTCTGAAATTTCTCTCTGTTCACTTGCCAGTAAGTTCTATCACCTAAACAATGTCCTGGGGCCAAACTCTCCACCTGTGGAGGAAAAGTACAGAGGTTTGGTGTTGTCACTAACTCCAGGAAACTCCATCCAGAAGTTCTAAAGCCGATAAGCCGTCTCTCACTGTTCATCCCTCCCCAAATTGTTCCCCACACAGACACTCCCTGAATTAATAAGGAAAGAAAACAAGAACATCATTCAGAAGTTTAGCAATAGTAGAATATATACCTAATGTGCGTAAACAAAGAATTTATTATACAATGTAACTCAAGCTTTTTAAAAAATAATTCCAAAATATTATCATCATAACAAATTTCTATTTTAATTCAATAAAAATTTTCCATTTTTTTTCATAAAGGGAATGCAAATTTTATGTTCTGTGTCCATAATAAAATTATTGTAAACATTTTTTCATGGTGACTAGGTGATGCATAGGCAGTACAGGAGGGAGTAAGGCTTAGCGGTTGAGAGGTGAAATTATGGATTCAGACAACTTGGGTTCATATAGGTGGCTCCACAGTTTACAAACTGTGTGACCTTGGGCAAATTACTTAATATTTCTACTCCTCACTTTCTCATCTGAAATTTCAAGAAGTCCTTCAGTCAGAGATGTGCCTAAGCCAAAACAGTTCAACTCAAAAAGTTGAACTCGTCCACCTGATGAATGGAATAGAAAAAAGTACCAAATGAATTAATCTTCTATCACTGTAAAAACAAAACAAAACAAGGATTGTCGAGTGGATTTAATGAAATAATATAAGGCAATTAAATAGTACCTATTTAAATGCTCCTTGAGTGTTGGCTATTATTACATTTTATTACATTTATATATTTGCATAAATATATTTTATTTGTATATATTTATTTTAAAGGATAACTATAAATTTATTTTACATATTTGGTTTTTATATGTTAAATTAGCTTTTATATTATATTTTTTAAAATGTCCTGGAAAATATATACTTGATGACATACCATGTATTATTTAGGGAACCAGTATCAAAGCTTGTACAGATGATATTCAAATCATAATGAAATATAGCTATGTCCTTCTTAACTCTCATGTGCATGGAGAAAGTGCTAGTGGATAGTATTGTTTTAAAAATTAAGAGTCCACAGGTGTCAGATTGTCCCTAGAACATATCTAGTATTCACTATAGATCCAGAGGGAAGAACGCCACCTACTGAACATCAAATTTCAAAATTTATCTGTTCATCATGAGAACTTAATGATCATAATAAACTTAATAAGATGTAACACTTTATAATCATTAATTAGTTAATCTACAAAACATCTTTGTGAAGTAGAAAAGGGTCATTACTCCTATTATGATGGCTTATAGGATTTACAGATAAAGCAGTTAAGACTTAATGTCATGACTACCCAACATCAAATGTTCAACTTCCTTGGGTGACTCAGGAAAAATTTCATCTGGTAGTAAGGACTGGAATTCAGTGTTTGTCCTCAAGCACCTCACTGCATTTCATGTTCTGTTTTTATCTGCCTGAGAGATCGGTAGAGCCTTCAATCTCAGTTTATACCTGGTTCCTCCAGTCAATTCTCACCAAGAGAAACTCAGTACCAAAGACTTTCTTTTTTGTTGTTTGCATGGATAATTCAAGAAATTATGGATGTCCTCAGCTGGTTTGCACATATGTTCTCTTGGCTTTATTAAGGTAGTAGACTTCCGACTTCATTTTCTTGAAGATAAAAAGAATTTGATATCGTCTAAATTTCTTGGTATTTTGCCAAAATTCATGAGCATAAGAAAGTTTACTGCAAATTCCTTTATCTTTCAATATATTCTCCTCCAACAGGTCTAATTTAGAGGACTTAAGATACTCATCCCTTTTCCTCCGGTCTTCATTTATGCCCTTGCATGTTGTAGTAAATACGCAGAGATTTGACCTATGGCATTATTGGACTAATACTGATATCACTGAGTAGAATTTACTTTTTAACAGCTGACCTGACACAAAACTCTGCTTTCTCTGAATTATTAAGACCATATTGTAAGGCAACTTTACATTATGTACCAAAATGAAAGCAGAAATATTCAGAGTATGTTAAGTTTAAAATATCCTAGTTTTCTTCATTTAGTCTTTTGTCAACCATAGATTCACTCAGTAAACATATTTAAGGACTTCGTACCAGGATATGCACCAAATATGGAAAAAGCAAAGAGTAATTTCAGCTTATAAACACTTTCACAAGGGTAATCAATAATTTAAGATGGATAGAACAGAGTAGTGGTTAAGAGTGTAAGTTCACATCTCTGCTTTGCCACTTACCAGATGTGTGACATTGGAGATGTTCTGCCTTCCTGAATCTAGGTCTAGTCATCTGTACAATGGAAAGTGTCACCTCTCTGCCATGCTGTTATCAGGAGGATTACATAAAATAACAGATGTAAAGCAATTAATGTATTGCTTGAAACGCTGCAGTGTTCATAAAGTCTAACTGTTTTTGTTTTTGTTTTTAGGGGGGTCCCCTTTAGATTGAAATTTACTTGGAAAAAATCTTTTAACCTGACCTGTACATCTTTAGGCCCAGAACTTCAAGCTCCCTTTCCAACTATGATGCAATAAAAAATTATCTGAAATGACTCTAGCAGTTTTTCCTGGATTGGCCAGAAAGTTGCCTGAGAGACATAGATGTCTCCTTTGCTAGTAGGAGGGACTGCACCCAAGCTCAGAGTCCCACAAAATGTGAGATGCCTCCCAAAGTAAGGTACTACAAAATCCTATTTGCCATATAGACTTCAAGTGCTGGGCAACTGGCATTACCAGGCAAATTCAGTAAAGAGCTGGTACCCCATCTCCAAGCTGCTGATTTCCCAGCAGCCTATGTATTGCCCACTGACAAGGCTGCTTCCTCATTTTTTTTTTTTTCCTATAAAAACAGGGAACGATAGTCCTCTAGTGGAACACAGACCTACACGACAGGAGCAGAAGCTGTCTAGACCATGCATCCCTCTCTGTGGGATGATAATCCAGTTAGAGGATTCGTGTCTTCTCTTCTCTTGCTGACTCAGCCTCACCGGTTTTCCTTTTCCAAATAAACCTCATGCCATGTGATGATGTAGAGCTCACATCAAACCCACAGGTGGTGGCCTAGAAGGAACTCACCTGACATAATACACAATTCATTTTTCACTTTCCTCATGGATTCCTTTTCAGTTTGCCAAGGTTCCTAATGGGAATGATAACAAAATTGGCAGCAATCCTGGGTTCATCCTATTCTGCAATTTTACTATTAGAACATTTTATTCTGTCCTTTGAGGAATTAAAAAAAAAGCAACTTGGTTACTATTATCATTTTAAGCATTCAGTTAAATTAAAAGGGTTTTTTTCTTCACAAAAAGTCTCTTGATATAAACAATACAAATAATTTAGTAGATTTAGGAATGTAGCCTCTTCTTAGTTATGTTATTGCTGTATTAAGGTGATAACTTGCTTTTGCCTCATTATCCTAATAAGTAAAATAAAGAGTATGATTCTAATCAAGTTTAGTATTTTGTTTGGAGATATAAATAATCAAGCCTATTGTAACATATTTTTCTTGTGTTATAAAGACAATAATCTCTCTAACTTGGTGAAATATTTGTATCATGTCTATACATGTTTTCTTAGGTAGATAAGAGAAAAAGAATAGTATAAAAAGCATAGGCCCTGGAGCTTTAGTAGATAGATTTGAATTCTGTCTTTGCCAGTTCCTAGCTCTGTGAACTTTGACAAGTTACTTAGTCTCTTTTTGTTTTACTTTCCTCATTTATAAAATAAGGATAAAAAGTGGTGTGAGAATTAAATAACTAATACATGTACAAAGGCTTAAAATAAATGCTTTGCATGATCAAAAATATGAATATAGTTGTGTAGTTGGAATTTGAATTCTTTACTTCAAATTGGAACATCAAGCCCAGTATCTTCCTTTTTTAACTTATTACTAGCATGTAGGAAAGCTATTGATTCTTGTGTGTTTTATTGCTAACCATCCTAATACAATTTCTTAGTAATTTTAATAATTTTTCAGTTGGTTCCTTTTAACTTTTTTTTTAAAAGATTTTATTTATTTATTTGACAGAGAGACACACAGTGAGAGAGGGAACACAAGCAGGGCGAGTGAGAAAGGGAGAAGCAGGCTTCCCGCAGAGCAGGGAGCCCGATGCGGGGCTTGATCCCAGGACCCCGGGATCATGACCTGAGCTGAAGGCAGACGCTTAACGACTGAGCCACTCAGGCACCCCTTAGCTTTTTAAGAAAGTAATTATCTGTTTACAGTGATACTTGTATATGCTCTCCAAAATTTATGCTCCTTATTTATTTTTCTTGTCTTATTGCATTGTCTAGAGCTTCCATAAGATTAGATCATAATAGCATTAGACATGTGGGGTAGTCTGCATGTTCACAAATATTTGCTTCTTCTCCCTAGCCAGAATTGTACTTTTTCACTCTAATGATTTCAGACTTAGCTATATGACTATTCTGGTTAATGGTATGTGAGACATTATTGGAAAGACATTCTAAAAGCCAGATTTGATTCACTATGCTCTCTTTTCCCTTCCTCAAGCATTTATCAATACTCCAGAGACTACTGCATTAGTCTGGCTCCTGAAGAGAAATCACGTGGAGCAGAGCTGTAACTGACCCATGACAGGCATGGAGCATTAATAAGAGGCAAACCTTTGTTGTTGTAAACCACTGAGATTTGGGGGGTCATTTTTTTACTATAGCATACATCCTTGATTTAATTTTTCTTTTTAGCAATCTCAAATTTATTCTCTTTAGTGCCTTTTAATTAAATTATTTTCTTGAATTTCTTCTTCTCACCAGATTAAAATTATTCCTAAACTACAAGGCAAATGCAATATCATTCTTATTTCAAGCAAGTAGGACCACATTTAGAATGGAGACATAATTGACACGATGAGAAAACCAAGTGTAATTTATCATAATATTAAATCCTCTGAATACACAAGAAATAGTCTCTATCCCAATCTTATATTTTTATCTAAATTAGATGAGCCAAGTTAGAGAATCACTGCAGGACATTCAGTCACTTCCTCAGCCCATTATTAGGCATCTTCATTGTGTTGCTTTGAAAGACATTTTTTAAAGAATCAGTGGTTATCTTTGGGAGGTTTAACTGGGGGCTTAAAAACTTTATGTCCCTGTATAATTTTCCACAGTGGGAATATATGTGGCTTCTGTAATAAGAATTTTAAAATTTTTGTAAATGACACCAGGAGTTGGGTGTGAGATGGGTAGGATGGTGGGGGTTTAGAAATGAATTGATAGCAACATGAAAGCAGGGAGGGCATTTAGGAAGTGGCGGCAATTGTAGAGGTGAGAGAAGGCAGTGGCCGTGGGACCACAGGATGAGCAGGAGTAGGCTGGAATGGTTTTGATATACATTTGTGAGTTCAAATCAAATGTGACAGAATCTGGTGATGGACATGGGACATTGCTGAGTTTAGAGAGGGGGGTTAAAGAACAGATAAGAGTTTAAGATGACACCCATGGTTTGATTGAGCTTACTAGGTAAAACCTCATTGTGAATAACCAAATCACAATGAGCAATTCTAGTTTGAGATGACTGTGGGAAATATACATGTCAAACTGAATAAATTTTTTCCATGTTAGGTTACTTGGTAGAATTTCTATGGGATGTAGGCCATTGCTATTCTTTGCATCTAATGGCAGCCATGGGAGAAACTGGAGTTTATTTCAGTGAGATTTTTCCAAATATTTTCTGGAGTAAACTTTTCCTGTCGTCCAGCCTGTCCTAAAAAGATTAATTTTACATCTCTGTAGGTTAAATTGGCAGCAAAAGAATACAGACCTTTGGGTATATTTTAATATTCCAACACTTTATTGACATAGAAAGGAGGGAGAAGATTGGAATTTATTGGTTACTGCTTTTGGCTTCTGTGTTTTCTTCAGCCATCTATGCAGATTCCAGAGAATTTTGGCCATAAAAGCATTTTCTCATTCAGAGCAGCAATCCTATCCCCCATTTTGGAATATCTGAGGGTGTTTCCTTCTATGTTTAGGGCTGTGGTAGAGCTTTCAAAAGTATCAAAACAGAGTCAGTTTTAGTTCATTTGAGTTTGACAATAGAGTCAAACTCTATTCAAACTATGGCATCTATTTTAAAGGATAGTAAAGAAGTAGTTTCTCGGGCTTGGCTTAGTAATTAGAAGCTGGGCAATTATTGGTCCAACATCTCATGCTTCAACTCAGTGTGTTACGTGGGGAAGGCAGAGAATCAAAGATCTTTTCCTGGGTCAGATGCTTAAGCTCTTTACTTCCATATTCTTTTGTCTATAAGAATGAGACCTGTATTTGCCCTCCCCAACTTCATTACACAGTTGCTATTGAATGTGGTGTGATTATAGACATGAGACTGTCAAGAACTCCAAAGCACTATACAAATATTGGTGATGCTTATCATTTCTCAATTACCTCTTTATTCTTTCTCTCCTCTGGCCTGTTTTAGTATGTATAGGAATGAATTCCAGACATGGAGAAGTACCATCTGGCTATAGAGAAAATTAGGGAACAAGAGAAATATATTTTTGTTACTGGTTTGCACAATAGTTAAGTATCTAGTTAAAATCAGAGCTAAATGGGACCATCGTTCATGAATCTGTTCAAAGAGGAAGGGTTTTATTTCTTACGTGATAGATGTTATATCATGTATATTATATATTAATATTTAATGAACACATAATTTAATTGAGTCTATATGATTTAATAATATAATTTTAATTAAGATATATATTGTATAAAATTAGTGTTACAATACACTTAATTTATTGACATATTGATATATTATACTAATTAATTAAATAAAATATTAAGCCTCTAGTATCATTATATAGAAAGGCCTCCATGACTTATAATTTACTCATTTTTTAAAATGTTCACTTTATCATCTATAATTCTTTTACCCAGTGAAAACCATTGTTATTATTTTGATATATATCTTGATGTAGTCTTAGTCTTTGTCTAAACACATTATTATTATTCTTTACATAAGTTATGGATTTTTTTCTTAAATATAATTGGGATTATATTGTGTATACTATTTTGTAATTAAAAATCTTTTGCAATTAGTTATAGACATTTTCTAGATCATTAAGTATGGACAATGTAATTGCAAGTAGCTTCGGAGTATGGTTATGTGGTTATTTAATCAGCTTCTTAATAATGACAATTTGGATTATTTCTAATTTGTATGTAAATTTGCACTATGTATGTATGTGTATACATATAGTTCAAGATGTATGTATATACATTTCTGCTGAGCCTCTTTGCAATTCAAATATTACTTGGAATGTTGACATATTAAACAAGCACAAGTTCATCTGCTCTGACTTGCACTAAAATCTCACACAGACTTTCCTGCTCTTTCCCCACGTCCCCTCTCATATTCCACCTTGAACAAGGTGGCTTTGGAGAAACTGTAAGTAATGCATCAATATTCTCATTTGTGAATCCTAGTTTGCAGACATGAATATTTCCTTAGGGTGCATGTGTACATATGGTTGATTTGCCCACCAGGCTGTACCATTCCCAACAGCAGTGAATGAAGTGCCGATTTTTTTGCCCTGTATTATCTCTGAACACTCTTTGTCGACTTGAATGGAAAGGGATGGCGTATCCATACTGTTTTAATTTTCATTTCTTTAACACAGTTAGGCTGAACTTTTTTTGTCCTCATTGATAGTTTTTATCTCTTCTTTTGTGAATTGCTTCTTAATATTATCTAAAATTTCAGATAATCTTATTATCTGAAAGTATGTTTCTAACTTGAAAATTCTTTATGTGTTGACATTTTAAATCCATATATTCAAGTATTTTATCATTCTGTCATTTCTTCATTTATTTTGTTTGGGGGTCTTTCAGGCATGCGGGAATTCTGCATCTTTGTATAATTTAGCTTTTACTCTAGAGGTTTCTGTTTTGCTCAGATGTTCAGTGCATCCTTCTCCTATCCCAAGATTACACAGATACTTACCTATATTCCTTTGTTTTAAAAAATAGTTGTTTTTATTACACATTTAACTAATTTAAGCCATCTGGCATTAATTTTGCTTTAAAAGGTCATAGAAACATCTATTTCCCCCTAAATAATTAAGGCTTTTCTTTCCAGAATGATTTGTTGAATAATCTCTGTATAAATTTTTTATTCCTATAGAACTCCCTCTTAGCTTCATTTTGCTCAGAAATCTCCTTCCTGATGGGGGTACTTCTGGATCATTCCTTCTGCCACAATGCCTCTGATCACTCTCTCTCTTTTTGCCTTATTTTTTTTCTACATCACACTTTTCATTACTTGACATTATACTTGACATTCTGTATCCTTGTCTCTTTATTATCTGTCTCACTCATGAGAATGTAAGTTCCATGAGAGCAGGGGGTTTTTGTGTTTGTTCACCACTGTATCTCCATGCTTTGAAAAGGTCCTACATATTAAAAAAACACCTTGTATATAGTTCTTGAATAAATGCATACTAAAATAAAATGTACATTTTCTGCCTTTCATGCTATCTGAATAAATGACTCTTCTACAGTCTGTGCCCTTTTTGAGTAACTGACTTCAATTGTTGCTTATCCTGGATTTCTCATTTAAAAAAAATTTTTTTTTTTTTAGTAATAGAAGCTCTGAAGATGTTATATGTTGCAGTTAGATTTTGACTGGATGTTCTTTTAGTGTAGGTTGCTAAAGTAAATGATATTAAATTATTAGATAACTTACTTTGTTATTTCAGATGCTCTTATGAAAACAAAAGCAGCAACTTCTGTAAAAGGAAGTTTAACTTGTTTATATTTTTTTATCTTTTTAAACTCCTTATAATGTAGTGTTATCCTAAGGGAGCCTGACCTTAATTATTTTTAATTTTATTTTCCATGGATGCTGTCCTTAAGCAACAATTTGGCAGTTGAACAGTACTTTTTTCCCTGCCAGTTCTCAGACACAGAAAATCATGATAGAGGGAAAGAAGGAAATTGGTCTAATAGTCCCTGCCATGTTAACTGGTTGCCAACCAGAAACCTAAATCTATCCTGAGTTTCCATGTGCTTCTTGGAGTGTTTTGCTAAGCGGCACAGAGTTTGCAATTGGAATTCCAATTTACTGCTGTCTCTAAAGCTAATTGGCTCTATATTATTACAGAACCATGTGACCACAGCTGAATGTCACTTAGGAAAGGATGGAGTCCACAATGCTACAAAGAACTGTATGCGATTTATTAGGGGTAAAGTCTAAGTGCCACCTGCATAGACCTTTTTAATCCTCTTCTAGATTAGTTGAGGACTGAATCTCTAATTCATCTGACTAATTAATGGATTTAGTTTAATTGCTATAAGTTTAGTTCTGTGCAGGGATCTGGCGACCTTAAGGCATGTGTACAGGTCCTACATCAGTCACGCATCTAAGACAACATGACGTTTTGAGCAGCCTGTCTTCCCAAATGACTGTCCACACAAAGCGACAGAGGAAGGGTTCATTTATTCTTTCCCGAGAAATACTCTTTGACTTTAAAGGTGATTGACTCATAGGGCGAATCTGTGTACACCCAAGACAATTTCATCTGCTTTTCATCTGTTTTAAAATTGTCTTAGCCTCAGTGTGGCAAGTTTAGGCAACTTTCATAAATCTTGGCCTATTTCCTTATTGGCACAGAGCCAAGGAATCAGGGACAAGGTTTTCTGGGGGAAAGCCATCCAGATTTGGGTTCAGGAGCAATAAATTTCCTTGTTATATATGAGGTCTGGGAGCCCTTCAGGCTTTCCAGCTCTGTGGACGCCAACAGTCATCTTCAGTGGGATGGAGATTGTATCCCACTGGTATAATCCTATAAAGTTGTGCAGGAAGCCATGATATAATCAGGGCTGTCCAAGGTAGGTCAGACCAGTTCTCAAGACGGTGGGGCCCATGGCAGATTGCTCAGAGCTGGAGAATATTCCTGTACCTCACCACCTTGGAGACAAGTATCCCAGGGGAGCAGGAAGATACTGAGATGTTAGTTCTCTTTCTGCCTCTTCTTCCTGTGTTCATGTCACTCTTTTCCTTCCAGAAGGGCTCACTATGCAGAGACAGTATAGATGGGGCCCTTTTCCCATCACTCCAAATAGGGGCGAAAATGGAGAGCCTCCAAAGCTGGACAATGTCTTTATTCTATTATGGCTCACAGGTCACTGGGGACATGTCTGCTTGCCATTTGGGGTAATCTAAAAAGATTTGCTCTTTTGCATAGGGCAAATGCTTAATCTAGATTGTGATTGGGAGACACTATTTACTTAGCTCCCTTGGCTTGTGGTGCATGAGAATGTGACTTTTGATTAGGGAAGTTAAGTTCCCAAGATAAGTTAGCAAAAATGGTTCCCTTAATGATACACATGAATCAAGCAAATATTCTTTTAGCACTTTAGAAAGTGTTAAATAAATATTTTGCTGTACAGTTCTCTGAGTTTTAACACATGCATAGATTCTTATAACCACTACCGCAAAGAGGATACAGAACAATTCTAACACTCCCTCAATATTCCATCATGATAACCCTTTGTAGATTCCTCTCCACCCTCACTTTAATCTCTAGATTTGGCAAAGAGTTCTTAAATATGACACCAGAAACATTATTTCTAAAAGAAAAAAAAAATTAGTAAGTTGGACTTCATCCAAGTTTAAAAGTTTGCTCCTTGAAGAACACAGTGTAGAATGAAAAGAGAAACCATAGATTGGGAGAAAACATTTGCAAATCACCTATCAAAGTACTCAATGTTCAAGGCACTTTGAGAGAGAGAGAAAATTGAATAAAGCATGGTCTTTTCCTACAAGAAGATGTAGTGGAATGGAGATAGAGATCAATATGTAAAAAGCTACATAGGAAGATGGATGTGATTACGACTAACATACCCGTGGTAACCAACAATGCGGGAGCATTTGGGGGGGCGGGGGGGACTCTGTTCCAGACTGTGGGATTGAGCATGGCTTCAAGGAAGCAAGGGGATGGATGGGAAAGGGTGGTGGGGAGGAGGAAATCACGTGAGGTAAGCCATGGAAGTGAGAAAATGCAGGGCAGAAACAGGAAAATGCAAGTAGTCTACACTGGTTAGCTCCCAGTTGTCACGTTTGCATTGCTGATGGCAGGATGAGATTGAACATTACCTTCTAATATGTGCGTGTGAACCCACACCGCAATATTTATACTTTCTAAGGCCATCAGGGGAAAAAAAAGTAGCCTTCTTTTAAGTAGCGGTTACTCCTTGAATGGACTCACTGGTTCTGCTGAAACATAGGAAACCATTAAGGGTCATTTAAAACCAACTGAAATGTCAGGGTGGTCTATTAGAAATGCAAATGTTAACTGCACTGTGATAAGCACAATAAACAAAACAATGAAACCAATTAGAAGGTACTTTTGAGACCTTCAGGCTTTGATTGGTTATAAAGGCAGAGAAAAAAAAGACCAAATTGTTTGATCTTGTTTATCTGCAGGTGGAGTCAATAATCTGAATAGTTTTGAAAGGTCCTAAATGTTTTGGGTCACTTAGACCCCTGCCATCAGCTCATTTGTTGTTAGATAATCAGCAATTGGACCAGTCTTCCCAATTCCTTTTTCTTGTGTACCAGCCTGCTTGGATATAAATGAAACATCAGCATCTTTTCTACTGGGCAGAATTCCTGAAAGAACTGATTCTTTTGCTAGTGATGGACAATTGAAATTAGCATACAATTAACACATAAATTATGTTAAACAATGGAGGAGTGTCAGAGTATAAATTTAGGCCACTTTCATGTTATAGATACATGTCAGGGTTAAAGGCTGCTTTTTTATTGTTTCATAGCTTTAATAAAAAGACTGTATGCATGGGAAAGCTCTGATTCATGTCATTTACATTCATTTCCCCACAGATAAATTAGTTAGAGGTGACAGATTTTTAAAAACTTTGCATTCTTATTTTTTTGATGTATAGTTCTGTGTGTCTTAACACGTGCATAGATCCTTGTAACCCCTACTACAAACAGGATACAGAATGATCCAACAGCCTTAAGGAATTTCCTCATTCTGAGCCCTTGTAGATAAGCCCTTCCCACCCTGGGTTTGGCAAACACTATTCGTAAAGGAAGAATTAGTAAGTTGGATTTCATCTAAATTAAACATTTTTGCTCTTTGAAGAACACAGTGAAGAGACTGAAAAGACAAGCTACAGATTGGGAGAAAACACTTGCAAATCACATACCTACCAAGATCTTGTATCCAAAAATAAAGAACTCTTGAAAAATAACAGGAAGTAAACAAACAACCCAGTGAAAAATGAGCAAAAGATTTGAACAGACTTCACCAAGAAGATAAAGGGTAGGAAAATAAGCAAATGAAAAGATCATTATTCATTAGGAACATATAAATTAAAACCACAATGAGATGCCATTACACACCTGTTAGAACTGCTAACAAAAAATACGGATGGTACCAAGGAATGATGGATAATGGAGCAACTGGAACTCTCTTACATTGCTGGTAGGAATGGAAAATAGTATAGCTTCTCTGGAAAACTGAGAGTTTCCTCACAAAGTAACTATGCGTCCCATATGACTTAGTGGTCCCACTTCTAGGAATTCATGTTAGAGAAATGAAAACTTAGATTCACACAAAGGCCTACACATGAATATGTATAGCAGCATCATTTATAATCAAAATCTGGAAACACCTCAAGTGTCTGTCAAAGGGCAGATGGAAAACCAACCTGTGGTACACCTCTACAGTGGAATACAAGAAATAACATGGCTGAATCTCAAAATAATCATGCTGAGTGAAAGAAGTTATATTCCATGTAGCACTGAGGAGCAATCTCTTTAAGGAATATCTCTTCTCATCCTGCTAATGAAATATCTTGCTTCCCCTCATTTTCTCAGGCTTCAAATTGTTTCTCCTTTTTCATGCAAGGTGCTTCCATTCTGACAATCTCATTTGTGCATGTTTCTGGTATTTTTTGCTGCATAAAAACCACCCCAAACTTAGTGGGATAACACAAATACCCTTGTACCTTCTCATGGATTCTGTAAGTTTGAAATTGTCTTCACCCTGAGACCATATCTTCCTGACCTAGGATTTAATCTTTGCCCTGAGGCCATTTCTTATTTTGAGGACACTTGGCTAGCTGGCAAGCTGTTGTACCCCCTCCTAATTTGTTAGCTGTTAATTTCTTTCTGTTATATTCCTCAAAATTATAGTAAAAAACAGAGTAATTAATTCTTTAGTTTACCTCTTTTACTCTCTCAATTTATTTTGGGGTGTCAAAAGCAAGATGATACCTTCCACACTCTTCCTAAAATTCCCCTTGTCTTGATTGTTGAGTTCATTATGTCTTCACTTGCATTCAAAACCTCCCTGATAACTTCCAACAGGGCCCATTAGGTTTCTGTCTCTCCATCACTAGGCTCCAAAACCAAGGCCGCACATTTTGGATTTTGTTAGAGCATAACCCACTTTTAGATACCAAATGTTGTTCCAGTGCTTGCCATCTACCAAACTACTCTAAACTGGGAGTTGTGGAGCCTGAATCATTTTATCATGCTCATCTATTCTGTGGGTCAGGAATTTGAACAGGGCATGGTGAGGATGGCTTGCTTCCATTCCATGTTTTCTTATCAGGAGCACGGGATACCATTTGAACAATGGGAGGTGGGGAAGTGAAGGCTTCTTCATTTATAATTCTGGGTCTTGAGCCAGGATGACTTGGAGACTTGGTGTCATCTGACCTTCAACCAGAGCATCTATATGTAGCTAGGGCTTCTCACAGCATAACAACTGGGAACATCCAGAGAGTGAGCATGCCAAAAGAAGCAGAAAGAAGCTGTGTGATCTATATGGTCTAGCTTTGGATATTACATAGCATTGTCTGCCCCCTACCATTTGAGCCACCCATCTTCCCTCCAGCCATTAAAGCCTTTCCTTCAAAGCATTTACAATGCTTCCAGACTGGTAGCGGACATAGATCTAACCTTTCAATAGAAGAAGTGTCAAAGAACTAGGAATCATGTTTGAAAACTCCCATGGTGCCCATGACTGCACCCATCTGCCATATCTGCCTCTTTCCTCCCAGGTTGGTATCTCTGGCCTTGACTTTCTCCCGAATGGTAGATGCACAATTCACACATCTAATAAATATTTCCCTTGAATTCACCAGCTTCAAAAACAAATAGAAATGGACCCACCCAACATCCTATTTCAGAACAATTTACCATAAGAAAAGTACATAAATTTCCTTAACATAAGGTGATTTTAAAATACCAAAAAGCCACAAGTAAGCAAAATGCAATAATAAAAGAAACCATGAAGTCAGCTATGTAGTATATCCACCAGATGAGATGGAATCCATGAAATATGTTAAGTGTGAAGATTATGTAGCAATGCTTTTGAAATAGTGCATCACGAAAAGAAAGAAGCATCCTGCAATGTGCGCTTCCACTACAATTAAAAGCAAAAGATGCACAATAAAAAATTGGAAGAAAAAAAATTGGGGATAATTCTGTTGGAATAGGTGACATTATGGATGATTTATTATTCTTCTTCATATATCTCAATTTTCCTTTCTTTTATTACATTACTTTAATGACCTAAACATGTATTTTAAAAATCAAAAACAAAACAAAGTGTCCCAAACTAAACTTGTCATTTCACACGTCCTGCTAATCCCTTGTTTGTTTCCTTTCTTTTTCTGACTCTCACAAAGATCCACTATCGTGCTCTTAGTGATCCAGGCTAGATACTTCAGAGTCATCGTTCTGTCCTTTAAAATTTTTTTTCAGTCTCTACATACAATTAACCTTTGCATACCTTGAATTCTACTTCTTGAATATCTTTGCAATGGATAATTGTTAAATAATTAATGGAATAGATGTAAAATTACCTTTAGAATTATATAGAATTAGAGTAATATATACTGGATTCCAATCCCTACTTTGTTACTTATTCTCTAAGCTTGGGCAAGTTTCTCAAATCTTTCTGGATGTCAGTTTCTTCATCTTTAGGGTGAGGTTAGCATACTTGCCTTGGGTATAATTTCATGAAAGTTAAATTATACTATATGTGTAAAAGCTAACACAGTGCCTGGAATATAGTAGGCACTTAATAAATGGTATTTATATGGAACATAAGAATCTTTCTCTATAACCGCTTATACTCACGAGCACTTCAATGAGAAAACCAAACCCACACAACCAGGCAGACATTTAAAAGCAGGACTATTCATTGCAATACCTCTATCTAAATATTCTCACTCACTCTCCACTATGACAAACCAACCAACCAACCAACCTCAGGTGGCTGCAAAACAGGTTTACCATCAGAAATAAGATGCAGAGAAAAATCAATAGCTTTTGGTCAATATTAATCTCTCATCAATAAAGGCCCATATCTTTCCCTCTTTATGGTAATTGCCCCAATGATCTGCTTAAAGTCCTTTAAGCACTTAGAGGGGCCTACTGATAGCATCTTATCAGGGCTTCAAGCAGCAGTGTCAAAGATCATCCAGGAGCTGGGGCTGGTGTTCTCGAAGCGCGGTTTTTAGTCTGACAAAGGGTCCTCAGGTGTCACAGACACTAGCTTGTGTTTGCCAGTGGGTTCGCCAACGGGTCTGACTTCCCTCCCTCCTCTCAGGGGTGAAGGTGGCTGTCCTTTTTACCTCTGAGATTTTTGGGGGTCCCTGAAACAAAGTAGGTGCGGCTCA
>NC_138373.1:42772726-42842318 GCF_054177405.1 Leptonychotes weddellii
CGTGCTTCCAGGAACGAAAAAAACACGCTTAATTTTGAAGCCAGGAACGCATGCGAGGCATTTGTAATGGAACAGCGATGCCCCGAGTCTAACACACACATACACACATAGTCTTACTAGAATTTAAAGTCCAATGGGCTTGTCCATTTTCAAAATTGTCCTTTAGATATTTTATGGGCAGAATAATTCAGAAATTTACAGGATATCTCACTTTTTATATGCCTGTATTCTATTTCAGTTAATCGACCACATCTTTTTTTATATTTTACCCAAAACTTTCCAAGTGGCACATGCTGTTTGAAATCATAATGACAGACATTACTTTGGTGTTACTTTTTATTCTTAACTTAGCCATCATTCACAGCTGCTTCTGCTTCAATTGAACAAGGCACTTAAAAAAAAGGGAAGATACTACTGAAATTAAATTTTCATTGCTCTGTAACATATCAAAAGATTGTACCATTTCTGATTTACAGTTAGGATTGGAATTAACTTCAAAAGACAAGAAATGGAAAAAGTGGAGGCATATTCTTTCATGGTTATTACTGAGAAGGAAGAAGTGATGTGATGATAACAATGAGGTTTCTCCTCTTGAACAAAGGAGGAAATATCCATTTCTCTTGTACCCGTGTGTTTCTACCTGTTTATAAGTTTTGTCTACCTCTTAACCCTTTGGACCCATATCTATGATGCAAACCACTCCTATGATGTAATCTATATTGCACCCAGGATGGAACTATGGAGCAACAGAAATAAGAGCTTGGAGACACATCAAGGGATTGAAAATGTCCAGTATATTCCTTTCAGGCAAACATAGTATTAATAGAACCATTTGGAGACATGACACTTACCAGAGTTTATCTGTCCCATTTATACCTGGCTAGTGAGAAAGCAACCTGGAACCAAGTTTTCCCATCCATCCTACTTTAGTATTCTTTCAGCTACTGCAAAAGGACCAAGTTTTGCAATATCAGTGCAAGAGGCTCATTGGGAAATAGTTGATCTGGTGGCCTCAAATTCTGAGACCCTCTGGATTCCCTGTGTACCTAATGTTGACTGCTCTGCCCCAGATCCCTTCCCTTGTCACTGAACCTCAGCCCCTGAATCGTGTGCCCTACCAAGCACAGCTTCCTTAGCCTTGTTACCACGAGGCACTTCTCTGTTGCTATAGTCTCACACTTGGTGCTCCCAATCTCCAACCACACCCTCTTTGCTTCTCTCTTCCACTTCTTTCCCTTTTGCTTCTTCTCAGTCTTGTCTCCTTTTGCTTCTTCTCTCTTGACTAGGCTCATCTGCCTTAAAATCCATACCATCATCCACACACGTGACACCCTCACTAAAACCCAATGCTCCATCCTCTATCCTCTCAGACACTGTTTTTATCCCCTGATGACCTCTCCCATTGGCTTTGTCATTTGCTGCCCTGAGAGCACACATCCTCATAACTTTCCTGGGCCCTAGGCACTTTGCCTTTGTGGGTCTTCTCCTTCATTAAAAAATATTGATGGGGCGCCTGGGTGGCTCAGTTGGTTAAGCGACTGCCTTCGGCTCAGGTCATGATCCTGGAGTCCCTGGATCGAGTCCCGCATCGGGCTCCCTGCTCGGTGGGGAGTCTGCTTCTCCCTCTGACCCTCCCCCCTCTCATGTGCTCTCTCTCATTCTTTCTCTCTCAAATAAATAAATAAAATCTTTAAAAATAAAAAAAAATATTGAAACTCTTATTTTGTGACTGCTTTGGTATAAAGATGACTATCCCCTTCTTCCTAAAATGTTCATTTTTTCCCCTCTAATCTTAAAAAAAATTAAAACATTTTCAGGGACCCCTGAAAGTATTAGAGGCAGGAGGTTCTGTATCTACTCAGTCTGATGGCTAAGTCAGACCTGGGGTCAAGCCACAGCAAGGTGCAGATTCGATCCTATTGAGAATTGACTTTAAATAGACTTTGAGAGTGTCCAGGTGATTTTCTGATATTTATCTCCTAGTACTCCCTGTTGATATCTGAGATTTCCCCATTCCCCACATGTGTGTATGTCTGTGTGTTCACAGAGCATAACTCATCAGCCTACTTATACTTCCTCTTATAGACAAAATTAAACCCCCTTGTAAGGTCAATTATCCCCTTGTCTGATTCTTACGAGTCTTCCTTTATACCCAACCTCTTACCTTCCTCATCCCTCTCACCTTCCCCCAGGAGGAGGTGTCTGCTCTTTGCTTCTTAGTCCTGATTTTTATCCTGTGCCTCACTTTTTACCCACCCCCTCCTGCCCATCTTTGTAAGCTAGTCCCTTGCAATGATCTCTTTTCTCTTTATTCGGTTACCACTGACTCCTCCTCTTCTGTTCCCTGACCATCACAGATCCTTCTTGCCGACAGTGTCCCTAGTACCTACTTCCTCATATTTCTTCTCTATCCCTCTCTCTTACATTCATACTTAAATTTCTGGTTTATTCCATTTGTTTCCATGTCCCCTTTACCACTTCTTTTCTTGGAAGTAAATTGATTGATCCCCCAAATTATAATGCATGCTTACTCTACAAATCAGAAAATACTGAGCGTGTAATGAAGAAAACACAGACTGCCTAGGATCCCGCACTTGGGCTCGCTCTTGAACTGCTGCCACTTGGTTTCATCACTTATCTCTCTGTTCATAGTTTATTTTCCAAGTCAATATTGACTCTGTTTTCAAAGAATAGAGATGGACTTAAATTTTACGCAAGACCATGTGCCTTGATTTCGACTGTGTATATTGTTAAGATACATTGACTGGAAAGCCAAGAAGGACTGAAATATCTATAATCTCTGTTTTGCTTATGGATTTAATTGGATCTCTTAGCTGTTGTCATCTCCTCCCTCTCCCTCCTGACTCCTAGGATTTTTTCCTTCATGTTCGCTGGTTACAAAAGTCCCATCATAACGATGGGCCTCAGTTCCCACCACCAACTGATGGGTCCCAATTCATACCCTTGAGAAAGAGAATCTGATTCCACTCCGACTTTACTTTATTCTCTTTTTGGAGGGCAGGCAGTGAGGAGGGGATGTCCAAGTCACAGTGTGAGCCACAGGTTTTCTTCTTACTTTCTGATTCCCTCCTACCCAGTCGATGGGATGGCCTCAGAGTCAATCTTTGGGATCCTCCTATTGCCTCTTTATCCTCTTTTCCTATGGAATTCTTTCCATCTGACTTGTGACTTCACATTGTTAGTTTCTCCACATAGTTTCCTGGATATTGAGGCAGAACTATCATTCTCAAGCAATCCCAACTTGAAACTTGGGATTCCTTGTGATATTTCCCTTCCATTCTCATTCATGATGCTCCTTTTTGTCTAATTGGTATCTTTGGCATTTCTCACTCACACATGCACACACATATGTGTACATGTTTTGTTGAATGGCAGAACTTGGAGAAGGAAACCAGCAAGAAGTCTATTTTTATTTTCTGTACATGGCAAATGAGTGCATCAAATTCTTCATGGTTTAATGGGAACATTTGGTTTGGAGCTAGAAAAACTTGATTTCAGTTCTCAATCTTCTATCAACTAATTGGGTAACCCTGGGAAAGCCAAGTCCACGCTGGGTCTCAGTTTTATTATGTACGAAATGAGACCAATAGCATCTTATTTGCCTGAAGGGAAGAGGTATGCAACATAATCTCTTGAAAGCCCATCAAACATCATCTGATGCAACAATGACAATGAGTGGGTGAATATTTTTAATTTACCAAGACTATTTATTAACTGCTGGGTTATCACTTGAAAGTATATCATCTCCACATAATGTCACCTATGGGACTAATTCTAATTCCAATATAGATACATACAGATACATAAATATATATGAATATATACAGATGGATATATGGATACACAAATATACATACACACATATATATTATAACAACAATTTTTGGGTGTGGTATGTGCTAACTTTTGGGTCATGTCATGTATTTTTTATGTTGCTAAAATCTATGAAACATAAATATTAGAAAGAATAATTAATGCTGAGTTTATAGTTGTTTGGAAAATGTTAATCAAAATGTTGGGTCAATCAGAACATGCTTTGGTTTCTTGGTTGTGAGTATCAGATTGTTCCTAAATAGAAATTTTCTATAATTTGGAATTCAGTTATAGAAACATTTAACAGGTACCTACAGTGTACAAAGAACATAGAAAGTTGAATAAAACACTGTCCTCACAGAAAGAGCAGATGTAAATGTGAAATAGGACTAAATATAAATGGCAAAAAATTAAAAAAAAAAAAAAAGGACCAGAGAGTTCCAGAAAACCCATTCTTTTGGAAATATCATGAAAGACAGGGAAATCATCTGACATTTGGTGATTTCTGATTTTAAAATTTATATTTATTGTAAAGAATGTATACTTGAAACATATTGCCAAAAGTACTTTCTAAACTGGTTATATTAAGGCACCTGGGTGGCTCAGTTGGTTAAGTGACTGCCTTCGGCTCAGGTCATGATCCTGGAGTCCTGGGATCGAGTCCCACATCAGGCTCCCTGCTCAGCAGGGAGTCTGCTTCTCCCTCTGACCCTCCCCCCTCTCATGCTCTCTCTAGCTCATTCTCTCTCTCAAATAAATAAATAAATAAATCTTTAAAAAAAATAAATAAACTGGTTATATTATTTTATAAGCCCCATCACTTTGTATGGAATTGTTAATTTCCTCATGATCTTTCAACGTTAACAACTATCCAGTTTTTATTATTTCAGATACTCATTCTCTAGGTCCATTTTACCCTTGGAGTGTTGGTATTTTATTAATTGACTTATGACTATTTTGTATCTTCAGGTTGCTATTTTGGATGAGAAATTCTTTCCACTTATATTTTCTAACTGGTGTCTATAGCCTACATTGATGCTGTGGTTTTGGGGTTTTTTTAAGCATTTTTTTTTTTAACAGTTTTAGGTGTACAACAAATTGGAGGGCAGTACAGAGATTTCCCATATACTCCTCCCCCACCCCCAGCCTCCTCATTATCAATATCACCTGACAGAATGGTACATATATATATATATATATATATATATTTTTTTTTTTTTTTTTAACCAAGGATGAACCTTCATTATACATCATAATCACTCAAAGTCCATAGGTTTACCTTAGGGTTCACTTTTGGTGTTGTACATTCAATGAGGTTAGATAAACATATAATGACATATAGTCACCACTGTAATATCATATGGAGCAGTTTTACTGTCCTAAAAATCCTCTGTGCTTTGCCCATTCATCCATCTCACCCCCCTGCCTGGCAACCACTGATCTTTATTGTCTCCACAGTTTTGTCTTGTGACACATACTTTTAATTACTCACCTTACTAAGCACTTTCATTTTGTCTAATAGTTTTCAAGTTGATTCTAGGTAGAGAAACATACATCTCTAAATAATAATTTTATCTTTTCTTCAATATGTATAGATATCTTATTTTCTTGTCCTATTTATTTGTCTGAAACTCTCAGAAAAATATTAAGCAACAGTCAATTCAATGACATTTCCTTGAATAATTCACTATTTAGTATGTTAAAGAAATTTTCTTCTATTCATATACAAAATCAAAAGTAGATATTAATTTTAACCAAGTATCTTTGTGGCCCCTATTCATAGTAGAACAGTATGTGGAAAAAAAAAAAACAGGATTCAAAATAATATATAAAATAGTTACCTGTCTGATTTTTTTTGAATCATTTTTCCATTTTTATTTTTAATATAATAAATATCATTGTGTTAAAAGTAAAAAGATCTCACAAGCATTCTAGGGTTATTAAATATTCTTTAAGTAATGCTTTTATGCATTATGTGATACCACCTTTTGTATTTATTGTAATTTAATTAATTGTCTGTTAAGGGAATAGTCTATTTTTTTCCAATATAAATTAAGCTGCAATGAACATCCATATGAAGATTTATATACATTACTGATTCTTTCCTTTGGACAAGTTCTCAGAATGATTTTACTAGGAAAGAGTATAAATCCTTTAAGGCTGACTAGATATGTTGCCAAATTCCCACCCAGAAATGCTATAAATTTCAATTTTTACAAGTAATTTATGAAGATACCTACTTTTCTTCATCTTTGCCCACATAAGAGTATTAAAAAAAATTACTCCTTTAACTTTTGGGGAATCTAATGGGTGAAAATAGTTTTTCATCAGTTTTTTTTTGGCCCTTCTTCAGTTATTAGTGAAGTTGATCATTCTTTTATATGTTCACTTACTACTAAATCTTTGTTTTCTAAATCGTGTATTCATATTCTTTGCTTTTTTATTGTTAAGTGCCCCCCAACACACCACACATACCCTGTGAAAAACCCTATAATACCCCTACTTTATTCTCATTCTTTTATATTTTTGTTTCTTAAATTTTACTCTTTATTTAAGGGATTAGAATTTTGATAGGTGAATATAGTGAAGAAAGAAGAAGTAATAAAAAAAAAGAGCACAAATAAAAGGCAACATATGGGAATATGTAAGGTATTTGGGGAAATGAAAATAGACTAAATTGTGTACATAGGTGACAGCTGATCTTGAAGAAGGAGAAGTAAATAGGAAGGAAAGAGATTCACAGCCCTCTAGCATAAGGGCAGATCTTTCTAGATCTTTCTAGTGAACTTCTGATCTATATATCCAACCGCGTATCTGTTATATCCACATGGAAGTCCCACATTATACTTATATTGACACTCATATTTAGACTTACACTCATACTCATATCTACATAATCAAAACTGAAAACCTATAATCATCTCCCCAAGTCTACTTGTGTATTTCCAATGTCAGTGATGGCACTCTCCAAGGACTGCCTAAGCCAACAGCCTCTCTTGCCTGCCCAGCCCACATTATTGCATTAAAAGAACCTGTCAGTCTCACCTCCTCAATAGCTCTGGAACTGTCCAGTTCCCTCCATGGCACCACTACCATAGTGGAGAATCATACATTACCATAAGGCAGATTACGTTCCTCTCTTGCCTAAATTAAAGCACCAGTTTCCTACTGGGTCTCCCAGATTTCAGCCTTGTTCTTTTCCAAGTTATTCTTCTTAGAGCAGCTGTGGTGGATTTCTAAAATGGAAACCTGATCACTTTTAAAAAAATCCTTGAGTTGTTACCAATTTCCCTTAGGATCAAATCCTTTAAATCTTTTCTGGTCATCCAATCTGAGATAACCCTCCAACCACTCTCAAGCCCATCTTTGCAGTTAATTATCTTCGTAGTATTTACTCATTTTTATGCAGAATTGTAGATTTATTTGCTTTAAAAAAATTTTTTTAGTGGAAGTATAGTTAACGTACAGTGTTACATTAGTTTCAGATGTACTATATAATGATTTAAGTTTGCTTTTTGAAAAATACTGTTTGGGGTTCTCTTTACTAAAATGTAACAATAATGAGAGCCAGGACGAGCTCTCTCTTTCATAACTGCATTCCAGCATGTAGAAATGTCGCTGGCATATAGTGAATGCCCATGAATATTTGTCAAATGCTTTGAATATCCTGCTACTTGCCGCTATTAGGATTTACTGATATTTCTGCTTTCTCAACTCCACGATCTCCACTCTCTTTTAACTTAGCTATTGATCTTTATCCTCATTCTCTTCTCATCAATCAGTGGGTTTCCCTAACACCCAGTATATTCCCTTGTCACTGGATAGATCACCCTATGGGATAAATGTCTCTCTTCCTTGTTCTTGTGGTAGACGGTAAGCTACCTTAGAGGACTTATGTCTTATTTATCATTGTATCCCAGGACTTGGCAATGTGTTGGGCTCATCATAGAAGTTCAATCCATACCTACTGGAAAAGTAAATAATCACATGTGATATTTATGTTATCATCATTTACAAATATCCTTATCGTAGTTACATCACAAAAATGTGCATTATGGGCAACTGAAACAAAAATGGTTAAATTATACAGAATTTTTTTAAGAAAGTATAAAAATAAAAAAAGTTATAAGTACATTTCTACCTCACGTGGTTAAGCATAATATAAAGGGATAGACTTCAATTATCTAGAAAATTCCTTGGCAATATTGGCGAGCTAAGATATTATATAATAATTCATGGGATTACTTTGTTTTGTAATGAGCATTATATTGGCTCATTTCTCTATTGTACCCTTAAAAACAAGGACCAAACTAAGGTTTCTGGCGGGGGTGGGGGTGGTGCTATATCCAAGAAGTACTTGCCTGTTGGAAAGAGACTTTCTTCCTTCCAACATTCTGTTGAAATACATTTTATGCATTTTCAAGATGTAGTTATTTCTGTGATTTACCTGCAACATTTTTCTAGGTCAGGATCTCTACCTAGCTGGTGAAATTTGATCTTTAGCTAATGAGCTGAATTCCATTTGCATTCTTTAGCTTTTTTTTTTTTTTTTAAATCTGCTGGGTGTTGGTCAATCAAATCTTTCTTTGGGAGGCAGGCAAGCTTGAGTAGAATGTCCTCTTAACTGTTTGGGGTGGCTTTCATGGCAGCCTGGAATTACATATGTAGATCTGCCTCATAACAAAATCAATGGCAATGAAGGTAAATGCCATTCAACAACATGGCAGAAACACCATCCCACAGAACTATGACCACTGATTTGATTTGTTATTTAAGATATGGAAAATACCCCCAAACATCCACAATTGCTGTTTCCATATACTCTTTGCCCTCTTGGAGCTGTGCTTCATCAACCATTGGCAAAGGCTGAACATCCAGTTTTATTGTTCAGAATAATTAACGCATCTTCTATTTTAACAAAGAAGAGTGCTTCCCCCCAAGAGGTATTTATTTTATTGACAATTGACTCATCAGGAAACAAAAATGCGACTTGTTTGTGATTCTCCATTTGATTGGAGAAGAAATATCAGGGGGAGAAGACAGATAAATAGATTGATAACATCTTTTAAAATAATAATTGCAGTCATCAAAGTTAACATATTTTGACAGGTTAGTATATTAAAAGCCATTAAAAAACAGCTGTTTCGCTGTAGGGAATTTCACTCTTAGGCTGAATCCAAAGATACATGTTGGTATTTATTCAGTAATCAATCATAGAAAGAAAAGACCTCGAATTTTAGTTGGAAGTTTTTATTTTTATCCTTTTCCTTACTTCTGGTCTTTAAACCTGCTCTGAGGAGAGCTATACATGCCAGGCTAGTGCTCATCAAAAGCGAGCAATCACAGCTAAATCAGCATGCAAAATGCCACTCAACCTTGGGCCTTTATTAAAATTTGCTGGGACTCAATTTGAGATAGCGATCATTCTTATTAAAAAGCAAAATGTAAGATAGTTTTTTTATATAAATCTCTGGATGGAATGGAATTGTTAATCAGCATAGGCTGATGTGATTTCTCTGTTGCAAATCCTGCCGAGGGCTCAGAAGTGGTACATTACCATAATTCGTAGGCTAGAGCTGGCTGCTTGAAAAAGACCTGCAAGAATCTTTAAAATGCTTAAGCAAAACTGCAAGTCACAGCAAAACAACACAGTAAGAGCTGCTACCTGGTGTTTCTGCCGTTATATAACGAAGTTTTGGCCTCTTCCTCATCATTTGCTTTTCTCGATGCTTTCCCTCCTGTGTGTGTTGCTGGGCGTTGTTTATAAACCATGTCTCAACAGAGCTTTTCTGCGCTGCGTTATCCATCCATTTGCCGTGTTTCTGGGTTCGCTGGGGAGCTTCATGGAAAGAGCTTGCGTTTTTCTCTGAGTACAGCAAGTGGGGTTAATCAATTAAGCACATGGCATTTAATGCATTGTCTCCTCTACCATACCCTTTCTCCCCGGTTGACATCACCCTCTGTAATTTTTGTACTTTAAAAAATAGAGCAGCTTCCAAAAGATATAGAACTCTTGGGGGATGCACAATGGCCTGTTTATCAAATGCCTATTTTTCACCTCCGGAGAAGACCGTTTGATTGGGGGACTGACCCTGAGACTGAGTAAAGTCAGAAACTTGTATCATTTTCCCCCCCATAAGAAGGGGGGGAGCGTCTCTCTTTGACAGAAAAATTCATGGCTTACCCGCTAAGAGATGTTGGCATAAACTGCCATAAACGTGTTAGAATATGTGGTGGAGGATTTGGCCAACAAAGTCCATCCACTTTGTGGGAGCCACCGGTGGTCTGGCCTAACTATAAGAATTCATCAGAATTTTCTACGTGTTTACAGACACCCAAACGAGATGCGCATCCTTCTCAAGAAAAGCCTGACTCCCTCGGTCGTTTGCAAGCCAAACTGCTATCAAATGATGATGTCTGCTGAAGAGACAGGGGGCCTGAGTTAGAGAACCCCTCAATGTTCTGGGACCTGCCGGTGTCAAATGGGATATGGGAGTATCTTTCTCTCCATCTTTTGGGTTGTAGCTCTGAATTCATTGTTTCCTTTGAATGCTTAACTACAAAAAAGTGAAAGGGTCAATTTTTTCATCAGGAATCAATGATAGTGGTAGAGTCAGTGGTAGAGTCAAGCTTCTTTATCCTCAGCCAGAGGCCAAAGGATAGCACTTTTGGAGGCATAATGCTCTGATCAGGGCACTGGGTGGCCTCTAACTAGAGTCCTAGCACTTAGAGTGCATTTAAATGCGTTTGTATTCGTGGAACAGCTCATGGGTTTTAATGAATAACATTCTCCCTTCTGTCATGGCGGCTCATTGGGTCACCCTGTGTAGGCTCCTTGGGTGTAGACTCAGAGCCCATGAGCCTTGGATGCAGCAGGGCGATGTCTAAAGTTCTGTTAGAAAATCTGAATTAGTTCAAGTTTGAATGGACATCCATGAAAGGTGTTGGCAAATTTATCAACCAGTGTTTGGGAAATCTGGTGGGCAGATTTTAACGGGAACACGTTAAAACACGAGAAAAAAATTAAACAAGAGCCAGGGAGGAGACCCGAGCCAGATTCAAGTAGCTATTCTACCTGATGTGTCTCCTTTTGACATCCCATCGGAATACGTCATAAAAGCCAGAGAGCTGGAAATGGTTTTCTAGTTAAACGCAGTAATCAGATTAAACAGATTAGATGATTCACATATTTTTCAAGTCCCAAAACACATTACAAGGGCATTGTTTCAGAGCACGGGCACCCGGGGCTTCTAGCATCCCGAGCGTGCCCCCCAAACCTCTCTCTCCCCATCTCCTCCTCTGCGAGGTCTGTGATTGCTCAGCGTCAGCGTGCACAGCTGGACTTCACATCCCATTTGCAGTGGATGCTTCATCTGAAATGCTGGTAGTATTTGTCAGCCTGGAAGTGTCTTGAGGCTGCTTCTGGGAGATACAAGGAGGAAACTGATAAGGAGAGCATCAGAAGGGCAGTTAATTGCCTCCAGTCTCTCGGTGCCGGGAATATTTAAAATCTATGGGATTAAAGGCAGATTAAAAACTGTGGAAGCAGGGGCCCAATAGCGCTGAAAGATCACAATCAGCAGGGTAATGGCAGAGAAAAAATGAATGTGGCAAATAAAATGACAGATAGGAAATTCAGATCCGCTTCTAATGCTCCAAGTTCCATCTTGTAAGCACAATTCATCTACGTGTAAATCATTTTTTGGCTTCAAGCTTATCAGCCAATCGGTGAATTAAAAATGCTCTTTCCTTGGAGGATTAAAGAGGTTGATTGAAGTCAGTGTGAAAACTGGCTAATAAGTCTGGAAATGTCAGGAGGGGGCTTTAGAGGAACTCGGTGTACTTTTTTTTTTTTTTTTCCTTCTCTCTCTGGATGCTTGAAACAGGAAGTTTGCAAAGCTGTGGAGTTCTGTTACTTTGAGAAGTGCTTCTGCATTTTCTGAGGGGGACGCAAGTGTTGGGATGGAGTGTTTGGATTTGCACAGGGTGAATGGGGATATTTGCATCGAAGGCACGTAGGTAGGAAAATAGGAAGGAAAACAATTGCTATTTATAGAAATCAGTTCTCCAAAGGAAGATGCTACAAACCTGGGGCCTATAAACCACGTGTCTGTATTAGGCTGTCACACTGGGTCGAGGAGAATTTGAATCTGGGGCCATCAGTTTAGTTCGAAAAATGATGTTTATTGGGACTTCTGGATTAAATACACTATACATTAAAGAAAAAAAATACTCCCTGTACCTCATTTCTCAAAGCAATTTGAGTACTAAGCAAGGAATAATTATTTCCTGTTCTAGAGACTTGCTGTCTAAGGCAACTTTTGTTTTCAAAATCTGTGGCCACTTCACATTCAGTTCATGTCTTTCTTAGAGGGGTTATTAGTAGAGAGGTGGATGCTTGGTGATCAGGAAGGTAAAGTTGCTCAGGAGGCCGGAGGACACTCCAAATGCGGGGGTTCCCCTTTCTTCCCAAATGCCTGATGGAACAAGGGAGCTTCTGGCACCAGCAGCAAGCCGAGACAGGTTGTAGGACTCCGAGAACAACTTCTTTCCCTGTCTGTAGTTTTTTTTAACCCCAGCTGCACCAAGTATCGGGGGCTTACTCTGTGCTAAACCTCGTGTTAGGTAGGCGCTTTGCATCCGACGCCTATAATCACCAAACTGCATTGTGAGGTCGGTTTTACAAGCCCTGTGTTATAGATGATGAGCCGTGATGTAGAGAGGTGAGCAGCTTTCTCAATGTGACTCAGGAAGAAAAGAGCGAGATCGAGATTCCAACCCAGGTCTATGTGATGCTTGGAGTCTTTCCTCTCACCAGCCTTTGATCTCTCCTTCCTTTAGCATTTTGAAGAATAACACACACACTCACACACACACACACACACACACACAAAACTTAAAATGGAGAGGTGGTCTTAAGAAACAAGATTGATCTTGGGGTCTTGGGGCATATCTGAAGTGATAGATCTGCTGCCTGATTTGAAGAGTCTTAGGAAAGTGACTTTAGTCCTTTGCATCTTTGATTTTTAGGATGCCACCATTAACAATTGTGTCACGGCATTAAGATTTTCCTGTGAACTCAGCAGGATTTTTTAAAAAATCCTAATCTTTCTTGGTAAATGAACACATTCTGCTTCTAATACTTTAATATGGACACATTTACTAGATTGGAGCTGGAGGCTGGAAGGAATGCCAAAAAAAGAAGATTCCTTCCTCCCATTGCCACCAAAATAATCGCCAAGGACTGGATCTGAGGGGTTTCATTCATGACTCTGGAGCTACTTACTGTCTTTATTTTGACTAGTCTTACTTTCCTTACTTATTCAGTAAAGTGACTCATATACATTTTCCTCTCATTTCACTCTTTAACTTCCTCAGAAATTCTAAGAGTAGGAAGAAGGGTCCCTTAGGTACTTTGGTTTTGTAGATGTGCGCTTGCCCTGCTATAGGTAAAATTCAGTTGGAGACAGTTTCTCTCTGCTGTTCCACACTTGCCCTGGATGGTGGAGGGGAAGTTCTTGTCTGGAACTCAAGGTTGGCTCTGATCTCTTAACCAACTGAGCCACCCAGGCGCCCCTGGCTCTGATCTCTTGTCTGGCGTCTTGAAGCCTCTTCCCGCATTTTTCTTTCTTGGTTCTAACAGTGCCTTGGTCCTTACACATCCCATTGGGGGATGGCTCAGTGTCAGCTCTGAGCAGAGGAAAGGCAAGGAGGCCAACCAGGTTTTCTACTAACTTACAATCTCAACTTTTCTATTTCTTGACTGGAACTCTGATGATTAATCTTTATTTGTTTTTATCACAGTTGGTGTTTTCTTCTGTTGTAAAAGCATCATGTGTTTGTTACTGAAGATTTGGAAAATGTATAAAAACATCCAGGAGAAATTAAGAGTCCCTGCAATCCTGTCATGTGGGGATAACTGTTGTTCCTACTTTTTTTTTTTTTTTGGAAATGCACACGTTATTTTTGGTTAAATAAAACTATATTTATTTTTAGTAAACCAGGAATTAATTTTTATTCAGTGTTGTTAGTTAATTTTTCATGTACTGTATCATGAGTTTTATGCCAATAAACATTCTTCAGTGTTACATTTTTAAATTGTAGGTGCATGATTCTAATATATGGATACTTTATTAGTATGGATACTTTATTTGAGCTAATCCCTATTAATGGATACTGTTTTCTGTTTCCATTTTTTTGTTATTATAAATAAAATACTCATGATCATACTTTTATGTAAAGCATTAATTAGTCTTTTACACATTTTTATGGCCAAGCTAATCACATTTATTGTAGGGAATTTAGAAAATGCATAAGGAGAAAAAACATGAAAAGAATCAGTCATTTATCCACCACTGAGTCATTAACATTCATTGTATGCTCTTCCAACCTTTTTCTATAATGTGTGTGTGTGTGTGTGTGTGTGTGGTTACAAAAATGGGACCATTTGACTAGTTACTGATTCTTGATGCTATTAATAGCTAACACTTAGTACTTATATTTGTGATGCACTATTCTAAGTGCTTCATGTAGCCTAATTTATTTGATTAAATTAATATTTAATAGGCTAATTTATTTAATTAAATCAATATTTAATTCAATAGTCCTATGAAGTAGGTACCATTATTATTCCCATTTTATAGATAAGGAAACTGAGGCCCAGAAAGGTTAATTTAGAAAGTGGCAGAGCCAGGAGTCACCCAGAGAGTGCAGGCTTTGGGCAATAGACAGGCTGCGGGAGTTCATACTGTGCCTAGGGCTAGCATCTGGGAATGGACGCCTGACAACCATGTGATTCTCTGGTGACTTGGATTTCTGGGCTGATAGCTTCCTGCCTGGAAAATGACTTTGGTCCTCATTCCCCCTTCCCTGAGGAGAGTATACCTTGTTAAATTTACCAGTCCTGTGTTTCTTTCCCTCAGGGCTATGCTAAACTAATCTGATAAACTAATCTGCTAATGCGATAATGAGCTAATGTGGGGGCCCTTTAGGGTAAAAACATATTTGCATGTTAAAGGGGGCTTTCTGGAGACTTCCCTATTGCATAAGTATTTGGAAAACCTGAGAGAAAGATATTTAGGGGCAGCAAATCTTTTTTTTTTTTTTTTTAACTCTGAAATGGCACAGTCTAATTCTCAAAAGTCTGGTTTCTTTGTACACACAAATAGAAGATCATATGAGCACAAAAATTTTCCTTTAAGACCGTCACTCTTTCAATGGTTTCTGCATGGGTAAATTTCATTTGAATAAAAGGAGTCAGGAAGTGCTTCCTATAAACGGAAGTGATATCCTAAGAGTAGAAGGATTCATGCTTAGGAATCCTAACAGAGGGTTCAAAGTTGAAAAAAAAGATGACGTGGACAATCCTGGGGGGGGTAAAGGGTATTTTGGGACCTCAGGCTATGACAACAAACACTAGATTTTCTTAAAGAAACAGAGCCTGCAAGAAATACATACTCTTGGCTCATCTTCCTCCTTCATGCTTAAGAGATTCATAATGGTCATTTCTGTTTGGCAGTTTGTAAATATGAGGTATTCCTTGCTCAGACAAATAGGGACTATGTTTCTCCAAGGAGGGATTTGGCCATTTTACCCTGTAGGTAAGATTGGTAAGAAATGAGCATGTGGAGAAATGCAAGAAACCTCCAGTTCTCTTTGCTCTCATTCACGTGTCCATTTGAAAGGCTGCTTCGGGAAAGGTCCTGGACATTGCATAAGATTACAGAATGTTCTAGTTAGTTGTTCTCCCAGAAACCATGACTTTGCTGTACCTTTACCTTTCATTGTAACCTCAGGGGAAGGGCGGGAATTGCCAGGGCTAAGAATTCTTTTCCATTTGCATCACACAGATCTTAGGACCTCAGGAATTTTCCGTTTATTTTTTACATTCTGGAAAGGGAGCTTCTACCATATCCCCCAGGGACCAAGATCAACCTTTATCTCTCTTGGCTCCCCAGGGAAAAATCCCCAACCCCGTACTGGTTCTCTGAGAATGGGGAAGTAGCAGCCAAAGTACAAACTTAGCCCAAACATTTTCATTTTTGAAGTGGGCATTGCTTTCTGCATTTGCAAGGGGGCAACCCACTAATTCTAGTGACTATATCTGTGAAAGCATAGCAAAACGATAGAATAGGACTTGCAAAGAACACCCTCCCCTCATGGATCTACATCCCTCCTTGAAATTCAAACTGTTGACGGTCCTAGCTATAGGATGCAGACAGATCCCTGCTTTATCTGCAGCATTGGTTAAGAGAAGTCCTGTGTCAATCGCTGTACAGGTGTCTCATCATCATAAACTCGCAAAGAAAGAGACTGTTTTCTCTCCTCCACATCAGAGCGCCTATCACCATCCCTCCTCTCACTCACTGAGCCGAAATGGAGAATTTCAGACGCTGAGAAGCCTTCGGAGCGCCCCTCCCTCTCTCTGCACGTTGCCCGCTGGATCAGATGCTCTGTGGTCCCGGGATAGGCTCTGATGATGGGGATTAAGCAGCTGGCTGCTTCATCTAAGCACACACCGCAGGCTGTGCACCACCTTCTGCCCTTTTTTTACTTGCAAAATGGAAATCTCTCTAAGCTCTATCATCTTTGACATTGCTGTAAAAAACCAGTTTTAGTGATAAGATGAACCGGGGGAATGGCAGTATGGGATATGGGGCAGGGATATATTTTTGACCCCATATTTTAAAACTTTGGATACGGCAGACATATCTAAACAAAGTTGTGCCTTGCCTGCTAAACGGGAAGATTAATATCCAATAAATTACTTCCCCAAGTCCTCGGTCCTGAATTTCAGTTCTTAATGCACAGTACTGTACCTCATCATGGAAAATCAATTCATCTTCTTATTCCATTTTCTCCCTTTTTTTTTGATTAATGTGTTTTTATTTTCACAAATGTCTCAAATTATGGAATTTTAAATATATTATTAATGTTTTTTTTTTTTACCGAAGTCACAGAATTTTCCTCTCTGAATATTTAGAAGTGGAATAGGGTAAAGGATTATTGCTTGAGAATTATTTTGATCCAATCCTTTCTGGAGGCAGTAGAATTAATTTGACCTTTAAATGTCTATGCTTCTCTAAAAACATAATCTGAGTTAGGTAGGGGAGAGCAAAATCTCCACTAAGTTGGGACATAATACATACAGTAGGTACTTAATTAAGAGACAAAATCATCTTAATGTAAAAAATTGTCACTAGATCAAAATGAGAGATCCTTCCTTCTTCCCTTTGCATATGTCCTTCTGCATTTGGGGTTCAGTAATGAACACATTACAGGGATGGATGACAGAATATGGATTATTTTCTAATTTGAATCTTATTGTGTGATCCTAGACATATTTTAGTTTCTCTGCCTCATTTCTCTATCTATAAAATGATAGAAAGGTTATCACTTTTCACCCTCAAGGCACTATAATATGGTAGAAAGAACTTGAGTTTTGAAATCAGGCATACCTGAATTGGGGGTTCATTTTCTTCACCTTAATATCTGGATAGTATCAGGCAAATTCCTTAATACCTCAGAGTTTTATTTTACTCACCTGTAAAATTAAATATTTATATTTTGATCTTAGTTTATTATGGGGGTTCAATGAGATTTTATATATATATATATATATATATATACAGTAGATGTTCAGCAAATGTCAATTCCTCGCATGTGTGCTTTTCCTTCTCCTAGACTGTTACATTTGACAAGAGTTTATGATATTGTAGCAATACTGTTAACACTTCTACTGCACTTTCTAGGTGTTAGGTGATCTGCTAGGCATTTGATAATTTTATTAACTCATTCAGTCCTCATAATGCCCCCTATGAAATAGATCACATTATTGTCTCAGCTGTCCAGATGAAGAAGCCAAGTACAGAAAAGTTAAATAACAGGACTAAGGTCACAAAGCTAGGAGGTAAGGTAGCCATGGCTTTGAAATTGGGCTGTCCAGTTTCTGAGATCCCACTTTCAACCACTACACTCTATGATCCATTAGTACGCCTGGCCTATTTGACCACAAGCAAGGCTGATTACAGTGCGAAGGCCCTTTGGAAAATCTTGTCTGGCTCTGCCAAACTGTTTTGAACACACACAGGATTCTCGGTAAAATATATTTGGGAAACTACAGTTAAATTGGTTTATTTGTTGAAAAGCTTTATGAGAATGTCTCAAGGATGCATTTGATATACTAATGCATCCTGCAAATCTCCACAATTATGTGTGTTTGTAAGAAATATGGTGATACCCCAAAATTATCAGACCACATACATCTTTTGAAGGAACACTTGAGAACATTTCTGAGGTGCATAGTTAAATGCATGTGAATGTAATCCAACTGTCTCCTCTTATGGTTGGGGAAATAGATGTTCAGAGATTGGATAGAACTTCCTCAAATGGCAGACGGTTGGTGGTAGAGTTGTATAATACTCAGGCCTTTGGCCACCAATTCTAGCGTTCTTGTTACTCTACCATGTAACTGTGCCCTCAATAAAGAACCACAGTACTGGGGCACCTGGGTGGATCAGTCAGTTAGGTGTCCGACTCTTGATTTCGGCTCTGATCATGATCTCGGGGTTGTGAGATTGAGCCCCGATTTGGGCTCCATGCTGGGCCTGAAGCCTGCTTAAGATTCTCTCTCTCTCTCTCTGCCTCTCTCCTCCCACCCCCTTATCCCCATCACTCCCCCAGCCCCTGCTTGCAAATTCACTCTCTCTCTCTCTCTAAAACAAAAACAAAAACAAAAAACCACAGTACTATTTTCCAGTGCTCTTGCCTAGTTCATTTAGTACATTGACTAGATCTAACATGTGGCTTTACATTGTGATATTTTCATTTTTTTTTAAGAAAGGAGACAATGTTACTTTTAGGTGCATAATTAATGTAGTCCATGATAGTATTCTTTTCCTCTTATTCTTTCTTCTGGGGCTGTGTGGAGTTCTTAAAAGCCAGACATCAGCCTCAGGGCTGGATCTTGCTTGGTTATCTTGCTTTCAAGTGCCTGAAGATCACATCTCCAAAATGCACTTTAGAGAAGTGGGTCATAGGAATAAAACAGCTTTGAAACACAGTTTTAAAATCTTTGAAATAGCATGAAGCCTATCAGAGATTTGAATATTACATTTGAATAATCTAACCAGCTCAGGGTGTCACCCAAACCACAGAATGTGGATTCTGGCTAGGGGGTGAATTGGTAAATTCGGCAGATCCAATCTGAAAGGTAGGGATCAAATTATGGTAGCTCTCCCAATTCTGTAAATCCAAAGTCCCAAGTACTATAAAACAATGGGACTTGATTTGAATCTGTAGCCACCCATCCCCCCGTGCGCCTCCCCACCCCTCTCCAGAAGCGACCCTCCTGCAGCAGGATCCAGCTCAGCTCAAGAGGTGGGCTTCAGCCTCTGAATTTGCCCACCAGTGGTTTTGAGGGCCAAGCCTCCAGGTCCTGCTAGTCCAGGAGGAGAGACAGCTGCCTGTGAGCATCCTGGTAGGGTCCGGCCTTGGCTGCCTCATAGATCTTCAAGGCCAGGAGGCGGGACTTCCCGAGAGCTCCGGCACCCTGGCATTAGGCTGGGAGAAAGGCTGCCTTGCAGAGGCGGGAGGGGGGCCCGAGGGGGGCCCGAGGCCGGCATCGGCCTTAACACGCCCGGTGGCCACATCCACAACCTCGACATAGGTGTCCCCCAGGCTCCAGTTGAGGCTCAGGCCATGGCAGGTGTTGGGGGTAGGATCCAAGGGGGCCACGCGGGGCCTGTTTGGAATTCAGGGAGAAGTTGTTTCCAGGGACGATACATCCAAGCCCACCAATTTCCCAGGGGTCCCGATACTCCATCATGATAATGCAATTTAGCTGAGTCACCCTTACAATCCGAGGAGGTGTCCATCCGCAGGTGTCAAGCGAGGGTTTGGTGGCAGGAAACTCAAAGTTTAAATGTTGGGGAATCCTGTGTTGCATTCTGATTTCAGGAGGGTAGATAACGTCCATTAAAAACCGAGTCATTCAGCCAATCAATTTAGCATACAAAAGCGGGACACAAGAAAGATCTTGATTTCTGGAGAACCGAATCTCAACGGAAGGCGAGGATAATCCCTGTCCCCCTTCTTTCTCCCGTAACCACAGTGGTTTACTGATGTTTCTCTGCGGCTCCAGTGGGCAACTGGTTCTGTAACTGCCCGGGAACAGCGGCTGTGAGCAGTCTGCTTAAAATGATATATTTGATATGCAAATTAAAAGGCATAAAAAAAAAAACCGGTGCCGACTGATAAGACTCAGGACCAGTTTCAAGTGAGGGTCACAGTGGGGGAATAAACAATGTTCAAATTCATGAATTAGACTTCTGTTTACGCTGCTCCTGTCAAAACTAAGTATTTATTAATTAAACTGGGCAAGGCTAGTGGGTACTGATGAGCAAATTAGCACATCAAAAGCTTGGCTAAGAGTTCGAGAGAGCACGGAGGGCCGGGGAGGAACCTGGGGACAGAAAGAGAAGCCACAGGGTGCCTGGGTGGCTCAGATGGTTAAGTGGCTGCCCTGGTCTCAGGTCATGATCCCCGGGTCCTGGGATCGAGTCCCACATCAGGCTCCCTGCTCAGTGGGGAGCCGGCTTCTCCCTCTGCCTCTGCTTCTCTCTCTCTCTCTCATGAATAAATAAAATCTTAAAAAAAAGAAAAAAAGAGAAGCCACAGTTCACAGTTCATTTTGATAGTAATCAAGTAATAGCCAAGTGATTTGCTAAATCAAAGGCAAAAAACTTCAGGTAACAAAACTGCCATGAGTTAGTTTAAAATAATTTTTAGCTTTTTAAAAGTTTCCTTGCAGGAATGATGATAGTAAAATACATAGAGAATGATGACCTGAGATTGGTAGGAATTGCCATCCGACGATAACTATTTCAACTTGGCAACTCTCTGAAGGATATACACAAGTGATGATCGAATTGTTTTTTTTTTTTTAAAGATTTTATTTATTTAGTAGGCAGAGAGAGAGGAAGCACAAGCGGGGGAGTGGCAGGCAGAGGGAGAAGCAGGCTCCTCACTGAGCAGGGATCCCGATGTGGGACTCGATCCCAGGACCCTAAGATCATGACCTGAGCCGAACACAGATGCTTAACCGACTGAGCCACCCAGGCATCCCGATCGAATTAGACACGAACCTGGTCAGCTTGGTAAAACGACTTTCTATGGAGATTCCCTTATTTTCCCCTCAGGGGGGATTTTCCTAACTATCCAGTTCTGGGATTTCAGAGTCTGTTCCCATCCTGCTTTCCCCAAACTTCAAACTTCTAGTAAGAAGTTCCATAGATATATTTTCCAGAGCCAGAAAAACATGGCTTTGTGCACATTTTCTGAGTGGTAGATGGTCAAGGGACAAGCCAAGGTGTTTCTTCAATGCAGTTTTTATATGTTCTTTCATATACCAGACTATGACCCTTGGTAATCTAGAAGACAGAGCTCACACGAGGATTGAAATCTTGGCTTCTCTTATTACTCTTATCAGAATTAGGGTGAATGAGAACCACTTTTCTCACTTTCCGCTAACTTGCTGGCTAGTTGTCACAGAGGAGAGGAAGGGAGGGGCATGACTAGTCAACATCTGAGTCTTCAGCTCACACATCTCAGATGCAAGTTGATGTGAGGTCTGGGATTCGGTGGCTGAAATGAATATCCCTTATTAAGGGGCAGTGATCATCCTTAGGAGATAGGCTTCCAAACGTAATCCTAAATTAGGCTTTGTGGTTCGGGCCTATGGTAGGCAGGAAAAAATGAACCCTCCCCGTTCCTCCTCCCCGCAATGATATATTCATTTCCAAATCCCGGGAAACCATGAACATGGTAAAAAAATTAATATTGTAACATAACATATCATATATAATCTGTAATTATATATTATATAATATTAATTCTTCTGAACTAATATATGATATAATATATATGTATTAATATAATATGTAATATATAATATGTAATTATATATGTTATATATTATAGACATTATATGTATTATATATTATATATTATATGTACTACATATTATATGTACTATATTATATTACATATATTATGTATATATTATACTGCAAAAGATGTGATTGGTTTAAGAATCTTGAGAGGAAGAGCTCATTTTGGATTTTCCACGTGGGCCCTAAATGCAACCGTACGTTTGCTTATGAGAGAGGTAGGGGCAGACAGAGACCCACACAGAGGGGAAAGCAGTGTGAAGACGGAGGTGGAGATCCAAATGGTGGGGCCACAGGCCAACGAACGCCTGCAGCCACCGGAAGCTGGAAGACACAAGGAATGGCGTCTCTCCCAGAGCCTCTGGAGGGGGTGTGGTCCTGCAAACAGCTTGATTTCCTGCTTCTGCTCTCCACAACTGTGAGAGAATAAATTTCTGTGTTTTAAGCCACCAAGTTTATGATAACTTATGATAGCAGCCACGAGAAATTAATGCAGGACCCCATACACACGCATAGAGCGGAAAAGTGAGTTCTCCTTCCTGTGTAGAGATATGGCAGGAACAAGTCACAGAATTCCCTCATTTGGTATTTGTTTACTAATTATTTTCCAGTAGCTTGCTTCTCAGCCAATGGTCTTAATACATACCCCAATAATATCATCCCTATTTGGTGGATGGTAAGCCTCAGGCACAGTTTGATTAAGCAGCTTTGGGTCTAGGTTATGAGTCTAACGAGAGTCACCATTCAAGAAAACACATTGCAGATTCTGAGATCCAGTCTGAACTGTAAACCCAGTGCACATTTCCCTAGAGTTGCCTGGGGACTTTACAAATGGAGCAAGGCTAAGGCTGTACCCTTCTCCCTGGCTCCCGTGGCTCCCAAAGGAAATTCCTACACAAAAGACTAAATCCTTGACAAGATCATGGTAAAGGAATTTATCTGAGATGCCTGAAGTCATTATCTGGGTGCTCTGTCATGTCTACTATCAGCCCACATTAGTTAGATTCCTTTTGGAAGATGAGAAAACCAATCAGGTTGTCTTTAGAGACCTATTCCAGACCAAGCTGGGAACTGTGTCCTTGATCCCATGAGAAGGGCTGGCTCTTTTCTGCCTTCCCCAACCCTGAACCCTAATGGAATCACTCTACAGCATTTGTGAAGAGTCTTCTGAGAGTCTTCATATTGATATTCATTACATAAACTTTCCTGCTAAATGAATTTTAGTTCCAGAACTCTCCTCTACAGTTAGACCATCCTGATGTGGGAGCTAACATCTAACTTGTGACCTTGGGATAAACTACACTCCTTCACCTCATTTTCCTGGGATAGAAACACCACTTAATGGGTTGGAGGATTTATTTCTGGTCATTCTTTTTTTGGCATTCAGAAGATAACAAAATTCTGGGGTTTTCAGGACAACTATCAACTGCTCAGGTATGCTAACTAGTTCTCTGGTTTTTTAGTTTGCTAGTTACTGTAACAAGTGCCATCAAATGGGGCTTACACACAGAAATGTATTCTGTTATAGTTCTGGAGTCTGGAAGTCCAAAACCAAGGTGTCATCAGGGTTGGCTCCTTCTGATGGTTTTGAGAGAAGGATCTGTTCCAGTCCTCTCTCCTTGGCTTGGAGATGGCCGCCTTTTCCCTGTGTCCTTTCACATTGTCTCCCTACTCCATGAATGTCTGCCTCTGCATCCAAATTTTCCGTTTATATAAGGACAGCAGTCATATTGCACTAGGACTCACCCTAATGACCTCACTTCAACTTGATTACCTCTGTAAAGACCTGATCTCCAAATAAGGTCACAATCTGAGGTACTACGGGTCAGGGCTTCAGGATATCTTTTTTCTGGGGAAGGAGGAACATGATTCAACCATAACATGGAGAAGACTTAGAAGAACAGTCTCCGTTGATGTCTTTACTCATCTTCATGCCTATGTCTATGTGCTGCAGTTGCCATTGGGTTCAATCTCCCTTCTTGCTTGGGCTCCAGTGGACCTAGAGATGGTCATCAAGATGGCACTCATGGTCAGATAGACTGCATAACACCCTTACCCTCAACAGGGCATGTTGACAGCCCCTGGAGGTCCTAAGTGTTGTTTCCTTGAAGATTTAAATCATTTTGGAGAAGCAGTGAGGATTGATGATTTGGGGGATATGTGCAGGATGTTGGTAAAGAAATCCATGCATATTTTGGAAGGATGGTAGTAGGGGTCAAGTTAGAAGATCTGTTTACTTATGGCTTCATATTCAGTAAGGGTGAAAGGAAGCCTGGCTGGAGCTGTGGGAGAAAGAGCCCATTTCAATTTGGTAAAACTTCCCACTTTCCCCCAGGACTAGAAGAAAGAATGCCGTGTTCTCCGTTGTCCCCTCCTGCTAATCCGACTGTTTACTGTTCATTATGCAATATTTTTCTATATGCTGCCTTGAGGTCTTTAGAGGATTTCTAGTCTAAAGACTGAATGAATAATAACTGATTAAAAAAAACAACAACAACAACAAACCTCAAGGCTAGTCTGGAATTGAAGTCACTGAAGCTAGAATATGACAAAGAAAAAAGTCAGGTTGGGAAAGAAAAATCACACGCAGAGATGGTGTCTTTGGTCACTGATCCACCATGTCACTCACCTTTATGGACCAATGTTAGAATCCCCCACCAGAGATTCATTTGGGTTGGGTTTGGCGTATTGAAAAGCCCATCAGCACTAGAGTTAAGAGTCATACAGATTTCGGTTGGAATCCTGAAACCGGCATTTATTAGCTATGTGACCTCAGGGAATTTATTTAACCTCTTCAAAGAGATACTTAGGCTTACAGAAAAAGGTTTTTTTTGTGAGGATTAGATACACAGTCTCTGCAAACACCTTTAGTAATGTCTGTCCCACCGTGGGAGATCTTTGCCTCTGGGTCTCTTTTCCACTCCCCACCAATGGGTGCTCAGTGGGTTCCAGAATGTTTTAAGCTCCCAACATTCTAGAGGCAATGATATAGTAGGGAACAGATAGAACCAGATACCTGGTCTTGGTCTAAAATAATCCTGGATGCTTAAATTGTTTCCTTCTGAATGGAAAAGGCTAGAGTAATGTGGAAACATCATAGGGTGAAGTGGGGGCTGTGGTGGGAAGGTGGGAGGCGGAAGCCTCGGGTATTAGAAAGTAGGACACATCTGGATTAAAAGGCACAAAGAAGGGATCTGGGGACCTGGAGAAGAGCTAGTCTTATATTTTTCTTTTGGAACAGAATGGTCTTATCACTTAAAATCCTATGATGTCATTTCCAGGTGGGTTGTTGCCTCAACTTGCTCAATGAGGTGCAGAGAAAAATGAAATTATGAAATTTATTAGAGCTGATGATTTCAGTAAATAAGAAATTAAGATCATTCCCATTCAGGGGTACCTGGGTCGCTCAGTTGGTTAAGCATCTGCCTTCGGCTCAGATCATGATCCCTGGGATCCAGTCCCACATCGGGCTCCCTGCTCAGCGGAGAGTCTGCTTCTCCCTCTCCTTCTGTCCCTCCCCCCTGCTTGTGCACGGGTGCTCACTTTCTCTCTCTCTCTCAAATAAATAAATAAAATCTTTAAAAAAATTATGTGATTTGTGACTGGTTTAAATAAATGTTCGAAATGCCTAGGAGATGCACTAAAATTCTGTCATAGTCTGTTTGGGCTGCTATAACAAAAATACCATGGGCTGGGTGGCTTAGGCAATAAACATTTACTTCTCACAGTTCTGGAGGCTGGGATGTCCAGACTCAAGGTGCCGGCAGATTGATCCCATGTCTGGTGCAGACCAGCTTCCGGGTTCACAGACAGCCGTCTTCTCGTTGTGCCCTCACGTGGTGGGCGGTTGTGATAGAGCTCAGTGGGGTCTCTTCTTTAAGGACACTAATCCCATTCATGGGGCTCCACCCTCATGCCCTCCTCACCTCCAGCCATCCCCCTGGGGGTTAGGATTTCAACATATGGCAGTGAGGATGACACAGACATTTCTTGCCAGACAGCAAATTGACAAATTGTGTCACCTTGATCTTCTGTAATTCATCCACAGCTGTGAAAGCTTGGTCTCAGATGGCCGTGTATCAGTGATATTGGTGTATATTTTCACTTTTCTATTCTCAAGGCCATGCTATTTGTTTAAGTAACAACAAGAACAATAAGTAAGCTCTGATCAAGGGTTTTATGATACAGAAATACCCTTTTTGAGCCTGATGCCTTAAATTTTAAGCAGAACAGGTTTTCATGAATTTGGCCACCCCGAAGTCTGGATCTTTTACACAAATAGTCAGTTTGTCTTGAGAACGGAAAACTTAAAGCTTGATCAGTTAACTGTGGGGCATCACCACAATAAGCATTTAATAATCGACAGGGACCGATGGGGTGTTGGAGTGACAGGTCAGCGCTCACGTTCCTCATTTCAGATCCTTGTGGAATGTCTACTTCAGTCTGACGTTTAACAACGTCAGATGGGACTGTTGTGTCGAGGGAACCGCGAGTGGAGACACCTGACCTCAGTCGAAGGTGACAAGGTGCTCACTGTCTCTGTTCCGCAGGGGAAGGAAAACACACAGTAATGGAAAGAACAGGAAAATGACCTTCTCTCTCTATAGCCAGAGGAAAACATGGAATCAAGGTGAAGTTCGTTAATGTGACATCAACATGGAAGCCCTTTCCAAATCATCTTAGTGAGTTTATACTCAGCTTTGTTTTCATGCCTCGAGGTGCAATTTGATAGGATATTTGATACTTTGATTTTCTGAGGCAAGATGACAGCGTCCAGATGATTCTATTTTGACCATGGGTGGTTGGCTCCTAGGTGTTCCAGCTCATCATCACATTTCATTTCAGGTATTTAATCCAGGACTAACTCAGTTAAAAGTATCAATTACCTAGGGAAATTTTCATAAAGCCCCTTTTGGGTTCTTTAATTCCAGTGTTGGCCAGGGATAAATTTATTTAGCTAGGAATGCTAAATATAGCAGCTTAGTATTAAGTGACAGACATCAGAAGCAGTTTGCTTTGAGATTATCGGCTATTTATTACTATCAGGGAAGTAATGAGAGAACTCCAAGAGATGTCTCAAGGAAGATTTCCTTGTGGGTTTTCTTTTTCTTCTTTACATGCAGATATAGGAAGATTGCATTGCACAGCCCAATCCCCAGTGTTTTAAATTATTTTTTCAGGGCAGAGTTTCAGGCAAAGATGTCATTTCATTGACTTAGAATCTCCAGACTTTCTTTTCTGGACTAATTTCCTGTTGGTGGGCCTAAGAATCATATCTTACCTTTTCTCCACTTCTATGCATGTGTAAACACTGAGACAAGAGTTACGGGTAAATGGTGGTCACTGTTTTAAATATGGCTTTTCCCAGGGATATTTGCATTTTAGTGGGGTAACCAGACCTTGAGCCAAAGGAATGCAATTCTAATGGCATAATTTTAAGTATTATTAACAAATGAACCAAGAGGTAAGTTTTGGCAGTAGGGCCAGCTGGCTGTCCCTAAAACCACTCCAAAACGATTTGCCAGGCTAGTCTTAAATTAAAATAGAGTACAGTATTTGCAAAATTTATGATGGCTCAAAAAATCATAGTCGTTCCCAGTTCACGTGGTTCACAGTTATAGTGATTGCAGAGCCATTATTTTGTAGGTCACACTTTACTTTGTATGTTCAATCTCATTTTTCCTCCTGAGGAATCTCAAAGTCCAGGAATTCCAATTTTAAAAAATCATAATCAAATTAATTCAATTGCAAAGCCTTAAAATAAAACTGCACCCAAGAAGCAAAAGTTCACTGTCAGATTATGTTTTTCAACTAGGGATTCAGAAAACACAGATATCATAATTAATGTTATTCTAATCATTTGGAAATTTATCTTCATGGTAGATTGAAGCGACTAACAAGTTTGCGTCTTTGAGGCCTGATGCCAATTTTTCTAAGAAGTCCACAAATATTTGTTTGAAATCCCCAGATTTGTTCAAAGGAAACATTCTTTCTAGTGGCAGTTAGGTATGGCCCAGTGCTAGGTTCACACTCAGGGGCTGCCAATGGAAACACAAACTTTTGGAAGCCTTTTGCAAACGGTAGTGATAAGATTATCACTGTTTACTGATTTACTGTTAGTGTGCACTCTTTCCTTCTCTTCGCTCACAATGCATTTGTGAACAGACACTTGGGGTGGAAATGTGAAAAAAAAAAGGTCAGAGAAGACTCTACGACGGCACCGTGGAGTGGTGCAGAGCCAAACGGGAGCGACGTCGGACGAGCCGGCTCTTCCTCACGGAACCATGTCGAAGCAAGAAGCAGGCGCCAACGCGTCCTCATGGGTCGTTGCTTCCCGGCGAAACTCGGCAGTGTCCCGTGCTCCGGAAAGGAGGCCGACGGAGGAGCCGAATCGAAGAGGTCAGGAGGCCGGTAGGGGAGGCAGAGGTGGCGGCTGGAGGAACCCCTCCGGCCTCCAGAAACCTGTGGCCGCTGGCCTCTGAGAACCGCCGCTTTGCTTTGGACTGAATAACGTGTGGGTCGGCGCTGTGATGGGTCGTGGAGGGTCAGAAATAAAAGACATCCAAATTACAACAAGCACGAAAATACAGATAAAGAAGGTCATTCAGAAGAAGCAGAGGTCAGAATCTTTGGCAACAAGGTGGTGCAGGCGAAGGCCAAAACAGTGATAGATAATCTTGTTAAAAAAGAAGAAAATTACAATTCAAAACTCAGAACTGATATTGTTGCGTTCCAACCTTCTGTTGGAAGAGATGTAAAGACAGATAGTAATGTTACAGAGAATCAGCCATTGATTGATTGGGATCAAATTCGAGAAGATGCTTTGAAATGGGGGGGAAAAAAGTGGGAAGATTTACCACCAATTAAGAAAAACCTTTATGTGGAGTCAGAAGCAACAAGTTCAATGTCACAAGTGCAAGTAGACACTTGGAGGAAAGAAAATTATAATACGTGATGACTTGAAAGAAGGGGAGAAGCATCGTATACCCAATCCTACTTGCAAATTTGAGGATGCTTTTCAGTGTTATCCTGAGGTTATGGAAAACATTAAAAAGGCAGGCTTTCAAAAGCAAACACCGATCCAGTCGCAGTCATGGCCGATAGTTTTACAAGATCTTATAGGAGTAGCCTAAACTGGAACCGGGAAAACACTGTCCTACTTAATGCCTGGATTTATACACTTGGATTCACAGCCTGTAATTAGAGGAGAGAGGAATGGACCCGGCGTGTTAGTCCTCACACCTACGTGCGAGTTAGCACTTCAAGTGGAAGCTGAATGTTCTAAGTATTCATATAAAGGCCTCAAAAGTGTGTGTATATATGGCGGTGGAGATGGAAATGGACAAGTACAAGATCTGAAAAAAGGAGTAGATATTATTATTGCAACTCCTGGAAGACTGAATGATCTACAAATGAATAACTTTGTTAACCTCAGAAATGTAACCTACTTGGTTTTAGATGAAGCCGACAAGATGCTAGATATGGGATTTGAACCCCAGATAATGAAGACTTTATTAGATATGCACCCAGACAGGCAGACTATTATGACAAGTGCAACGTGGCCATATGCTGTCGGTCGACTTGCACAGACTTATTTGAAAGAGCCAATGATTGTATATGTTGGTACTTTGGATCTAGTGGCAGTAAGTACCATGAAACAAAACATAATTGTCACCACCGAAGAAGAGAAACGCTCTCATATCCAAACTTTTCTAGAAAACATGTCTCCCAAAGACAAAGTCATAGTGTTTGTCAGCAGAAAAGCTGTTGCTGACCAGCTGTCAAGCGACCTGATTCTGCGACATGTAACAGTGGAATCCCTTCACGGTAATAGGGAGCAGAGCGACCGAGAGAGGCATTAGAAAACTTTAAAACAGGTAAAGTAAGAATATTGATTGCCACCGACTTGGCATCTTGGGGTCTTGATGTCCTTGATATCACACACGTCTATAATTATGATTTCCCCCAGAACATTGAAGAATATGTGCACAGAGTAGGGCGCAATGGAAGAGCAGGGAGAACTGGGATCTATTACTCTCCTCACTAGAAATGACTGGAGGGTTGCTGGAGAGTTAATTAATATTCTGGAAAGAGCACAACAGAGTATCCCAGAGGATCTTGTGGCAATGGCCAAGAGGTACGAGCTGAATAAACTGAAAAACGAAATGGAGAAAAAATTGGGGCAACCCCAAGGAAAACCCCAGAAGTTTTATTATTAATGCCTTTGTTGAAAAGTGGTACCAGCCTCCTGAGAGGAGATCTCAAAATATATGGAAGTATGGGAAACATGCTGGCACTATGAAGAAATAAGTGATTCTTAAAATAATAGTGTTTAAAAATGTAGAATTTGGTATTTTATACTTTCTTTAATAAAATCAAGAGTATTTAAACTTGAGTTAAATTTTTTTCATGGATATTAAGGAATGTAGCATTATATTTTTTCACTTTTTACTATCCTTATTTAAAAATGTAAATTTTATCTCCTGTAATGTTGTTATATTAAAGTCAGTCTTTAAAGAGTTGAAAGCCTGTTCAGATGTCATGGCAGTGAAAGATACTGTTAACAAATAAATGTTTTTTTATGATAAAAAGAAAAAAAAAAGAATAAAAAGGAAAAAAAAGATGACAAGACTCCTATTGTTCTTAAATTCAGCATTTTATTGACCAGAGATCCCAGCATTGCATGTGTGACTTTGGATTTTATATAGCAATCATTGACTGACTACTTATATCTACTATTCAGGCCCAATACTGAGGATAAAGAAACAAACCAAAAATACCTCTGCTTTCAGACTTGCAGTCTGGTGGAGGAGAGAGGCAGGTAGATCAGCACTGTACAGTATGACCGAGTTCCAGGGGCCAGGGGAGAGGGAACAACTCCTTCTTGGGCTGAGGTCAGAGGTATATCTCGTGGTGCGTTTGAGAGCACCTTCTCTATGAGATGTAAGCTCCAGTGAAGGCAAGGACATGTCTTTTCACTTCTGGTGCCATAGTGATGCTCAAATCACATCCACTGACTGATTGGCTAATTGAATAATGGATGACTAAGGGAAGAAATGAATGCCAGGCACAGGGATGACAGTGGTGAGCAAAACCGATACAGTGCCTGACCTCAAGAACCTTCATAGGTGACTGACATTTGACAAATAAAGATTGGTGAACGTTGTCATACACATGCCCTGAGAAAAAGTACATGGTACTATGAAAGAGGTTAATAAGAAAGGGGATTTGGTGGGGGGATCGGAAATGGGATCTCAGGCTTGAGAATGGGCTCATATTTGGCCCTTTGAAATATCTACGAGACATCCAAATAGAGCCATCCGGTATATGTTGGGATATGTGAATCTGAACCTCAGAAAAGAGGTCTGAGCTGGAAATCCAGATTTGAGAGTCAATTTAGGGAAAGCCTAAGACTTAAAGCTCAGGATCTGACTTGGAAAAGTAGCGGCTAATTGCCACTAGTTTTGGCTGCCTAGCCTCTAAACCATCTTCCCATGCCTGGGGGATTCCACTTTTTATGAGACTTGGTGGGGGACAGAGTACCTCACTTGACAGGTGTCATGAACATCATATGCTTGGTTTCACAGCCTCTCCTGCACGTAGGGCGTGTGCTGTAGATTTGCCAGCCAGTTGCACTTGCACTGGGTCTAGATTCAGGAGATGGTGAGGTTTTCCTTTGCAATTGTGGTGGTTGCAACGAAGAAACCATTCCCCATGCGGTGGTGTGCAGTGTTAGCAGTGGTGAAACTTCAGCCACATTGAACTCCTGGAGCAGCGGATGCTCCTGGACCAGCTGCAGGGTCCACTGCTTGGCTTGTTGCTAACGTTCTCTTGCCTGCAAGGATCAGTCATACTTGGGATGATTTTGGGGTATTTTTCCTAGCTACACGTAACACTTAATTTGAATTATTTGTCATCCGCCTTTGGTTACCACTGCTTGCAGCTAAGAACCCTAACTGATTTAGAGGAGAAGAAACTGGAAGGGCACTGAAGAGAAGTTTAGAAATACAAAGAATTTCTAGCATCTGCTAGAACTATAAGAGGAAACCAGGACAGTGGGAATCACGTAAAACCAAATGAGGAGTGAGTGGCCAAGAGTGTGAAATACTGCTGAGAAATCAGTTAAAACAAAGATGGTTGTCCTTTGGGATTTGTTATTATGGAGACCATTCATCCTTAGGAAGAGTTTGAGGGTAAGCACTGGGTGCGGACGATGAGCAAGTTAAGAGACTTTGTGTGGATAACTGTTTTGGGAAGTTTGGCTGTTAAGGGAAGAGAACAAGGACAGTACCTTGAGAAGGAGATGAGATCAGGGTTTTTGCATTTTTGAGGTGGAAGATAGAGTATACTTGAATTTGGCATATGGCAATATAGGGCAAACATTGGTGAATGAATGAATGAACGGATGGATTAGCTGAGTATTGAGGGCTAAGTAGGAAGTGGGTGGGAGGATGAGAGGAGGAAGAACTTTCTAGGGAGAGAACACACAAGAGTAAGTTACCGACACCTGATACCATGTGGGTGATTGCATTCACCAGAGTTACTCATTTGTTTATTTTTCCCTAGCACTGCATGTAAATTGGTGCCCTGAACATGTTTATTAGACACCTAACAGCCACAGCAATGTTCGCAATAGGGAAAACACATAAAATAATAATACAATGTTTCCAGTGTCAGCTTGGATCAAAATAATAGCTCGCAACATCTTACTATTTGTAACCCACATTCGCCCAGCACATACCCAAAGATTTCACAAAGAAATCTTTCCACATGTTATCTTATTTTAGCTGTGAGACAAATATGGGGCAAAGAATGAGACATGTCTTCGTTTAGGTCCCTCTAAAGCAGAAGCTGAAGCAGGCATTTGGGTGCCCGTAGTTCACTTAAGAGTCGACACCAGGAATCTCAGGTCAGGGAGTGTACTGTGGGCAGCCACAGAGAAATGCAACACGAACCCACTTCTGAGCTGTCCTACCTGAGATGGGGAGGCTGGGTGTTTATCCAGGGACCCCTGTCCCCCGTTGCTTTAGGGCTGCCGGGGAAGAGACTGGGATGGGGATAGTAATCTTCCTGCCTTTTAGGCTGGGCTGGTGCCCGAACAGAGTGGTTTCCAAGGTCCTCAGAGAAAGCTTGGAGGCAAAAAGGCTGCAGATACCCGGTCTTGGGCCCAATGTGGACAGCTTTCAATGGGCCTTGAATAGCCCATCACAGCTGTCTTGAAGTCAGGTGGGCCTCAAAGTATCTTCATCTGCAATTTCAAGATGAGGAGACTGATGCTCAGGAAGAACCGTGACTTTGTGAAGACCACACAGGAAGAAGACAGGGTTCAAATGTAGGTCTATCTTGCTGCAAATGCTACGTTCTCTTAAAAGTTATTGCAGAGACTGCACATGGGTCAATGCACCTTACTGCATTTAGTACGGTTGCCAAGTATCCCGACTGTCTCCTAGAAACATCATAAATAGTGAGGCGGGTGTGATACATTGCTCCAAATCAGATCATGTGACATGTGGAATCTGAAAACAGAATCCACCAGCATTTTGGCAGAAATCCATGTATAAGTGTGAACTTATTTTTCTCTCCTTTTTTCCCACTTACTCTTTTGAAAGGCCTGGAGATTCCCTGATGGTCTCACCTCAGCCCAAGACTGAGAAAGTTCTTTTTCTGAGACGCACAAGTCTGTCGAGAGTCTGTTGTCAAAGGGACCATTTCATTTGCCTGGTTCCTTTCGGCGGTGTCCCAGAAAAAGTCTGACTTTCCAGAGATATCTTGCCTGATTCCCAGTGTGAAGGGGTTTATAGCTTTCGAACAGACTAGCAAACCTATTTCTCAAGCCCACCGAGTTTGCATACTAAGGGTCCTTTGGGATTCTGTGAGGGCTAGCCGTCCTGAGCATGTGTGGTGGTTGCTATTCCAAATGAAAGAACTAGTTTGTTTGTGTTTTAATTATCTCTTCTTACAAGATCTACCCAGCAGTATTGCTCCACACGGCTTGAAAGACTTTAATTAAACAAACAACAACAAAAAAGCCCCCTGCTTCTGTTGTTGTTTTGTCGTTAGTTGCTGGAATGAAATCAGACTATGATTGTGCCAGTATATGGAGATATTTTTTTTTTCCTTATTCTCACAAAGAAACTGCGACTAAAACTAAGGACATAAGCACTTACAAGCACAATACATTTATTATTATTATTATTTTTTTGGATTATATGGAGGGTCTCCCTCTTTTCAATGGGCCGGAAGAATGCCACTCCAAAGAGATGAGCTCCCTTGCTTTCCATGGAAAGGTCTAGAACTCTGCAGGCTAACTGAAGTTGTAGGCATAAAAAATGGATAAGAAATTGTACCTGCCTACCTTCAAGGCACTTACAGTCTGGTTGATTATGTTAGTGAAGCATTGTCTATTTTTAAAATACAAATTTCTTTTGAGATATTGCTCATGGGCGCCTGGGTGGCTCAGTTGGTTAAGCGACTGCCTTTGGCTCAGGTCATGATCCTGGAGTCCCGGGATCGAGTCCCGCATCAGGCTCCCTGCTCGGCAGGGAGTCTGCTTCTCCCTCTGACCCTCCCCACTCTCATGTGCTCTCTCTCATTCTCTCTCTCTCAAATAAATAAATAAAATCTTAAAAAAAAAAGAGAGATTTCTCATATTTGAGAAACAGGAGATGCAGTTCGTGAGACACAAAAGTTAACCTTTGTTTCAGTTTCAAATTCTTCAATGTAAAGGGTTGGGTGGGATTTAAGAGTCAGAAAAAAACACAAACATTGTTCTTAGGTATTTCTCTTGGTTACTCACTTATCTCTTGTGCAGTCTTTCCTGCATCACTCCACCCCAGATGCCCACATACAGATAATCATTTCTTTATGTTAATAGGTGTTTTTTTCTGCATTGAGGAAATGTGCAAGCTACTTATTTATAAAGCTTTCAGAACTGATGAAAAGCTACTTAATATGCTCATTAATTCCTTCATTCACTAAACATTTGTTGAATATCTACAATGTGTTTCAGGTGCTAGATATTGGTGTTTTGCAGGGAGCAAGACAGCAAAGCTCTGTTCTCACGGAATTTCTACATTATGAGCAATTCTCTACATAGTATAGAAAAATAGAAAAACTCATTAAATCTCTTAGTTACAGGAGAAGTATGCTGTTGCCCTATGTGATGCTTTTTGAAGAGTGCTTTTTAAAAAGTTTTATTTCATTTCCAGTTAGTTAACATATAGTGTTATATTAGTTTCAGGGGTACGATACAGAGATTCAACACTTCCATACATGATCTGGTGCTCATCACAACAGGTACCCTCCTTCATCCCCATCACCTGTTTCCCCCATCCCCCCACCCACCTCCCCTCTGGTCACCAGCAGTGTGTTCTCTAGAGTTAAGAGTCTATTTCTTGGTTTGCCTCTCTCTCTTCTTTTTCCCCCTTTCCTTGTTTGTTTTGTTTCTTAAATGCCACATGTGAGTGAGATCATATGGTATTTGTCTTCCTCTGACTAACTTATTTCACTTAACATAATACTCTCTAGCACCATCCTCGTTGTTGCAAATGGCAAGATTTCATTCTTTTTTTATGGCTGAATAATATTCCATTGCAAAGATATGCCACACTGAAGAGTACTTTTAAAATATATTCCCGTTGCATCCATAGAGTTGCCCAAATTCCACTAGCTTTGTTCCTTGAAAATGCAAACATCTTTGAGACAGGCTTAGAGCGGGGTATGACTTAGCAGCCTGGTAATCAGTAAAAACCTAGAGGATGCTTTCTAATCTTATAGGTGGTTCTCGACCAGTCGAGGGGGCAGCAGGTAAGCTTTGACTGAAGGATGATGTCAGGTGACAAGGAAAGTGACAGGAGATAGTTTTAGAGTCAGAGCCATGATTTGGGATGACAGGCTAAGGGGAGAGTGTGGGGCAGGGCAGACAGAGGGCGGTGAACTCTAAGGAGGAGGGCACCAAAGATGAATGCACACCCCCACCGCTTTGTTTTAGGTTGACCTTGAACCTCCTCCCCCAACACCTTTCTGTCAGACCTCTGAGCCATTGCTCTTCCAGAGGGGAGAGGGATGGGTTGTAGGTCACTCAGCAGAAACCACTGCTGCCTGGTTGACCTAAAGCTACAGCTGGAAGAATAATGTGACAGACCTATTACTGCATGTGACAAGATCACCTCTGCCTTATTCTTAAAATAAATGTTAAAAGACTGACTCATTTTGCAGTTTCCCAGAATGATCCTATTTAGGTTTTTTTGCTCTAATTATTTAACTTATCATCTCGGCATTGTATTTTTGCTTTGACTGTGGGATAGTCTTGAAGTATAAAATAACAAAAGTCAGTGGGATGTAATTTTCTACACTTAGAAAGGTCAATCACCTGCAGCTTTTTAAAATTCGAATAAACTAAACATGGACCTCAAATGACTATCCCACTTTCCAAATTTGAAGCTGAAGAATTATTTTCTTTTCCAGGGTGTACACACCCCTGGAAGCACGGGTTTATAATTGAAATGTTGACACAACCTTAAAGTATCACAGCATGAACGGTGTTGTTCTAATAAATCTCGTCCCTAATCCTTGGAGAGAACCTAAAGCAGAGATTCACTTTCTGTATCGGGTTTCATTTACTGAAAGGCTTCTGAAGATAAAGCTCATAAACTATGAAGGGACAGATACAATGTGGGCTAAGGGGTTACGGGGCTGGAGAAAGCTCTGTAATTCTCAGAAATGGGAAACAGATGTTGTTTGACATTTTGAAGCTCCGTTTCCTTCTCTTTTACGCAGTTTTCTGCTATCATGGTTTTCAAAGCAAAGATGTATTACTGTAAATGAGAATTGCTCTGCAATGAGTTTCTTGCACAGAGAACAGAGGGACCCGATATTAAGACTAATTTTTATTTAATATAAGGTCTTTTCACATAACAGAATCACAAATTGCATTTGGAAACTGAATGCCATTGGTACCATTTATCATGAAACGTTGGGAATTAAATAACACCTCACGAAACGGAGTACATATAATTGGAAAGAAAGGCTGCCTGAGCCTGGCACTCTCCTACATATTAATTGTTGTTGCTAGGGGGAACTGCCCCAATTTTCACTGACTTCTGGTGGACTTCTAGACAGATAAACACCTGCAGCCTCGTCCTCGCAGGTGCAAGTGAGAATCAGGACTTGGCATTACGTTTAAGAACAAAGTGAGGAGGAGGATGGCAGAGTAGGGTAACAGTACAGGGATGGAGCTCATTGGGAGGCAAGACCTAAACTGCAACAGTGCTGTCCCAAATGGGAACTATGAGAGTAAGGAAGCCTTTTAACTGCCGGAGAGATTACACGGTAAGGGAGGAACCAAACTGAGGACAGCCACTGAGTGAGCAGACAGATCAGGGACAGTACTGGAATTTTACAAGCTATGGAGAGTAAACCTCTTTTCCATCAATCTAATTTCTATCTCTGCTACCAGTCTTGATGTCTGTTTCAGCTTATTGTGACATCAAGCTGGGGGTGGGGTACCTGGCTGGCTCAGTTGGTAGAACATGTGACTCTTGATCTCAGGGTCGTGAGTTCAAGCCCCATGTTGGGTGTAGAGCTTACTTAAAACTAAAGTAAAAATAAAAAACAATGTAAACCATGAACGATTGCTATGTTGGCCCTTTTTGTGGCCTGGGGGAGATCTATGGGTTCCAGAGGGGTGTCAGATCAGAGAGAATGTTAACCAGATGGACCGAACCATGTGAGGTGTTGGCTGCTGGTATTGGATGCTTTCCCATGGCTATGGAACGCCATATTTATGTAACAAATGTGAATTTTCTGTGTCTTATGAAGCTGAGTGTGTGCAACTATATTTACTAGTTAGGGGACTAAAATAAACAAAAGCAACAATATAAGCAATGGTAAACATTTTATAGATAAATGTAGCTAAGTATTTTGTTAAAGCTACCATGACAAGTGCATTAAAAAAAAAGAAAAAAATGGCTTTTTGGGGATGTATGGGAGAGGGGCAAGATGCCAAATTTTCTTAGCTCCGTTTTCAATTGGCAATGAAAGAAAGTTTTTTTTTTTTAAAGATTTTATTTATTTATTTGAGAGAGAGAATGAAAGAGAGAGAGAGCACAAGAGGGAGGAGCGGGAGAAGCAGACTCCGTGCTGAGCAGGGAGCCTGATGTGGGACTCGATCCCGGGACTCCAGGATCATGACCTGAGCCAAAGGCAGTCACTCAACCAACTGAGCCACCCAGGCGCCCTGAAAGAAAGTTATTGAAATACTGAAGCTCAGCTCAAGAGTTTCACTTCCTTCCTGAAATTTCTCCAGATGCCCCAGCCCACCACAGCTTGTCTTTCCCATATTCTTGTCCAAATCGTCCACTTGGTGATTGGATGCTGTCGAAACCAAGCACAAAACAAAACAAAAAACAAAAAGAACAAAACATATTGAGTAAAACAAGCAAAAACAAAACCCCTCCAAATGTTGATAATAAAACGTAAATATTGGTAATTTATCTCAGAGACGTCGATTTGGATAAATTAGCAACTGACACTCAAGGTTTAAATGTTATGAACACACATATGCCAACGTCTAGGTACATTAATTCTAGGATCATTTTTTCAGTTCTTATCATCATTTAATCAAAAGTGACTAAATTTCCTTGGAGATGGAGGGCTAATGTCCTGATAGAGCTTTGCTTCTTGAAAACCCTCTTTTTTGGTCCTCTATTATGCTATCCTCTTTGGCCTTTGGCCCTTTATACTGGTAGGCCTTTTTTCTGGGCCGATTTCCTGAATACACAGTGAGTTCTAGACACTGGGAATTGTTGGATCTTCTGTTTATTCAAGAACAGTGTCTTTGTGTAATATAATACAATATTTGGCCAGCTTTTCAGCTCTTCTCTTTTTCTGGTTATTCTTAGGCTGATTTACCCTCTGCATGCCGAGCTTTTTTGATGGTCACCTTGAGTTTATCTATTTAAAAATTTTTATTATAAGATTAAGAAATATTTATGATAAAAAATACCATTTAATATCATCACGTGTATAGAGTAAAAGATACCTTTTCCCCACGCCCTCTTCCTTCCCGAAGGCATTGAATTTATATTCAAGTGTACTTATAATGGAAGCCAAAATTTTTTAATGGTTTTATTTTATTTATTTTAGAGAGAGAGAGACCAGGGGGAGGGGCAGAGGGAAAGCAAGAGAAAGAATCTCAAACAGATTCCCAACACGGTGCTCGATCTCACAACCCCGAGATCCTGACCTGAGCCAAAACCAAGAGTCAGATGCTTAATCAACTGAGCCACCCAGGTACCCTTGGAAGAAGAATTTAAAACTAATATTGTATTTAGTACACATGTGAAAATATGTCTCAAACAGAAATTATCTTTAATGCAGTGTTATATTTATTTCTCTAAAATCACATGTGTTCTTACTAAAGCTACCCAATGCAACAATAATCTCATGGTTTCTCTTCCTCTAAAATCTTTGTATTTCTTTAGATTCATGGTACTCCCCACTTGTGTGAATTTGAGTAACTCAACCAGCTTGGCCTCAGAGTCTCCAATTTTAAAATGAATTAGAAAATCAGTCTTTTCAACCTCTGCTGTTCTCAGCTATATGAGAATGATCTTAGGGGCTAAGAATTTTATGTCTTATAATTGCCATTATGTGCTCCCTACCCCAGGCCTTGTATGGAAGTCAACACAGATAATTATTTGTTCATGATACTGATGATATTTGTCATGAAATGAATCCCTTAATGGATATCGAAAAACACAGTATATATTAGGTTCCCATTTAAGCCAAACACACCATGGAAATCTATGGCCTTGGAAGGCACGCAGAATGTATCAGATATTTCGAGGTACTGCCTGTATTTCTCAAGGCAATCATCTTACTTCTCTGGACGTGCAATGGTAGTCATGTGCTTTAGGGCCCAAAGCAGAACCAAGAAGCGTAGGCATGCTATTACCATCTCCTCCAGAAAGAAAACCAAAGCCTTTATCTTCATGGCATGACAACACATGTAGCCTAGCGAGAGCTTTGCAGGATGAGCATCTGAACACTGCTCACAGAATGGCCTGTGCCTTGCTTTTCCTCTTACTATTATCCTTGTCATCAGAAGTCTCTCAGGGGCCAGGCTTTCAGTTTCTACGGGCTCATAATGTTGCTTCGGGTGTTCTTGCGGCCTCGTGAGAATGAAGGAACACGGAAGATCTTACTCTTCCAAGGGTTGGAAGGGGTCCTCTGCAGGGACCACTCCTGACAAGTTTGGAGAGGGCAGAGAAGCAGCTGAGATTAGGTCCAGACCTAGAAGAGAGGCTAAAGGCTCCTACCTGCATTATGTGCCAGGAAACCCTGAACACAATGGCATTATCTTTGCTTCTTTATTAAGCTGTGAACGAGTGCCCATGCCTTATGCCTATGTGTCCAAGATTTGTTAGCACACCCCAGGATGTCAGCATTTATATTCTGACCTGAGAATTGGACTTGCCTGGTGGAGGTAGGTCCCTAAGTATCTGCGTCCGTTCAACTCAACACTTGTTGCAATTCTTGATGAGGAATGCACACAGTGGTGCTGTAGACAGACTTCTGACCCATAAGAAGCAAGGGACTCGTCCAAGTTCCACAATCATCTGAGTGGACCTGGGCAAGCAAACTCATCTCTCTGGGTCTAGGTCTACAAAATCGGAAACGTGGATTCATGAATGACAAGGTCCTCGCCAGCTCTAAAATTCTTGATTGTTATTTTCTACCATGAGAATAACGTTGAGAACTTCCCAGCTCCCCACCAGCAATTGTTGCTGTGCATGGGATGGACAGACAGTCCCTCAGAGCGAGGATTATTGAAAAGCTCTGGGCTCTGCGGTGACTTATCTCAAGGAACGTTGTGCAAGTTTCAATAGGAATATTAGTGCTTTTACTCCACGCTACCTATTATGCCAGAAGATGGTTTTGCCCCAAGAAAGCCTCCTGGTTTGCTCCTTCACCTCCTCCAGCTTGTTGTTCAAATGTCACCTCTGGAGAACTCTTTCTTAACCATCCTATCTTTACCTCAGCTCTTCTTCCTCCTTTTCTCCATTTTGGTTTTTGTTTTTTCTCCCTAGAACCATTACCATCTGACATACTGTATCAGCCAGGATCCATGCAAGGTTCAGACACCACATAATTCAACTAACAGAATTTAATATAAAAGAGTCTTAATCAAGTATTAGAGAACTGAAAAGCCCCCCCTCCCCCCAAAAAAAGGTTTCACAGAAGTGGTAACTGTAGTAAGAACCTAGGGCCATGTTTGGGAGAATTATGTCTTCCCCCAAATTCATAGATTAAAGTCCTGAACCCTAGGACTTCAAAATGTGGTCATATTTGGAGATAGGGCCTTTAAAGAGATAATTAAGTTACAATGAGGTCATTGGGGTGGGCCCTAATCCCATATGACCGGTGTCCTGATAACAAGAGGCGATTAGGACACAGAAACAGAGGGAAGACCATGTGAAGACCCAGGGAGAAGTTGGCCAGTACGAGCCAAGGAGAGTGGCCTCAGAAGAAACAGCCCTGTCTTCATCTTGATCTCTGACTTCCAGCCTTGAGAGCTGAGAAAATAAATGTCTTCTGTTTAAGGCATCTGGCGGGTGGTATTTGTTACTGCAGCCCTGATGGACTAATGCAGGCTGGGGAAACAACAGGAAGAGGCCAGAATTTTTAAAATTCAAAGGCTTGTAGGAGGGGCTTTATGAGCTGAAATTCTTGCCTCTGAAGAAGGGCACTGCCTGTCTGGGATGGGGATCTCTGAGGGGGTTCAGTGAGGCTAGTTCTTGCAGTGTGGAAAACAGAAAGTTGGAATCACCTGCAGCTTCTGGAATCAATGGTTGTTGACAGGTGTTGAGCAGTTGTTGGGGTGCAGTTGACAGAAGACAAGAGGCAAATGGGAAGAAGCAGGTGCCTTCTTCCTCCCCAACCATTGCAGTCTCCCTCCAGCACCCTCTGTTGGCAGAACCTCACAGAGATGCTGGTCAAGCCAACATGGCGACCACATAGTCCCAGCCCCACCATCAGAGTGACCATAACTTAATGAACAGTTTCCTCCAAATCTCTTCTCTGTGTCCCCTTCTAAAGAATAAGCCCCATAAGGACAGGAATTTTGTTTATTTCTGGACTAGAAGGTTTTAAGTGCCTAGTAAATACTGAATGAATGAATGAATGAATGAACGTCCTATAGATTTTGGAAGACACTTTGGCGGGCGGGGGGGAAGCAACATTTTACTCATGAGAAAACATAGGCCCGAAGAAGCTAAATAATTTTGAAACTGAATAAGGATTTTATAGGTACAACATACTTCCATCAGTCAAATAAGTATGGATCACAAGATATGGAGGCCTGGACCCTACAGACATGTTGGGGCCCTTGTGTTCTTCTGCGTGTTGTTCTGATGGGTCTTTGTGTCGGGGGTTGAGCCGATGTCCTAAATAAATGATGTTCAGATTATCTCGGTAAGGTAAGGCTTATCATGTCCACTTAAAAAAGAGGACTCGGGGCTCCTGGGTGGCTCAGTCGTTAAGCATCTGCCTTTGGCTCAGATCATGATCCCAGGGTCCTGGGAGCCCGACATCGGGCTCCCTGCTCAGTGGGAAGCCTGCTTCTCCCTCTCCCACTCCCCCTGTTTGTGTTCCTGCGCTCTCTCTCTCTCTGTGAAATAAATAAATAAAATCTTTAAAAAAAATAATAAAAAAAATAAAAAAGAGGACTCAAGATAAGTTCAAGGCATTTACTCACTACATTCAGCAAATGAGTGGATCTGGTAGGTATCTAAGTACCTACATGTGTATTGGAGTGTGGAGTATCAGCTCCTGATAATTTCTCTTTAGGCTAATCCCATTAGGCAAACTAAGAAAGACTCTACTATAGGATGTGGTTTTTCTTTTGAGGAAGATAATTTCTGATTGCAAGTGTACTATCCATCTTCTTTTATCTTCCCCTTTCCACTTATCCATTCTCTTCTGATTAACGTATCTATAGCATTTCAATGATTAGATAATAATTGAAGACTTCAAGATTTATTGTATTAGGATTATATTCTATTTTGATACCAATAACCTAAACTAATGCTAATAACCCAAATTAACAATGGCTCAGGTTCAAGTTTCTATCTCACAAAATAGGAATCTGGAGGTGGGTAGTCCAGAGTTGGTATGGAGCCTTGATAGATTTCTGGGACTCGGGCTTGTTCTCTCTCTCTTCCCCTCTCTTATCATCCCTAACAGATGCATTTCCTAATATGGCTCCTGGAATATGACCAACAGGTTTATGTTGTAGGCTGGATAAGGAGAAAGACAGGTGGGCCAAAGGATGCATCGAGTCAGGTTGCTTTAAACAGCATCCTGGAAACTCCAAAACTCTGCTTTATATCTTGTTGGTCAGACATTAGTCCCAAGGCCATATCTAGCTGCAAAGGAGGCTGGAAATGCAATGCTATCTGGGTACCATGTCAAAATAAATAAAATTTACTAAGCTAAGATAAAATATGTGACAATCAGCAGTATCTATGACACAGACACTTATCTATGCACTGCCTTACTTTGCCAAGTCTTGCACCTATTCTTAGCCCCTTCTGGTCCCTAGGATCGCTTGAATATTTGGATATTGAAAAAATAAATATTTGGAAGGGAAGAGGACAAAGGAGTTTGCAGGGCTCAACACTCAAAAGGCCAAAGTAAATTTTTTTTTTTTTAAGATTTTATTTATGTATTTGACACAGAGAGAGCACAAGCAAGGAGAGCGGCAGGAAGAGGGAGAGGGAGAAGCAGTCTTCCCGTTGAGCAGGGAGCCCAATGCGGGGCTTGATCCCAGGACCCTGGGATCATGACCTGAGCGGAAGGCAGACGCTGAACCGACTGAGCCACCCAGATGCCCCGAGGCCAAAGTAAATTTATGAAGTCTCTTCAGATGGGAATAGTGATAAAAATATAGGTAACATTTACTGAAGTCTTATTATGTGCCAAGATTTATGCCAAGGTGTTTTATATATATTTAATACTTGAAGTACACCTATAAGGCAATTCTTATTATTATCATCCCCATTTTATACCTCTGGAGACAGTCCCAGAGAGATTTGGTAACTTGTCTGATCTTATATGGCCAAGGATGGTGGAGATGGAGTTTAGTTTTGGGCCTCACTGATTCCAGAGACTGGCCTCAACTTCTTTGTTCCTCAGCCTCCTGTGAGGAGGAGGATAAGAGGACAGCAAGGGCATGATGGGAAAGGTCTACTTGGAATTGCTAATAAATAGTTTCTTCCCCTAAAGCTTCTGCTCGTGGTGAATGGAGGCAGCCATGTTTGTCCAGGGACTTGGACTCTTCAACAGATCTGACCGGTTCAGAGATGGGCACCACCCCTAAAATGCATCATGGCGGTTCCTTTCCTTGGAATCTCTAGTCGGACTGGAGGAATTGAGCTGTGGGGGAACAGAATTGGAAGATTTCATGGGGTGGTAGACACTTCCACTGGAGCACGGGAATAGCAGCTGTGCAGAGTGTGGGCCATTCTGGCCCCAGGACTGCCCTGAACTCAGAACTGCTCTCTGGCCCCAGCTTCTATGAGCTGGGACTGGGAACTTGACCTTCATGTCCTCAAGAGCCACTGGGAGGCTTACAGTAGAACTCTTACTCACGTTCACCTCGCTGTGCTTCTGGTTTTTACAGCCAAAAGACCACAACTATTATAGACAACTGCATTCAGAATATGTTTATTTTAGAGTGGAATCATTAGCAGCATGGTCTCAGCAGCCAGCCTGCTCAGGTTCAAATCCAGACTCACTAATTAGCCATGTGAATTTCAGCAGATTGCTTTATTTCTATGGGCCTCAATTTCTTTAGACAATGAGGCATGGCACGTAGTTGGTACTATATATGTGTTTAATTATATTATTACTCTTTCTGTGTTATGTTTCATGAAAAAAATACTCTGCCTCAGGGCGCCTGGGTGGCTCAGTCGTTAAGCGTCTGCCTTCAGTTCAGGTCAAGATCCTGGGGTCCTGGGATCAAGCCCCGCATCAGGCTCCCTGCTCGGCGGGAAGCCTGCTTCTCCCTCTCCCACTCTCCCCACTTGTGTTCCCCACTGTGTTTCTCTCTGTCAAATAAATAAATAAAATATTAAAAAAAATACTCTGCCTCTGATCATCACAAAACACAAAGCAATAGTAATAATAAATAATAATGGCCACTATTTATTCACTCTGAGCCAGAGATCGTTTAACATTTTATGTAAATTAGTTCATTATTACATCCAACAACCCTATGAGATAGATGATATCATCTCCATTTTTCAAATAAGGAATTGAAGCCCAAAGAGAAGAAATAAGTTGTTCATGATCGCCAATGAGAGACCAACTCAGGATTCACAACCCCCTCTGGTTCTGAAACGTGTCCCTCCCTTGGACCGCTAATCACCTTGTACCTGCTCTGTGCAACGTAGGCTGGGAAAAATTGTCCAGGATCTTTTTATTTCCTCATGAGATACGCCACAGATTTCTCAAATATCTTGCATTTGTATAGTCTTTTTTTTTGGTCATGAAATTACTTTAACATGAATTACTTCATTTTGTCTTGTATATCCCAGAGTTCATTGGCAAAAACAGCATGTAAGTCTTTTGAGTAGATACGAAAAATTCACTCAAGGCTTAGTTAGTATCTATGCGTGCTATTTTCTCCCTTAGCTCTGACCCGTAAGTGGCTCATTTTTTGTAAGCATGTTGAGCACGCAACTTTCAGGTGATGGGCTATGAATGAAGTCTGAGACTGCTGGTGGCAGCATGTGGGTGGGTGGGGGGGAATGTGAATGATAGAAAAAAAAGAGCCAATCGATGTTTAAACAATAGCTCACCAGCAGCCAAAGAAATCCCCTGTGAGCTTCAGAACTCTGCTTTGTGTGGCAGGAGCCAGAGAGACCACAACCAGAAGCTGTCTCATGTCTTTTAAATCTATCTTGGCAAATTAGCTACTTTATGGCTTTCAAATGTGCTCGGGCAGCTTGTGGTCGCAATGACTGACAGGCTGGGGAAATCTGGACCCCTATGGAATAATGGTCTAAGGGAAGAGAAAAGAAAATACTCTGATTAGATGTCATTGAAGGCTTTATTTGTCCTATTCACAACACGAAATTATGAGGATACCACCCTGACTTGATCTATTAAAAGGACTTAAACAGGCCTGGGAATGACAATGCGGGTTCTTAGATAGTTGAGTCTCAAGGAAAGCTGGTTTTCATCCAGACTGGCTTGGGAGTGGGAGAGGCTAAGTTTGGTGTCAGGTTTGAGCAGACACTGGTACTGTTTCCAAAGCCCTAAGAAAATTTCTAGAGTCTTTACCCCAGATCTCTTTTACTGTTTTCTTTGTTGCCGGTTTTTACTTCCATGTCCCTTTATTTTTTTTAAAGATTTATTTATTGATTTGAGAGAGGGAGAACAGGGGGAGGGGCAGAGAGAGAGGGAGAAAGAGAATCTCAAGCAGACTCCATGCTCAGCGCAGAGCCAGACTTGGGGCTCGATCCCACAGCCCTGAGATCATGACCTGAGCCAAAACCAAGAGCTGGACATTCAACTGACCGAGCCACCCAAGAGCTCCTTCATGTCCCTTTTAATAAACGTAAAAATTTTTTTTTTTTTTTTGGTCAGATCTTAGGGGGAAATGGATATCAAGACTTAACTAGCTTTGTTTCTTTACAACAGGAAATGACATTCCACACTTCATTACAGATATTCCGATCTGACAGACGAAGGTTTTGAGATGTGATGGAATCCTGTCCAACCTCCTCTCCCTGGATGTGAAAGGTTATTAGAGAACACAGTGCTAGAGGTATTTTCAATTCGGCTCGGTCATAGTTTGCTTCATCATCTAAGCAGTAACCGTGGTTGACTACATAATATTTTTGTACTTCGCTATGTGACTATTTCTTCATATGGCCTTGCGAAACAGCACCTGTATTAATATCCCCCTGAAATTTAAAATATGATGGTTTAGGAAGTAATGCATTGTAGTTTTCATTTCATAAACTTCTAATTAAACACATTTGAGTGTTTTTCAGACAATTCGTTGTATTCCTATGATCGTAGTGCATCGGGCAACAAATATATGGTAGAATTTTTTTTTTCAGTATTTAGAGTTTGTGAAGCATTTTTACTAGCTATCTCCACAATCATCTAAGTTAGTTATCAGTCCCAACCTGTACATGAGAAATTTGAGGTTGATGGGGTGTAATGTCTTTCATTAGTGTGTGAGGACAGCAAAACAGAGGAGGAAGAGTTATTGTGACAGACAGCCACCTACTCACTAGAGCCACAGACCCAGCCTGAGCCCACCAGAACAGGTTGTATTTCTCCACCTTCCTCTACAGGATATCTTAGACAAGTTGCTGCTCCCTCAATTTGAAATCAATTGGGAAAAACAAAGAGTTTGATTCATAAAGGAACTCCCATTCCTCGTTGTGTTAATCTTCACCCTTTTAAATCCTTTTATCTCTCTCGTAAAAATAGCTATGGATAAGATCTTAACCTTGTGTTTCCAGCAAAAGTTCAGATTTTTATGGCTAAATCCCTTGGCCATTGCACATGGCTCCCCGGTTTCTCAATGAACATTGCACAACATCTCCATTGTTACCATCCAGCGGCATGCTTAGAGAAAGAGATAAACCATACAATTACAGGGTAGAGCTATAATTACCTTTGCTTTCTAAGCCACAGTGTAGGATCCTTATGCTACTTCCTTTTGAATGTGATAGAATTAATTGTGATTACTACGTATCATATAGCATTAACTAATAAACTCAACTAAGCTACCTAGTAATTCAGGAGCTGTTACGCAACAAAGACAGTGGTGACTTAAAAGCCCAATCAGCATTTATGAAATGTACGAACTGCCTTCATCACTATGGTAACTCTTCAGACTGTTGCTGTTTGCCTTCCACTGGGGATTATAGCTCTCATAAAAGGTGTCCTGAGCCTGAGGTTCTGAGACACCTGGAACTTCACATAGGCTCCAAGCCCCCGCGTGGTTGACTCCACAATGTAATGTCACTCACAGGATCAGTTTGTGTGTATTTAGAAAGAGAGCTGCAAACTGAATTTCTGTGTGCACCTCAATGGACTCGGGGCATTTGGGGGTGAAGTACGAGCGTCCTTATGTTCAATCAGCGGGGAAGCCTGTTATACTGGTAATGTCAGGTAGTGGAGAGAATGGAAGAACTGGTTTGGAAACGTTAGTGCTCCTGTTCATCCCACTCACGCTCTGACCTATCACCCAGTTTTTTTTTTTTAGAAACGTCTGGAACTAAAGTTTGAAACATTTTTTTCTCCTCCTTGTAATACACATTTGAGTTCTGGAATAACAAGCAGGTATCCTTCCAATTATATGCTGTACCTGAATGGGTAAGTCGATGTACCCTTGGTATCAGTCTATCTGTGTATCTTTATATCTATGTATGTGTCTATTTGCGAACTTGTGTATCTCCCTTTATATCTTTATGGAACATGCTGGCACGAATAGGTCCAGATTACTAACTCCAGTCTGGAGTTCACGGATAAACAAGAGGAAACTCGAGAAGGGCCTGAATAAGTTTTGAGCCTGAGGCTTTCTAGCTTTCCAGAAATCCTGCAACTCCTCACCAACCCCCACCCCCACCCCCAACAGGTTGCTTCTGTGATGTCTCTTGCATTTGTCTCTCCATGCCAGCTCAGCTCTTGACTAACCAGCGACTGGACTATTCTCACAGTTTTGTAACCAGGTTCCCCGCCCCCACCCTTCTAATCCATCCCAAACCACACTCCCTATCTCCTGTTCAGACGCTGCCAATAATTCCCAAAAGCTTAGCCTGCTGCTGGAGGCCCTTTGTGGATTTCCTCGTAGGTCCTGCCCAGCTCCTTTGTCATTGATGTCCCAGTCAGGACCCTTTGCCTCAGGCCCCCTGGCATGGTTGCTATTTTGAGATACTATGAAACATCTTCCTTGTTCTGTCCCATTTCTCGCACTAGTCTAACTGAAATGCTCTTCCCCATCTCAGCATTTGAGCCCATCTTGAATGCCATTTCTGATATGAAAAAAAAACTTTGATTTCCCCAAAAAGAAGTTACCTGAGATAGGCCCTATATCCCCCAGTTGGTTGTCATTCTGTCGCAATGAGGGATCTTCTCCATATTCCAGTTCCGGCATCTCTTGGATCCCCCCCTCGGTGCCCACTGCCATTGCTTTAGTTTAGGGGATTATGTCTTTTCTTCTTTTCTGTGATATTGAAACATAGTCCTTATCTCCCATCTCTTATGTTTGGAATGCTGATATGACCATTTACCTGTTAGTCTTTGACCTAAAATCATGCCGTGAGAGGCGTGAGCTTGGGTGGTTCAGTGAGGGGAAGCCATTGCATCAGCCTTAATATTTTCTTTTTACTATTGCAGACATTGCTGCTATGAACGTTGGGATGCATGTGGCCCTTCTTTTCACTACATCTGTGTCTTTGGGGTAAATACGCAGTAGTGCAGTAGCCAAACTGTGGAAGGAGCCGAGATGCCCTTCAACAGACGAATGGATCAAGAAGATGTGGTCCATATATACAATGGAATATTACTCAGCCATCAGAAAAGATGAATACCCAACTTTTACATCAACATGGGTGGGACTGGAGGGGATTATGCTGAGTGAAATAAGTCAAGCAGAGAAAGTCAATTATCATATGGTTTCACTCATATGTGGAACATAAGGAATAGCATGGAGGACATTAGGAGAAGGAAGGGAAAAATGAAGGGGGAAAATAGAGGGGGAGACAAACCATGAGAGACTATGGACTCCAGGAAACAAACTGAGGGTTTTAGAGGAGAGAGGGGGTGGGGGGATGGGTTAGCCCAGTGATGGGTATTAAGGAGGGCACGTACTGCATGGAGCACTGGGTGTTATATGCAAACAATGAATCATGGAACACTATATCAAAAACTAATGATGTACTGTATGGCGACTGACATAACATAATAAAAAAATATTTTTTTTTATGAAAGCATACATTCTTTTTGTACCAAAAGTAAATCCTTCCAATATTCCTCACTACTCGCAGATTGGAAACCAGCCTCTTTACATGACATGGAAACTCCTTCATGACTAAACAGGTGTCTCTGTTAGGAAGTCAAGCTTCCTTGGATGCCAGTCGGCAAGATGTACTGGGACTCTTGACATTTGCGCTCACTTTAGTGACAAGAATATTCTGTCACTCCTGCGCCTTTGCACACACTGGACTTCATCCCTGTCAGCACCCTTGCCAGTGTGGAGGGATCTCCTCAACCTTAACACAGCTCATGGGTCACCTCTGTGTAGTTTTAGCTTCCCAGGCATAGTTAGGTCTTTTAATAGTACTCACTGTGTGGCTTTGTTTTGTTCGTCATTATTTACTTAGAGGTGTCTAGATCCAAAAAATATTTAAAGTAAATTTTTAGATATTTCCAAATCTGGGAATCTGGTACTTTTTATTCTGTATAGATCATGCCAAGTTGTAGAGGTTATTATGATTTTAATAGGGGTGTGTAGAAGTGTGTGGAAGTCAAAGAAATAAGCAAAGTCATAAAAGTTAGAACTGAACGAAAAAGTAGAGATTATTTATTCAAACCTTTTGTTATGCAGCTGAGGAGTCTAAGGGATTTCTAGTCTGTTCACCATCCAACACCATCCTTTTGTAATTAAAGGATTTAGGGTTTTTTGTTTTGGTTTTTGTTTTCTTTGCCGAATAAATGTTATTAATGCGTGGTTGTCTTCATATGGATTTCTCTCTTTTTCTTTAAAAAGTTGATCTTTTTCTCTTCACTGGATTGTTTCTGGACAGAAATCTGCTGTCATCTTCATCTTTGATCATTCTTAATATATTGAGATATGAGATGTAACTTTTCCTCTGACTGCTTTTAAGATTTTCTCTGTATTACTGGTTTTGAACAATTTGCTAATAATGTGCCTCGGTCTGATTTTCTTCATGTGTCTGGTGCTTGGGATTTGTTGAACTTCCTGGATCTAAGGGTTTACAGTTTTTGTGAAATTTTCAATAATTTCAGCCATTAATTTTTTTTTTCCAGATAATTTTCTTCCACCCTCCTCTCTTTTGGAGACTCCAATGACACATGTATCTGGTTGATTGAAATTTTCCCATGGCTCAGTGATATGCTCTTCTTTTTGTTTTTAAATTCTCTTTTCTCTGTTTCATTTTGAATAGGTTTTATTATATGTCTTTGAGTTTATTAATTTTTCTCCTAGAACATCTTATTGGTCATTAATCCCATCCAGTGAGTTTTCCATTTCACACATTGATGTTTTCATCTCTAGAACTTGGATCCTGGTCTTTTTAATATTTTCCATCTTTCTGCTTAACTTTTGAACAAATGGAATGTATTTATAATAATGGTTTTAATGTCCTTGTCTGTTAATTCTAACATCTGTGTCTGTTCTGGGTGTGTTTTGATTGATGGACTTTTCCCTTCAGCATGGATCATATTTTCTGTCTCCTTTGCTTGCCTGGTGCTTTTTGATTAGATGCCAGACATTGTGAAATTTATATTGTTGGGTGCTGGATATTTCTTTTATTTCTATAAGCATTCTTTAACTTTGTTCTAGGTTGCAGTCAAGTTACTTAGAAACAGTTTGATTCTCTGGCAGTTGCTGTTAAGATTTGTTAGGTGGATTGGAGCAGTGCTCATTCTAGAAATAATTATACCCCACTACTGAGGAGAGACCCATTTATTACTCTACTCAATGCCCTGTGAATCTTTAAGCTTTCCAGTCCGGCTCATGGGAACAATCTCCAACACTATCAGAGTGCCAGGCTCTGTTACCGCTTCTAAATTCTTTTAGGTGGTTCTTTCCCTGCATTGGGTTGCTTCATCACATGCATGAGATGATCAATACTCAGTTCAGAGGGGATCCCCTGCAAATGTCTCTTTCTCAGCAGCTCTCTCTTCTTTGATACTGTGTCCTTAGAACAGGACCACCTTGCTTTTCCCAGAGCTGCACCTCCATCTCCATAACTCATGGAGTACGCCAAGCTCCACCTGAGTTGTCCCTTCCTGCACTGTGGTCTGGAAACTCTCATGGCAGAAAGTAGGGACTCCTGGAGAGCTCATCCTGTTTGCCTCTCATCTTTCGAGGATGACTGCTCTTCACTGTCTGATATACATGATCTTATAGACCATTCTTACATATGTTTTTATCCATTTTTTGTTTGTTTTTGGTTGTTTCAGACAGGGGGGAAATTTGGCTGCCATTATTCCGTCTTGGCTGGATTAGCTTGATTTGAAACTATATTTCCCATGTTTCTCCTCAAAAATATGACTCAACCTAGAATGAAATCCAATTATGTAATCTTCATTTTTTCTATCTTTTTTCCTTTTTTTTGGTTGGTTTTCATGAAAAGAATGGTTGCAACTTGCTAGAGCAAAATAATTCTTTTGAATAATGAACCAATTGTTTTGCAAGTGTTTCTCTTCCTCATTCCCCAAATATTGTCCTTTCTCACTGCAGAGTTTTAATATTGATCTGCACATATCCTTGGCAATACACGTCTGGCCACCTTTGCCTCTATTTTATTATTTTTATTGATGTTCCTATCTTACCTCCCTCATTGACTATAAGACAGTTTGAGGACAGGGTTGGCATTAGGCTCATCTTTCTATTTCCTGATGTGTTTTGTGCTTTATCAAGGTGTTCAATAAAAACTTGGAGAATGGGTGAGTAAATTAGGACAATGACTCACTTAAGTCAATTTTATCAAAACCATTCTAAATGACCAAAAAATTCAGGAATGTTTATCTGGTGCCTGTCTGGTGGGAAGAAATACAACTATGTTCCTTTGGGTTGGGCATGGGAGAATAGGGTCCTGTGTTTTGTTTTGTTTTTGTTTTTTGATGGTTTTCTTTTGGATCAATGCAGATTACTATATTAGCAATTCAACACTAAGCCTCAATTGGCAAAACATCAAGATGATTAGTATAGCGGTATTATAGTCCAGTTTAGTGTCCTTCATAAACTTATCCTTTGAGAACTACCATTTCAGAAGTTGAGCTAAGACCAAGACAGCTTGAAAACAAATGGAGATATTTGTGTGGCACATTGAAATGTAGAGTAGGTTTATTTTTCTTCTAGATAAAAATTATTAGTGGGTTTCCTTGAGATCATGGAAGTGGGAAATACTGAAAGTATTTTAGAAAGCTTGAAATTTCATTTGATAAACTCCCAGCTCTGCCACTTCCTAGCTAGATGACCTTGAGCAAATAACTTCACCTAAGCCTCAATTTTCTCTTCTGTAAAATGGAAACAATAGCACTCCATAGTTTTGCTGTAGGAGTAAATTCTTTTTAATTAAATCCTTAACATAGTACTTTTTGTTATGTTAGTAAGCACTATATAAGTTCTAACTTATTATTATTTGTTATTATTATATAGCACAACTGACAAAAATATTTAAGTTTTCTTTTTTTTTCTTGCTTGATTTTAGACTACATGAAACACTTTATTTGCATGTTGGATGAACTCAAAGTATATTTGTTCAGGAAATGAATGAGTCTCAATCTTGTCTCATTCTTTCTCATGGGAGGGGCTTAGGTTGGAAAGAGTTCCATGATAGTGTGTGCTATTGAACACTAAAATAAGAGAGAGATTGAGGAGAAATGTTTTCATTGAGGTCTTTAGGATTAGGAAAGTAACTCATTTGTGTCATCTGAAATAGAATCCTGCTTGAAGCAATAAGACTAGCAGGCTGATGAAGTCATATCTATTTGACAATTTTAAAATCACAAATATCAATCATTCAACAATGCAGACAATACTGCCTTCCAGCATACTATTCATCCCCAAGTTATCTGCTTTGGAGAATACAAATTAAAGGCCATTGAGGACATGACTTGGTAGATTCCTGCAACTTAACATTTTAAACATTTGAAATTATAAAAATATATATAAGTGGTCACTTAAAGTCCTGAGAAGACCCCTTATTTCCAAATATGTTCCTCTTCTGGTTACCACAAGGCCTGAAAATCCATAATTATAAATCCATTCTTTTGGGGTAACACATTTGATCAGAATTATCAGAATCATCTATCCCCTTTCAACGTGTTACTATTACAAAGAGGGAAACCTTAAGTCCTAGAACTTTTTTTTTTTTAAGATTTTATTTATTTATTTGACAGAGACAGAGACAGCGAGAGCAGGAACACAAGCAGGGGGAGTGGGAGAGGGAGAGGGACAAGCAGGCTTCCTGCTGAGCAGGGAGCCCGATGTGGGACTCGATCCCAGGACCCTGGGATCATGACCTGAGCCGAAGGCAGATGCTTAACAACTGAGCCACCCAGGCGCCCAAGTTCTAGAACTATTAAGCCCTTAGACATGTTTTCTTGACAGTGAGTGATAAAACGGGGCATGGACAAAATGCTAATTTTGCATGAAATTAGGAGGAGTGCGGAATATCTGGGTAGAGAGCACAGGACCTCTCGGGCTACAGTGATTCAGTGTGGCTAGGATGGCCAGAGTGTGGGGTTGGAGGCAGGTAGAAACGAGACACAACACGTGATTCCAGGGTCCTGGGATCGAGCCCTGCATTGGGCTCCTTGCTGAGCGGGGAGCCTGCTTCTCCCTCTCCCTCTGCCCCTCCCCCTGCTTGTGTTCCCTCTTTCACTGTCTCTCTGTCTGTCAAATAAATAAATAAAATCTTCAAAAAAAAAAAAAAAAAGAAGTGAGACACAACAGCACTGGGAAGGTGTTGGAGGAACACTGCTGGTTTCTTGATATAGCTAAAAGCTGGTCTCATGACACACATATGTCAAATAAAGGTGTGGTACTAGGTATGGTGCTGCTCAGCCCACTTCACATGAGGACCCTAGCTGAAGGAATGGGGAGAGGTTTGGGTGTGCAGGTGGTGGGCTGAGGACCCGGACCACAGCTATCGATAAGGTAGAGGGAACATGCAAGCCTTATTTTTGCAGACATTTACTTTCCATGTCTGTGCTCAGAGGTTGAAATCCTGGGCTGCATAAGCACCAAGATCCCCTCCAGCTCTGACATCCTTGGATTCTGTAAACTATCCTCAGCATTCTATTCTGCCATGTAGATATGCTAAGTTCATCAATTCAAAATTTATGACGACAACTATTTCTAGCAACTTGAAACCACCATGCAGGTATATGTGATATGATAAATTGAGTCAATTACAAACACAAACAAAATTTAGCACTCCTCCCTCACTTATCTCTTTGTTTCAAGTACCAGAGGTTTTAGGGTCTGAATTGTCTGCATGAATTGTCCCAGCATTTCTCTTCAATTTCTGTATGGAGATAACTCAAATTATGGCCAACATTACTATTGCCCCCAATCTCTTTTTGGCTTCAAGATAATAAACATCTCCTAACAACTGAAAAAAAAACTGAGATGCCCTTTTCACTTTGACCATACAGATGGGAAAATTGTAAATAACAGATCCTTGACACTCTTCAGAAATAAAATGTGATGAAGAGTTCAGTCGTCTGATTAAATTCTCCCAATAAAATCTCACCTAGCTTATTCTTACCCTAGGGATAAAGGGTTGTGCCCACAATGCACATTATTTTTCTTTTGAACATACTTGTATCTTGTCAAGATGTCATCAATACAAATACTTTGACGTTTTTAGTGCAACCATTGGGAAGCAGGTTGAATTTTTCAATCCTCCCAGCCAATATAAGTCAGTCTGAGATACTTAATTTCTATTTGAGATCCTTCGTTTCTATTATAAACAGATCCCGCAGTGGGAGATAAATTTCATGGTAACAGTTTGGACTTTTTTATGAACCACCTGCAAGTTTTCTGCAAACAACATGTTTTATGGGAGCTCAAGGCAATGTTCACCCATCAAGACCCGACAGCAAGAGGAGGATGGATGGGGCCTTATCTCAGGCACACATGGAACCTTCCTTGTCCCCTGGCCTGACCTCCCTCTGCACTCATTTATGAAAATGATTCATCTTTAAAGAGCTTCCTCGCTCTGCCTGCAGGCTGTAGATCTTTTTGCACTGGACTTGTGTAGGCTGAGGTTATAAACTTCAGTGTGTAAGCCATTTGGAGGGGCTTAATTTTGAATATTGGAAGAAGCAAAGAGCACAATCCACATGTTTCCTTAAAGGAACAGCTCTGGGACTTTCTTTTGCAGAAAGATGCTCCCAAGGGATTTCATTGACAAACTGCATTGGGATTCAACTTTTATTTACATTGCTAAAGTGTTGTCACAGCACATTTAAATAGAGGGTCGACTGAGCTTGGCAAATAGAGCCCGAATTGGGTGGTGACACAAACATGCCACCCTCCACGTGGAGCGAGAGACTGCACTTTGTATGTCATGTTTGTGGAGGGTACTGTGAAGGTGTTATTTGAGTCAGAACTAGTGGCAATTGCTAGGGTCCTTTAGAATATTTCTTTGAGCTGGAAAGCCTTGGAAGGTAAGAGTAGGAAGTGTCACCGAAGGGAAGAAAGAGCTGAACAAAAGTAGAAATAGCAAAGGAGAAAAAAAACAATTAAGAATCGGTTCATTCTGGGCGCCTGGGTGGCTCAGTTGGTTAAGCGACTGCCTTCGGCTCAGGTCATGATCCCGGAGTCCCGGGATCGAGTCCCGCATCGGACTCCCTGCTCGGCAGGGAGGCTGCTTCTCCCTCTGACCCTCCGCCCTCTCATGCTCTCTGTCTCTCATTGTCTCTCTCGCAAATAAATAAAAATCTTAAAAAAAATAAATAAATAAATTTAAAAAGAATCAGTTCATTCATTCAGGCTGAACTCATGGGCTGTACAAACCAGGATTATTTCCACAGTTTTTGGGAATTGTTTCTCACGTTGGAAATATGGCAAGGCACCCCAGGAAATAAATATGCACAGGAGTTTGGAGTTAAGAGAGAAATTAAAGGTAGAAATGTTGATGTAATTGTTTTCAAAATTGAAGTTTTTGTGAAAGATGGTTTAAGTAGAAATGAGATGTTCTTGACCAGGGATAGGCAAACATTTTCTGCAAAGGATTAGAAGGTTTTAGGCTTTGTAGCCCACATGATTGCTGTCACAATGACTCAACTCTGCCATTGTAGCTGACAAAGACCATTTGCAAATGAAAGGCTGTGGCCGAGTTCCAATAAAACTTTATTTATAATGACATGAGACAGTGGGGGTTTGGCCCTCTGGCCCTAGTTTACCAACCCCTGTCTTAGTCTCCTCTGGTCTATCATCAAACTTCAAGCAGGCCTGCAGCTATTTCTGCTTTCCTAGATCAAGACCAATGCCTATGGGTAGCAATAACTGAAGAATAGCATTCTGTTACATACAAGTAGCAAAAATGAGTATAATGAAAGCTAGTATTCTGCAAGATGGTACTTGGTAGTCCTTGAAAAATGTTTCTAAGGCTAAGTAAGTTTGGTAAACGTGAGCAAGTCTTCTGGAGACTTTTAGTTTTTCAAATGCATCAAGAGTGTCTAAGAGCAGATGGAGGTGGTAATATTTCCCCAAACCGTTCGTCCATAGAATCTTTTTTGTGTTTAGGCCTCTTACCATCTTGGGACACCAGGGCTCCTTGGAATGCAGCTGGGCAACATTTCTCTCTGAAATTGTTTACCTGCCATTCTGCATGCCAACAGTTGGATTATGCCCTGGGCGAAGCTAGATGTCTGCCCTACACAGCTTGCCTTATTCAAACCATTCTCCCAATCTCCAGAAGCCACCAGAGTAAAATTTTTCATAGCTCTCTATCCTGATGACTGGTTTCCTAATGCCAGTTTGCTCTTCCTGAAGAGGTAGTCATGAGCTCTACTGGTCTACCTGATACTTTGCAAAAACAGCCGTTGAAATTAGATATTTCTACTCTAGTTCTTTGTAAACTCTACTTAGAGATATCACACACACAAAAAACCCCAAAGAGACCCACTTTCTGGAAATTTCTGATGCTATGAAATCCTGTTCCTAGAAACTATGTCCCAAAGTCTTACCTTCAAGTGAATTTGCTCATTTTCATGGATAGCAGTGATCAAACCCAATGGCTGTGGAAATTCATAAAGGATGATAGTCATTCTCTGGCACAACGTTCTGTACAGTGGAGAGTTGAAGAATTCAGCCCCTCTCTACTGAGCACCCTCCACGTTCATGGCCCAGAGAAAGATGCTATGGAAATTAATACAATTAATAAGCTACTAATCTCATCTTTGAGGAGATTTTAAATTATGCAGTTAAGGTTAAAGGGGTTATGGAAGGCAGTGGTTTTCAGATTGGGGAACCCTGAAGATCTTCAGATTGGGGAGCCCTGAAGATTTTAAATTATGCAGTTAAGGTTAAAGGGGTTATGGAGGGCAGTGGTTTTCAGACTGGAGTCGGGGATATGAGCTGAAGGGTCTCTGAATCCCTGAACTCTGCTTCCATCAGAGTAGCTTAGTTTATGTTACTTAGTTACTTAGTTACTTAGTTTATGTTCTAGAAAAATAACAGCCATTGGAATCAGGAAGACAAATCTCTTCTATCTACCCATGGTGCCACTGAATCCTCTGAGCCTCTTTCCTTATCTATCAAATTTGGAAGGTACCCAGGCTTCACAGATTTGCTTTCAAGATTAAATGAATGGATGCCTATGAAGTGCCCAGTCTAGTTCCTGGCACATAGTAATGCCTTAATAAAGGACAGCTAAGATAATAAAGTAGAACATGATAAAAGTCACAAGTAAATCACAAGATGCCTTGCATTTCATCTCATGAATAGTTGGACTCAAAACCATTTGTTGAAACAAGATTGAATGGAAAAAATAAAAATGAAATGAATGAAGGAAGGGATGAGTGACCGGGCTGGGGGATCACACAGGGGCAAGAACATCTGACCTGCACTTTCACCCCAGCTCCCGAGTTCTAGCAGCTGTTGACCGGAATGGAAGGATGCCAGTTATATCTGGACCACTTAAATGCCTCAGAATCTATGGGAGTCATCACTAGTGTGGATAAGACCTAGAGCCTTATGTCAGATGATATTATGGAAAGGTTTTCCTAGAGATAAGGAAAGAGAGGAGTGGAGACAGAGGGGTAAGGGAGGAGGGGAGAGAGAAATTATAGTTCTAAAACAACATAATGCCAACTGTGTGGAAGCTAATCCTAATTTCATGATTTGATTTTTCTTGTAAACAAGCTCAGTATCTTTTCTATGAATCTTTGCTCTGTTATAATGCGTAGGTCTGCAATTATATTTTGCAGGCATCAAATTTCTTCTTGGTAAGATCCCCTGAAGTATAAAATTGACTTAAATTATATTTTTAAAGATTTATTTATTTTTTCAGAGAGAAGGAGAAAGAGAGAGAGAGAGAGCCAGAGTGAGCTCGAGGGTGGGGTGGGAGGAGGGCAAAGGGAGAGAGATTTTTTTTTAAGATTTATTTATTTATTTGAGAGAGAGAGAGAGAGAGAGAGCATATGAGGGAAGGGGCAGAGGGAGAGAGAGAATCTCAAGCAGATTCCACCTTGAGTGCAGAGTCTGACTCGGGCTCCATCTCAAGACCCTAAGACCATGACCTGAGCCAAAACCAAGAGTCGGTGCTTAAACGACTTAGCCACCAGGTGCCCCTGACTTAAAATATTTTTGAAGATAGGGACTAAGTTTATCAAAATCTTCAATCCTCTAAACCTCTAATTGAATGGGATGGGTCTTTTCACAAAAAAAAACTTTTCAAGGTAGTATTGTAACATCGGATGATACAGACAGACAGAAGCCAAATTAGGGAATGAAAAATTGGGGGAAGGGAAAGGTGAGGCTCAGGAGGGTCTCCCAGTTCCCAATAGACATCAGGAAACCCCTAGCATTCAACTGAGAGCAGAGAAGGAATTCTGTGATTTTCTTTCAGTATTTGCTTACATGAAGTATATCTCCTCTCCAATACTTACATAGTGAATTGGATTAATAATGGTAGCTCCTCTCCTATGATCTCCTCTGTGAAAAGAATAGTATTATGGCAACCTGGCGAATTAAAGACACAGCTACAACCTGAATTTTATTGGGTCACACTCCTGTTTCCTTTTTAGCCCTCTGGACCAATTACTTCCCATCCCTCCCACACCCTTTAACCGGATGTTGGCAGGGACATTCCATATCTACTCACCAATCCTCCCCCTCCCGCAAAAAAACCCCAAAAAACCCCCATCTGTATGCCTTCCCTTGGGATGGGGAACCAGTAACGTTGATCCAGCTTCAGCTTGTTCCTGACTGGAAACCCCTGACTGCTGGCGTCCCCGCCACTCCTGTTGTGCATTGCTGGGATGGGTCCTACTGTGACAGTTGGCTACATGGTTGTGGCTTCCAGGCAGTCAGTTCAGCCAGGAAATACCGCCATTTCTCCTCCTCTACAGATCCTTTGGTGTTCTCAAGGAGCTTATGCTACATAATGCTAAAGAATGTCACTCTTCTCTTCAGGCATTACATTGGGTAGCTTGACTAAAAGTCTCATGGGGGCTCGGCTGGTAGACAGATCCAAGTGTCAGACACCAGGCTGTCAGAATCACTTGCTCTTCTAAATGTAATGCTTTCTAATTGGGTCTACTTTGCACAATTGTCGACTATACGGAATAATCTTCTAACAGGAGTCTCCTTGGCCTGCATGCAAATAACGTTTTTTTTTTTTTGTTTGTTTGTTTGTTTGTTTGTTTATGCTATTCATTCTGTAAGTGCACCCAGGCATGTCTTTGAATGGTGGGTGTAGTTAAGGCTCAATATGAGATTCCCATTCTATATAAAAATAAAGGAACTAACAATTGCAGTATCAATAATGGTGCTGTTTCCTGTTAGCTTGTTTCAAAAATTGGGGAATGAAGAAAGACAAATCTTGGAGTTATTTCTAGGTTCACAAATAGCTATTTTACCTTAAAGGGGAACAAATAGAATCTGGACTTTAGAACTGAAAAGGGATCCTAGAGGTTATCTCATGAAATACTCTAATTTCACAGATGAAGAAATTGAGGTCCAGAGAGACCACAAGCCTTGCACAATGTCCACCAGCTATTTAATGGCAGAATTCAGATTTCATAATACATGGACCCATAAAATTTTTCACTCTGCCATGTTGTCCATCAGAATTGTGTAGACACCCATCCTTCCAATGATTTCATTCAACATTTAGGTAAAAAAATGAGGGCTGTTCCTTTGTTCTGCTCTTTCAGTTAAGCAGGAATACCTGCAGGCTCATTTGTTGTGCTTTTATGGTGGAAAGTCTAATGACTTAAGGCCAGGATATCTATCTCACAGGATGCTTCACCAAACCTCTCTTTTCTCCTCCTTCTCCCTCAGACTCATTGCCTTTTGGCCAGGTCTTTGCTATTACTTTGTACTTCAATCAGAGAAGAGGCAGGGGAAATAAAAAGAGAGAAAATTTAAGACAATAAGTGCAACCATTTGGGAGAAAAATTGTAGTGTGAGGGTTGGGATCATCTGCGGATGACACTTAGCTGTGTTCACTGTGCTCACTGTGTTTGAGGGAAAAGATATAAACGCTGAATCTGGACGCATCAATCTTCAGGTGGCAGACCTGTCCAATGAAGACCTTGGCCTTTTGTAAGAAATTTAATCTATAAAATTCTGAACTTCACCATAACATTCTTTCAAATCGGATTACTTATAAAGAGATTCTTTATTTCTCCATAATAAACTTTTAGTAGAATAATTCTCTGTATGCATTGGACTTTGGAACATGCATCTGTTCAATAAGGTGGGATGTTCTGCAATTCATAATATGTTTTGCTCTATTTACTTCTAAGGTATTTACTTTCTCACCTTTGCTCTTGGTTTTGACTTGTCCAGTTGACCAAGCTCACTATTGTTTCTGTAGCATGTGTACAGAGCCTTTCTTCTTTCGAGTGGTCTATGCTTCAGCACAAAGGTACAAAGCTGTGTAATTGCTGTGTGAGAGCGGGTTAGAAAATTGACACAAAGTGATAGAAAAACTTGCCCAGGTTCTGCCTTTGAAAATGCTTTTGCCTCCAGTCCCGTCTCAGCATTAACAATGGTGCTTCTAGAACTCATCAGGTGCTTTTCATCTTCAAAATCCTTTGCACCCATTAACTAATTTATCCTTACTACACTCTAGCCAGGTAAAAAGTACAATCATGGTGGATCAGAATATTAGGGGATCCATAGTCCTTACAATATTACATCCTTGGTCCCCTCAATAATGCCTCCAAACATAAAATCCCTTCATGGGTAACCAAATCTCCAGAGTATTCCTCTCCCAAAACAGATGCTGCCTTTGTTGGTTCCAAATTTAAAGCTCAAAAAAGGGGATGGGGTACATTTTAGCAGGACCAAAATTGAATACCTGCAAAAATCTGTCCATCTTACTGAGTTGTGGAGCATTGTTATACTTTACTTTCATTTTTATAAGTTAAGGTGTAATTTATATATAGTATGATTCCTCCTTTTTAGGGCTCACCTCTGCATGAGGTTTCACAAGTGTGTTCAGTTGACTAACCACCATCACAATCAGATGTAAAGCAAGTCCATCATGCCCACTGATGCCCTCTACCACTTTTCAGTCAATCCCTCCTCCCCAGCCACTGACAATGATGGTTTCTGTAGTTTTGTCTCGACAAAAATGTCATATAAATTGAATCGTAATATGCAGCCTTTTAACTCTGGCTTCTTCCTGACTTAGTGTAATGCTTTTGAGTTCATGTGTGTTGTTGTGTGTATTAGTAGCGTGCTCCTTCCTATCAGTAATGTTCACTGCATGGATGTACCACAGTCAGTATAGGTATCATTCTGCATATGAAAGACCTTTAGATGGTTCCTAGTTTTTGGTGACTACAAATAAAGCCACTATAAACATTTGTGTACAAGTTTTTGTGTGGGTATAAGTTTTCATTTCTTTTGCTAGTTATACTTCATTTTTTTTTCAGATAGGAAAATAAGAATGGATGTAAGCACTCGAAGCAATGTACAGGAGAACCATTTATTGGCTCCTGATACTTAAACTTTTTGAGTAAGAATTTCTTTAGGTTTTAACTCACAAGGCCCCCAGAATTAAAAAAAAAAAAAAGTGTGTCTTCATATTGCTTCCAAAAACTTGATAAATTAGTCACATTTTTGGTCATTTAAGAAATAGTAATTGAGTGACTACTATATGTCAGCTACTCTTTAGGTAACGTTCTTGATAATGAAGTAAGAGACAAGGACATTTCTGAACAAAGATGTATTTGCTGCCTTTCTACACCAGGATTCTCTACCCCCATTACTCTTTCATCAAGTCTCTGCACGTGTGTGGGGAGGTGAAGGGTGGAGAGAGAGAGAGGAGATGTTGTCAAAGATCCCCTGTATCTTCTGACAAGGAATGGGGAGTTGCATTACTACTACTATCTGTTAATTCCTGGTGAGATTTTATAAACTTGGGGCACCTGGGTGGCTCAGTCAGTGAAGTGTCTGCCTTCGGCTCAGGTCATGATCTCAGGGTCCTGGGATCGAGCCCCACATGGGGCTCCCTGCTCAGCGGGGAGCCTGCTTCTCCCTCTCCCTCTTCCCCTCCCCACAGCTCATGCTTTCTCTCAAATAAATAAATAAAATCTTAAAAAAAAAAGATTTTATAAACCTTTGTTCACAACAGGCGTTAATCTCTTTTATTATGCCCTCCAAATTGGGTAACAGATTGTGAACTTACAGCAAAATGGCCATATACATGTTGGTGGAGGAAGTGAAGATGGGCTGTTTGTCTGTTGGTATGAGAGGAGAGGTCCCTGGAAGGGTTCTACTAGGAAGCTTTATCCCCACTGTCTTATTATAAATGTGGGAGATGCTGCTATGGGATATTTATTGCTTTGCATTAGCATTATTGTAATTTTTAAAAAATAAAATATCACATCATACTGGAAGCGAGAGTGAATACTCCAGCATCACCTTCTTGGTGTTAACTAAGAGGGATTGGGCCCCAGGGAGGTACTTGCAAGGAAGTAGCAGCGAGGAGGTGGGCTCAGAGGTGACCGCGCATGGAGGTAAACTTACTTCACATTTTCGTCTGAGATTGATTTCCTGGGAAAAAGAAGAGGCAGAATTCTTGTGCCCAATGATCTCTCTATTCACTGCTTAGAGTTCTTGAATTTACAACCAAATCAAGAAACTAGTTGGGCCAATAGGTTCACCATCAGGTTTTCAATACATTGAGTAGTTTTGTGGTTCCAGAAAGAAATAAAATAAAACTTTGAATCAACAGAGTTGGTCCACATAGACTGCTAGCTGGTTTGGGAAGCAGGAGAAGCTCTCACCCAACTAATGACTAAACAAAATGTAGCAAAGCCTTTGGAAGAGATGGGGCCAGCCCTACGAAGGAAGCTGGGCGTCTGTCTGCTATGCCCGCTGGAGACTCTGCCCTTGCTGCACACACTTCCAACTGCTAAAATTATCTTGGCTATGATTATGTGATTTCACACCAATGCACTTTAAAAGTTCCAAAGAGCCTATTTCTTTCTCAAAAAACGGCCAGGATCCTTCTTGCTCTTCAAGCCCACCGGTGCTAACATTTGGCTCCAGTGATATGGAAACCTCAAAATGACGAGTAAGGCATTTTCTGGGAACCAGAGCTGGCTCTTTTTCCTGATGATTGTCATGCCCTTCTGAGAACATAACCCATCAGTCCTCTGAAATAGGGAATCAGATAACCAAGTCATGCTCAGCTGATTTGCCAGCCGATAAATGATGAACTTCACTGGCGCTACCTGCCCACAAGTCTTTTGAGAGGAAAGCAGGGAGTGTGAGATAATGAGGTAACGGGACTCACAGCGGAGTCACAGTGTTCCTTGGCCCACACATCGAGAGTGGTAACTTCCATGTCTTCATTAGCATCCTAGTTGTGCATTTCACCTGTCGCTATCACAGAAATGATTCGAGAGCTTCACAGGGTGGGAGACACAGCAAATATTCAATAAGTATCAGAGAATGAGGCTCACAGTGCAGACAGCTGTTCTCAGAGGTTGAAGCAACATGCTTCAGTCAACGAGTTGCCTTCCCTACCATCCCGGAGTAGCCTTCTGCACACATATGGCCTGCTTAAATAAGAAAAAAATTATGCTTGTTCTAACTCACAGAGGTTCATTATGAAGGTTTTGTATCTCCTCGTTCTTCTCGTGACCCAGGAGCATTGCAAACAAGCACCAAAGAGTCAAAGGCAAGCGAAAGGTTGGTAATTAGTACAGATTAGAGAGTGGCTGGATACTGCCGGGGAGTGAGCCCAAGACAAACAGCTAGAATTCCATGTAGATGAGATTTCCCCCCACCCCTTAGAATGTTGAGAATATGGAGCAATACAGAAGTGTATTTTTTTTTTTTCCTGTAGGGGCTGGGTTTGGGGTGTGATACTGTGAGGAGAATGGGGAGGATATTTAGAGGACTTTCTTTTTTTTTTTTCTTAAAGATTTTATTTATTTACTTGAGAGAGAAAGTGTGCATGAGAGAGCACAAGTAGGGGGGAGGGGCAGAGGGAGAAGGAGAAGCAGGCTCCCTGCTGAGGAGGGAGCCCAGACCGGATTCTTGGCTCCATCCCAAGACTCTGGGATCACAACCCAGGCACCCCTACAGGACTTTTTTTTTAACTCACCTCCAAGGTAGAACATCAGTCAACAGAGAGTTGCAGAGGTGAACTGCGGGAGAGGTGCTATGTTCATTTTCTCAGCTGGGGTGACGATGGTGTTGATAATAGTAGCGGTAATGATAATGACTCTAGTAGTCGTAAGAGTTAACATTTATTTATTGAGAGTTTACAATGTGCTGAGGACCTGGATGGTTGCTTAGCATGCATGATGTAATTGAATACCTACAACTACCAAACCCGTGACACAAATATTGTCAGTAAAACAAGGAAGCCATGACATAAGAGTCACGTTAACTGCTCAAGGCCACGCGGCTTATTAACGTGGAGATACCAGCCGATTCCGCAGTTGGACTGCATGGGTTCAGATGATAGGAAAAGGGACGATGGAAATAACCTTCAGGTGGAAATAAATACAAGGTGAAAATGGCAGCGAAAAAAAAAGAAAGTGATTCACATTTCTCTCCAATTGTCTTTGTTTTAATTTCTTTTCAATCTTTTTGATCAGGGATCTGTAAACTATGGCCTGTGGGCCAAATGTGGCCTGCTGCTTGTTTTCATAGGGCCTGTGAGCCAAGAATGGTTTATACCTATTAAATCGGTTGGGGGAAAAAAGTCAAAAGAAGAATATTTCATGACACGGGGAATGGTATGAAATTCAGATTTCCTTGTTCATAAATAAAGTTTTATTGAAATGCTGCAAAGCCCCCTGGTTTAAATTAGTCGATGGCGGCTTTGCGTTCATCAGGGCCGAATGCATAGCCTAAAACAGTTACTACCTGGGTCATCCCAGGCAAAGTTTGCCAGTCCCAGCTTTGGTTAGTCGTGGAGAAGGAGTTGGGAACAAGGGCTCTGATGGTTGCCTGCTGGGTTTCTATCCCGTCTTCCTCACTTGCCATGAGTTGAGAAGGATTGCTTAACCGTTCTCTACCTGTGTTCTCATCTCTACAATGGGGGTGACAGTGCCAACCTCAAAGGACTGTAGTCAGGATATTAAACGAGGTACTCCATGAAGGAGTTTTGAAGAATGCCTGGCATGGTAAGTGCTCCAACAATGTGAACTATAATTGTCATCGTCATGCTACTGAAGTTTTCCTGTGATCGAAAGTAATCGCTCTCCTAACACCTCGTACGTAGCCCCATCACTGATTCAGTCAGTTAAGGAAAGGGAGTCTCTTTCCATTACGTCTCCCTGACCTACAGTGCCTCTTTCCTTATTAGAGTTGGAATGGTTTCCAGGGCTCCTCTTGCCTCGGGTCAGAAGCAGGTGGGGCCCAGATAACAAATCCACACCTCCCATCTCCTCAATTACAGCTGGCTCTGTCCTCACGGCTGTTGGCCTTGAACTGCAAGGCCAGGGTAGCTGTTTGGGTGGGTGTGGGAAAATACCTGTGGATTTAGATACGGAAGCATGATGCATGGCTTGCTGAGTGTGTTCATGACCCCAGAAGGGTAGGAGGCTTAGAAGGCTATGATGGGTCTACAGATACTCCTGAAGGAAATGGGCTGTCTTGTGGGTGAGAGGGTGGGCTGCTGTTTCCACCAGGTGACTTCTGGAGGCTCCATTACCAGCTAGAGCATGTCAACTCTCTTGACAGTCATTTTACTTGAGGTATTTGTTGCTTCACCCACAGAGGGTGGACGGGAGGGGGTTGGTGAGTAGGAGGAAGAAACACTAGGGAGAAAGAGAAGGACACAGAACCAAAATCCAGCTTTGCCTTCTTTACGGTGTTGTGGGGGCTGGATGCCGCTAAGTAAGATGTTAGCATGAGAAGAGGAGAAGGTGGACCCGAGTGCTAGCCGCAATGATGGTTTCCTCCTTAGAATCTTTCCAGAGCCTCATGGATCTGACTCTTAAGCAGGGTAAGGACCTGACATGGCTATTTCAGAACAGGTCATTACCAACTAATTAGTCGCTCTACCTGGGCTCCTCATTATCATAAGGCAGTAGTGCAACATTCTAGTTTCTTATTCGAAACCCACCATCCACCCTTATCCAATGCTTTATTATGTCTTTTGTTTATCTTTGTTTTGTTTCTTAGGGAAATATACAAGAAAGGAATTGGAGACTTAGGTTGAAAGGTCCTGGCTTCCAACTCAATTACTAACCCTCAAGATGACAGAACTTTTGAGATTGCCAGCTAACCCTCTTCGTAATCTTTAAGGAGAGAAGGGAATGCATCCAGAGGCATTATGGTTTAATGCATGGATTCCGGATTCGAATCTGCTTTATGCAGTTCATGTCTTTATGATCTTCAATAACGAAATTCACTTTTCTGTGGTTCCCTTTCCCCTTCTGTAAAATGGCATAGTGGTAGTATGGTTGACCCTGGAACAACATGGGTCTGAACTCCACAGATCCCCTTACATAGTTTTGTTTTTCATTAATACAGTACAGCACTGCTGTGTATTTTCTCTTCCTTACGATTTTTCTCAATAATATTTTTTCTCTCCCTTACTTTATTGGATGACTACAGTATCTAATACATACAACATACAAAATATGTGTTACTCAACTGTTTATGTTGTCCATAAGGGCCCTGATTAAGTTTGGGGGGGAGTCAAAAGTTATGCATGGATTTTTGACTCTACCGGGGGTCAGCACCCCTAAACCTGCATTATTGAAGGGACAACTGTATCTCCCTCATGAGGTTGTTGAGAGGATTGAGTTAATTTAGATAGAATGCTTAGCAGAGTGTTTATTATTATTGTTTATTATTGTTGCATTATTACTTCCCAAAGAATAGCCATTCTGCTTAGCATTAAATATGTTGTTATAATAAGTCCCCATAGCAACCATCTGAGATAGGTGTTAGTCTAATAGATGAAATCATGGCTCTGTGAGGTGGAAAGACTTGTTTAAAGTCATAGGGTGGGAAATGAGAGAGCTGATGTTCAAACCCAGTTCGATTAACTGCAGAGCCCACGCACTTTCTTTCTTTTCCTTTTTTTAAAGATTCTATTTATTTATGTATTTGAGAGAGAGAGAGAGCGAGCACAAGCAGGGGGAGAGGCAGAGGGAGAAGCAGACTCCCCGCTGAGCAGGGAGCCCGATGTAGGACTCGATCCCAGGACCCCAGGATCATGACCTGAGCCGAAGTCAGACGCCTAACCAACTGAGCCACCCAGGTGCCCCGAGCCCATGCACTTTCTATGAGTACTCTTTCGCACATCTGAGATTCACGGATCCTCCACCCAGACTGGGTCTCACCAGGCAAGCTATGTTAAATTACTTGAATAATTAATAAGATAGCACGCTTTCACTGGAATATTTTCATGTAGAGTGTTTGCCTTACATTCTTTCATCAAGAAGTTAAAATGTGAAGTCAAAAAGCAAATGCTCTTTAAGATTAAGTTACATGACTTTTAGGACTAAGTTTTTAATTTTTTTTTTTCCCCTACTGCCAGGCACTCAGTAGAAAAGCTAGAGACATTTTATTTCTTATCTATCTCCTGTGAGTGCCAAGCGAGTGAACCTTATATGAGCTTATAAACTCAGAGTGAGTGTGTGTGACCATGTGGAACAGGTGATTGAATGTTGGTGGAGGTGGGAGTAGGAAAAGGGAAAAATATAATTAATTGTTACCAGAGGGAAAAGTTGAACTGGGTGGAGGTTCAGAATGACTCACCTGGATCTTTGACTCAAGTGACTTAATGAGTTTCTGCAACGCTTTCTGATAAAAGTTTGGGCAAGGAGACGGTGTTTTGTTCAGGGTGTAACCACTCCAAGCCTTGACTGCTCTTTGGAAGCAGTGCCTGCCATTTTGCAAAAGATGACTCAGAGATGGAGAAGCAAAGGGGGAATAACTCACCTTCACTGGATTGCTGATTTAGGATTCCAAACAGCACAAGCATTAGCTGATGAACCTATCAAGAAGAAAAAAATAGAGTTTGCAAAATACCCAGGAGCTAAACTGTGTTCTAAAAGTGGGGCAAAACAGCCCAGAAGGTAGGAAAAAAAAAAAAAGATCAAAGTTGAGGAAACAAGCCTTCGTTAGAAAATCATCCAACCCAAACAACAAAAAACAGGTGATGGCAATAATGGGCTTGCCTTCCTATGAAAGTAATGGATTCAACAAACATTTGTGAGTCCATAATGAGATGTTTTAAATCACCATGAATCTTGTTGCACTTTGTAATCCCTTATCTGGTGTGCTCACCTTGGGAGCTATCTCTTGCTATTAATTTTTAAGCTTTTTTTTTTTAATATCTAATTCTATTTGGTAAATA
>NC_138373.1:42842818-42879523 GCF_054177405.1 Leptonychotes weddellii
GGGGAGCCTGCTTCTCCCTCTCCCTCGGCCACTGCCCCTGCTGTGCTCTCTTGCTCTCTCTCTCAAATAAATAAATAAATAAAATATTAAAAAAAAAAGCTCTAATGGTTTGCATTTGCAAACTACAGTTTGGGCTTGTGAGCATGACCTACTGATCTTTTAGAAACGCCTGTAGCTGGGGGCGCCTGGGTGGCTCAGTCGTTAAGCGTCTGCCTTCGGCTCAGGTCACGGTCCCAGGGTCCTGGGATCGAGCCCCGCATCGGGCTCCCTGCTCAGCGGGAAGCCTGCTTCTCCCTCTCCCACTCCCACTGCTTGTGTTCCCTCTCTCGCTATGTCTCTCTCTGTCAAATAAATAAAATCTTAAAAAACAAAAACTCCTGAGGCTGATTTTTTATTTTGTATCGTATCACTTCTTCCTGTGAACTCTATACTCTAATTACTCTAGGAGGTTTGGCCTTCCCAGGACACCGTAAGTATCCTTAGGCTTTTGGCCTTTTGGCACAAAGTATAATTCTCAATTTTTCCGACGTAAGAAACTTCAGTTTTCCTTCAGGAGCCAGATCTTGAGCCTTCCAAAAAAGTTCATGTTTGGGCTGCATTTTTTCCTGTGCCCATTTAACTAATTTCCTCAAACGTATCTGCGTGTGTGTGTGTGTGTGTGTGTGTGCGTGTGTGTGCGTGCGCACATGCACGCTCACGCATGTACTTATGCAGCAGTATGCAGATATCAAAAATAATTTCTCTAATACTTAGGCAGTGGCCCTTCTTTTTTCTTTTATAAGTAATCACAATAGTTGATCTTGCACATAAATCTCTCTGGGCTTTATTGATGCTTTTGTAGGAAACATTTTTAAAAGCAAAACCACTAGGAATGCCTGGATGGCTCAGTCAGTTAAGCTGCTGCCTTCGGCTCAGGTCATGATCCAGGGTCCTGGGGTTGAGAAGCACATCGGGCTCCCTGCTCAGCGGGGAGTCTGCTTCTTCCTCTGCCTCTCCCCCTGCTCATGCTCTCTTTCTCTCTCTCTCAAATAAACAAATAAATATAATCTTTAAAAAAAAATAAAAGCAAAATGACTAAGTTGAAGAGTTTTTTTTTTTTTAAGATTTTTATTTATTCATCTGAGACACAGAATACAGAGAGAGAGAGCACATGGGCAGGGAGAGAGGCAGAGAGAGAGGGAGAAGCAGACTCCCCACTGAGCCAAGAGCCCGATGTGGGGCTCGATCCCAGGACCCTGGGATCATGACCTGAGCCAAAGGCAGACGCTTAACCATCTGAGCCACCCAGGCACCCTTAAGTTGAAGAGTTTTAATATTTTCAGACCCTCGGTCCTGATGCCACGTTGTTTTCTGTAAAGGTAGATCTAGTTACACATCTACGAGGAATACAAGAGTATTCGTCTCAATAGCTCTGATGCACTCTGGGTCTCATTCTTAAATAATAATAATGATAAAGTTAGAAAAAGAAAAACTGCATATTTTGTAAGCAAAAGTGATGTTTGTGTTTAATATTTATCTCTCTGGCTCATAATTAGGCAAAAACTATGGGTATTTGAGTTACTTCTTTCCAAAATGGGCTTTTCTGGCCACTTGCCTGTTTCCCACTGGACAGGATCTACTAGTCTATTGTAACACTCAAATAAGAAAAGGAAATCTATTTATCTCTTACAGTATCCTAGATGCTTTGCATTGATTTTCTTTCCTAATGACCCCATGACATATTACACCCAACTTAAAGATTGGCAAGGTGAAGCACGGAGAGGTTAAGTAAGTATGCAGGGCAGGATGACTGAGTCAGGAAGGGATATGGAAGAAATATGAGTTCCAGAAGGCTGGCTGAAGAATCTTCACTCTTACAAAATACTCTACATGGTGGCAATTGGCACTTCTTAGAGTCAGGTGTGTTGAAATATCATTTATATTTAGTATAACTCAGCCTTTTAGGGGTACAGGTGTAAGGTGGCCCTGCAATCCCCACCATAGTCAAGATACAGAATGCTTCTATCATCCAGCACTGGTGACCACTTCCAGGTGGCCACCGATCTGTTTCCTGTTCATATGCTTCGGCCTTTTCCAGAAAATCATGTAAATGGGGTCATACACTCTATGGCTTTCTCACTGCCTTCCTTCGCTTGGCATCATGCCTTTGAAATTCTTCTACTTTGTTAATGTGTCAGTTCATTGCTTTCTGTTGTCACATAGTATTCCACTGTGCGGATGGACAGCGTTGTTTGCTGTTCCTGTTCCTCTTTACGGTCTTCGGTCTTGACTCAGTGCTTGGCCCACAGCTGCGGTCCATAGATTTCCATTGTGTAGATGCAGTAGTAAAGGATCATGGGGACATATGTATTGTCATCAACAGTAAAGTAAATAAAAATTATGCGGATTTTAGGTATCTTGATATGCCACTTGACCTAATAAAACAAAGGGACCTATTTTAAAAAATTACTGAGGGCTGGACTATTGGGAATCTATCTTCATATATTGGTGGCATTTATAAACTGGTTCAATCTTGCTGATCACAAACCCAGAATGATGTAATAAGAGCTATGTATTTTTCTATTTTTTTTTAAAGATTTTGTTTATTTATTTGACGGAGAGATAGAGAGCACAAGTAGGCACGGTGGCAGGCAGAGGGAGAGGGAGAAGCAGGCTCTCCACTGAGCAGGGAGCTGGACGTGGGGCTCGATCCCAGGACCCCAGGATCATGACCTGAGCCGAAGGCAGCCGCTTAACCGACTGAGGCACCCAGGTGCCCCTATTTTTCTAGACCTAGAGCCAATCATTCAACTGTGAGGCATGTATACAAAAGAGAAATTTGAGTAAAGATACTCACAGCAGCACTATCTATAAGACCCTCATATTTTAAACTACCAAAACGTCTCCAAATTAGGAAATATGTAAGCTAATGACAATAATATAGCATAAATGAATTCTATGTAGATTAAAAATGAAAATAATATGACCATTGTTATAGCCCCACATATGAAAATAAGGGAAATCAATATGATTTAGGATTAATAAGCTTTAGTAATTTTTTAAGTAGCTAAATACTTCATCTTGTGATTTATTTTATCTTATTTTAGTATTTTTTTTAAGATTTTATTTATTTACTTGACAGAGAGAGAGAGCACAAGCAGGGGGAGTGGCAGAGGGAGAAGCAGGATCCCCGCTGAGCAGGGAGCCCGATGTGAGGCTCCACCCCAGGACCCTGGGATCATGACCTGAGCCAAAGGCAGACGCTGAACCGACTGAGCCACCCAGGCGCCCCTTCATCTTGTAGTTTAAAACATATATTTATATTCATATATATATATATATACATATATATACTCATATACACATATGCACACACACATTTTTACCAGCTGCATTCTCACTGAAATATTATTACTAAAGTAAGATAAAAAAAAATCTCCTTGTGGCAGTGATAATTCTGATGTTAATGTAGATAGCTATGTTGGAACAAAAGAACCTTTGGAGCACAAACCGCACCAATCTGATTTTGTGGTGAAGTCAGTGACTATAAAAAATAAAAAAAAAAAATAGAGTTAACTTCATGGATTTTTCAGGTCAGCCTCCTTATCTGCTTACTACCCCTTTTCTCATGTACGTGTCTACCTCAGTTACTGGGCATTTTGCCTAGAATAGTTTAACCAAATTAAATAGGGATTTTCATAAAAAATAAACAAATAGGAAAATGGGATCAATGTAGTATACCTTCTTTGAAAGGTTTGAGGTTTGTTTAAATATTTGTTTTCTATTTGATTCTAGTTCTTCCTCCTTGGAAGACTGCTAGTTCAGTGAGTGCCTTTCAAATTTCTCCTACATGGGCAGCACTGGAATGACATGACTTAAGAAAATCGTGCTAATGTAAAACTGAAATACTTGATGATCTAGCTCTATCCTTTTTACCCTCCTCTTTCAAAACGTGTTGCAAACATCTTAAAGAGATTTTTATCTATGAGGGTATAGTCAGTTTTGACTATCATTGGTTATCAGATCTGTCATTTGTTTGGGTTATTATTACTTTTGTAATATACCCTTGTATAGAGCTAGTAGGAATCTTACAAATCCTTCTCCTAATAGGTGAAAAACCTAAAGTATTGAAAATGGTTTGTCCAACCTAAAAGGGGGAGCCCTGGATTAGGGAGGAAGGACGTCTTTGATCTTTAAGTCCTGCTTGGCTCTTAGTTGGGCACATTACACTCTGCCTCCCTGTCAGTGAACGCTCCAGTTCCTTGTTAGATGGAAACATAACAAAGAGTCTGTCAAGGTTGTGAGAGAATTAATGCAGAAAAATGCACAGTGATGCAGGAATGACAGGAGCTTGGGTTGTGAAGACTGGATGGGATGATGGCGCATCCCACACAGTCCTTAATGAGCAGCAACTGAGTGCTGATGAACATAGGAAGTCAGGAGGAACTGAAGATTTAAGAACAGCAGTGCTTACCCAAGGAGTTCAAAGTCGATGCTGGGAGACGCTATATACAGGAGCTTCAACCTCACAATTTATCTACAATGTTCCAAAAAGTAGAAACACGACACACGTTCATTTAATAGACACATTGAGAAGGGATGCAGAGTAAGGACTGACAAGAGCAGATTCACTTAAGAAGATGTCCTGAAATAAACTTGATTCATAATATCCAACAGAGCAGAAGAGGTAGAATATTTCAGGATGAAGAAAAGTAAGCAGAGAGGAAGGGAGAGTAACTTGTTGTTTGTTTGTTTGTCTTCTTTATTGAAAGCGTGTTATACACAAGATACCATGGATAGGCTCTGGGGACAAGAGTAACTGAAACAACTTGGTGAAAGATTGGTCCTGCTCTGAAGGAGGTTTTAAGCTACTGGGTTGTGCAGGCAAATAGAAGGTGATTATAAGGCAGTGGGAGAATGCTCAGTTGCGTAAGTGTAGGGTACTCCCCAGTTCATTTTCAGAAGAGAGTTAATAGGGAGATCTTCCAGGGGACATTGGCATCTATGGTGAAACTTGAAGGAAGGAGGAGTATGATCTGGGTGAGGGAGGCCCTGTGTGCATATGAAGGAGTTGGACACATGGTTCATCTTCATCCCCCTGCTGGATGGAAATGGAGGCACAATGAAATTGTCACTGGGTCGAAAGGGATTGATAGGATTTGGTTTGTATCTTAAAGGGATTTTTCTGGTCATAGAATGGACGATGAGTTAGAAGACTATGGTGGTAATCTAAAGCAATGGACAGAGAACCCCAGCTCTTGGACATGCATATCCATGATGAGATGGGAAGAAGACAGAATGAGCAGGAATTAGTAAGTCTTCAGTAAGAGTGAGGTCAAGGATGACTTCTCAGTTTTTGGGTTTGGCCACCGTGTGGATGGTTGTACATGTCCGAGATAGACAACATAGAAAGAGTTGCCATTTTCAGGATGGGAAGGGTGAGAGGGAAGAGATGACAAGTCAGGTTTGGTTTTCTTCAATGTGACATTCTTGTGGGACATCCAAATGGAACTGTCTCAGAGGAAGTTAGTGATTAAGAAATGATAAGTATCTGGACTTTAGAAAAAGGCCAGACGGGGTGCCTGGGTGGCTCAACCCGACTCAGTTGGGTTAAACGACTGCCTTCGGCTCAGGTCATGATCCCAGGGTCCTGGGATCGAGCCCCACATCAGGCTCCCTGCTCAGCAGGGGGCCTGCTTCTTCGCCTTCTCCCTCTGCTGCTCACCCTGCCTGTGCTCTCCTGCTCTCTTTCTCTGTCAAAATAAATAAAATAAAAATCTTTAAAAAAAAAAAAAGTCCAGAGAAGAAAGCCAGAAGACAGAAGAGTTATGGAGCCCAATCATGGATCCAAGGACGTTATGTATACTGATGTAGGGTGCTAGGAATTTTAGAGAGGAGAGATTGGTCTTTTCAGAGTGTTGCTTTATATATATCCCTAAGAATCAGACCTTTAATAGTGCTTCAGGAAAAATTTAGAAAGAAGTCATGGTGGCCACTGGGCTCAAAGCTACTGACTAGAACAAGGAAGGTATCTCATTTTGGTGCTGTCATTCATTTTACATCAATCACTAGCTTCTAGAAAACTTCAAACTTTCATTTGTAAAATGAGAAGGACAACCTGATCTACAGCACTATGTAAAGTTGATCACAATATACCTTAAAACTAACAGCAGCGTCGATAATTTTAGGAGCTCTTCACTACATTTGATATGGGATTTCTAAAGGTAGTGTTTCTTTTGCCTAACAATGAACATTCATATTTGTAAGGTAATTAACTTTGTATACTTTTAAAAACATTATATCATTTGGCTCTCACAGTGATCTAATGAAATAGGTAAGGAAGGCATTTTTTTTAAGTTTTTATTTTAATCCCCTGGTGCCCATCACAACAAGTACACTCCTTAATCCCCATCACCTATTTCACCCCCCCCCCCGCCATACTTCTCCTCTCGGTTTGTTCCCTATAATTAAGGATATTTCTTGGTTTGTCTCTCTCTCTCTCTTTCCTCTTTGCTTATTTGTTTTTTTTTTCCTTAAATTCCACATATGAGTGAAATCATATGATATTTATCTTTCTCTGACTTATTTCACTTAGAATTATATTCTAGTTCCACCCATGTCATTGCAAATGGCAAGATTTCATTCTTTTTAATGGCTGAATAATATTCCATTAGATATATATATCTCACATCTTCTTTACCCATTCATCTATTGATGGACACTTGAGTTGCTTTCATATCTTAACTGTTGTAAATAATGCTGCTATAAACATAAGGGTGGGTGTATCCCTTGGAATTAGTGTTTTATATTTTGGGGGTAAATACCCAGTAGTGCAATTGCTGGATTGTTGGGTTCTATTTTTAACTTTTTGAGGAAGCTCCGTTTTCCACAGTGGCTGCACCAGTTTGCATTCCCACCAACAGTGCACGAAGGTTTCCCTTTCTCCACATTCTCGCCAACACCTCTTGTTTCTTGTGTTGTTGATTTTAGCCATTCTGACAGGTGTGAGTGATATCTCATTGTAGTTCTGATTTGCATTTTCCTGATGGTAAGCGATGATGAACATCTTTTCATGTGTCTGTTGGACATCTGGATGTCTTCTTTGGAGAAATGTGTGTTCATATCTTCTGTCTATTTTTTAATTGGATTATTTGTTTTTTAGGTGCTGAGTTGTATCAGTTCTTTATATATTGTTGATACTAACCCTTTATCAGATATGTCATTTGTAAGTATCTTCTCCTATTCCGAAGGTTGCCTTTTACTTTTGTTGATTGTTTTCTTTGCTGTGCAGAAGCTTTTTATCTGAGAGTCATTATTATTCTTCCAATTTGACAGATGAGAAACATGAAGCTGGGCAGATGAAATGACTTGTCCAATATAAGTCACTGTCTCCTTAGTGTCAGATTTAGAAATCTATTTTAGGTTCCTGGACCCCAGATATGCATTATTTATCTTACAACTATTACCTGACAGTCCATTTTTCTATCTTTGTATTCAGATTAAATGATTTAACTACATCAGCTCAACCCTTCAGATTGGTATAATAGACATCGGCCACACACCAGGCATTTCATAAGGCTCTAGACAGACATAAAGACAAATACACAACATGTCTGGGCATGGAAAATCTATATGAGGTCAATTAAAGAAGAGGAATAGAGATACGAAGTGCTAGCAATAATCTAAGAGATTGTATGATGTGGGGAATGGATGATAAGAACAACAGGGGTTCAGAGAGGAAGTTATTTGCCAAAACTTCATGGGGGAAGGTGAAGCATGACTTGAGGTTAGCCAAGAAGAGCATGGAGAAAAATGAAAGCATGTCAGGCCGGGACACATGGTGGACAAAGGTGAAGAGAAGGGAAGGTGAGGATACATGTGGCTGATGGTAGACCCAGTTGGCTGGAAGGGATGCATTATGCAACAATGCCGTGTTGAAAATCCTGTAAAGGGCAAGTAAGCCAGATGTTTGAGAGCTTTGAAATATTAATCTGAAGGACCCAGTAAAGTTGTGGGGTTTTCCCTGAATTATTTCATCAGATTAGTTTTAAAATTAGATAATTAGCTCAGTAAAAGATTTCTGAAATTCCACTCTACAGATCAATTAATGTGGTCAAAAGGATCACTTTTGTTCACTTTCCTAATCACTGTTTGGGAAAACCCTCAGGCTCTGGCAGGGAGCAACTGCATTTAAGTAACAAAAGTTTAATGCAGGATTTCTTCGCTGTTTTTTAATTAAGTTGCCAGGGTCTTCAGAAACCAATTGACTGAGGATCTTCGGACACTGTTATCTGCTAATGGAGACACACTCTTGAAAGTTTTCTTGGGACTTTCCTGAAAATTTCCTTGAGGTTTTTTGTTACCCTCACTGGGATCAAGGATTAACACACTGAAGACAGCAAGTTTTTCCAACAAGAGAAAGCAACTTTCAGAAGCTGGCCATGAAGTCAGAAAGTTTAACAAGTCTTTGGCATATAGTTAAAAAAGATGAGCACGTGGGTCAGTTTCAGTCACTTGTCCAAAACAAACAAACAAGCAAGCAAGCAAACAAACAAACACCCGTATCTAAGGGAGCTACACCTGAGGCTACTTTTAAATTTTATCAAAACCGCTATCAGGATCAATACTGTATGTTTTCTGATGGTTCCAATCTTTATTAATGTCTGACAAATTATATAGCCAGTAGACACCTTTGGGTTATCTTCTGGAGATATCAATGATATTACAACGTTGAGGATGGCTCACCATGAACAGTGACAAATGCTAAAGCTTCTGTACTGACATATGATTATGTAATGTTCAGCATGTGCCAAAAACTTTTAATGCTGATGAATGAGTTCTGAGTGGTGAATAGGAAATGCGTTCTGTGCACTTTTGCATAGGCTCTGACACATGCATCAGGAAGGACATTTCACGGGCCAAGGGGAGCTCTCTGGTGGGAGCACTTTTTTGAAAGGACAACGGTTTCCAGCTAGACAAAGGTTTCACTGCCACTTGATGAAACTGAGGCGGGTACTATTTTGCAAGTAAACTGAGTTAAAGTGGCATCTATGTGTATAAATGGCCAATCCTTCCGATTCCATGGAAGAGGTAATTTCCACTTCTAGAGCATATGTAGATTCTTAAGAGGATGGACTTTGGGGGCACCTGGGTGTCTCAGTCGGTGAAGCATCGAACTCTTGGTTTCAGCTCAGGTTGTGATCTCAGGGTGGTGGGATTGAGCCCCACATTGGGCTCTTTGCTCAGTGCAGAGTCTGCTTGAGATTCTCTCTCTCCCTCTCCCCCTGCCCCTCCCACTTGTGCTCTCTCTCTCTCAAATAAATAAATAAATCTTTAAAAAAAGAAAAGATGGATGGACTTTGTGAAATTAAAACATGACAGTAACCATTTTGAGGGATTGTCCTTTTAAAACACTACCCTCTGGGTCATATAATATAGGATAATAAGAAGATTTTTGACTTGAGTTATATAAACTATCTTGCAACTATTCCTGGCAAACAATAATTCTGAATGAAGACATGTATTTTTTGATATGTTAATAATATAATGGATCTTTATAGGCTCTGGGGATAACTTCTAAGCATATTTTCATTGTATATGACTCTGAACAATTGTATATAATTCCTGAAATTTGGTGATTGGTTGTGCTTACTCTTGGGAGCTCTGTTACTATGCTCCCAACAGTAGGATTATGTCAGATACGGCTAGACAGTGGATGCTATCCACTTCTCCCTCAAAAAATTCACCATAGGGCCAGATTTGGCTTGTGAGATGCTAATCTGCAGCCTTCAAGTTATTTATATTCTTAAGTGACTTACACAGACACAGTATTTTAGTGGTTGGGTGGGTCAATTTCTAGCTTGAGCCTTTTCCCACTGTATCATGCTCTCAATTTTATTCTATATATTTCTTCCCTATCAGATGAATCTACTACATTAAATTTTTTTTTTTCCTCTTAGGAGAATGAAATACGTCCATGTTCTAAATTGCTTTCTCTTAATAAAACTAGGTTTTGTGGGAACTCCTATCATCTTTCATATGTTTTGTATAAAAAGTTGAAAGATCTTGGTGTTGATTTTAAATTAAAATAATGCAGTCCTAAGAGAAATAAAAACAATTATGGGAAAACGTCTTTGCCTACTGTCTTCACAATTTTTATTCTAATAATCACCTGACATGAATGCTTTGATTAAAGGGAGTCCAGGAAGATTAAACATGGAAATGCCATTTTAATAATTCAACAGTGAAGTTTATTATTACTTTGTGGAGTGGAAACTCTTGGTTACCCACCCAACACCTATTCCCTTGTATTCCTTCATAAAGATCCTAATTATTTATGTGTTTACCCCTCCCTCCAATGACAAAGGAGCAGACGACTTCATTCTCTACTGTAGGAGTAGATCATGCCTGATCTGGGGCGATAAGTGCAGGCATTCCTCTGGCTTCTCTTACTGAGCCAGGGGTAGGTCTGTAATTGGAGTCCACCCAACAAACGGAGGGAAGGACCTATACTCAGTGCCTGAGGTAGAGCCTTGTCTCTTCGTCTTGCTAGACATGAACAAGGGAGCGCACAGCTCCAATTTCACTGACACCATCTGATGACTCTAGGGCCACCCTTAAGATGAAGTTGGTATTGAGGGCGGCAGGGAGGAAAGAGAAAAAAACATAGACGTTGTTGACATTCTTGTGCTGGTGATCAGACTTTGCCTGGAAACTTTCTTTCACTCTCTGGTCTTGCAATTATGTGAAACAATAATGTTTTTGTTATCGAAGCCATTTTGTGATGGGGCTTTCTATTATCTGTGCTGAAAATATCATAACAGATATTCGAATGGTGCTAGAAGATGAATCAGGCTTACATAGGGAGGCTTTGGTGTAGTTGGTGCTGATTACCTCACCTGATATTCTGTCATGTTCTATCCATCTCCCCACTGGGAGACAAAAGAAGATCTGGACAGCGCTACCACCTGCATCATGGTGCTAGAGATGCCGAGCCAGGAGAGATGAAAGAGGGCCAGCAAAACTGGGGAGAGGTTTAAACAATAACCAGTTACATCTTGCCAATAAAGGGAATTATCAGAAGCTGATAATCCCCTAGCCTATAAAATGTGAATAATTTTTAATAATTTTTAATAGAAATAGTTTGAGAGTTAAGAGCTGCCCAAGAATTTTTTAATGACTTGAAGTCATGGTGATGCACAATACTTCATTCTGTGATCACAACTGTTTACTCTGTTAGCATCAGGTCATCTGCAATCATTCTTGCCTACAAGGTGTTTTTCTTCCAACATTCTTTCTCCTTCCTCAGCTTCTAATTTGCTGTAGTCTGAGAAATCAGATGAACATGGTCATCAGAACTGCATGTAGAAGATGAATCAATAGGGCCTGTGTGACTGATCGACAACATGAACATGACCTCTGATAAATAAGATCTGAGGAGGGCTCCTTGTGGGGGTTCTGGGTTATTAGCTGTATTCTCTATGATGGTTTTCCTGAAGACTGAAAGAATTCATTAGGTCATCTACTCTGGCCCTCTCCTGCTCTACCTGAGGACACTGATTCAGAGCTAATAACAATGACTAATATTTATTGAGAACTTTTGATGCTCCAGATAGTATTTTATTTTTTTAATTAATTAATTAATTTTAAAAGATTTTATTTATTTATTTGAGAGAAAGAGAGAGAGAGAGAATAAGAGCATGCACAGGCAGGGGGAGCAGTGGGCAGAGGGAGAAGCAGACTCTTCCCTGATCAGGGATCCTGATGCAGGGCTCGATCCTAGGACCCTGGGATCATGACCTGAGCCAAAGGCAGACCCTCAACTGACTGAGCTACCCAGGTGCCCCCAGACAGTGTTTTATACCTACTAACTCATTTGCCCTTCACCACCACCCTATGAACTGGAAGCAATTATCTTCCAACTCTTATAAGAATAGAGAGGCAAAAGAGGTTAAGTAACTTGCCTAAAGTTATGCAACTATTAAGTGGTTGAGAAAGAATTTGAGTCAACACAACTTGGCCAGGAGGGGCCCTTGAAACCACTATAGGGCGGTTTGAAGTGACTTGACAAAGGTCAATCAAGAAATCAGTGAAGGGTAAAGATTAGAATTCAGGTCTTCTGATTATCAGCCCAGGACATTGTAAAAAAATGTGCCCTGATATCAATTCCTGTAATTACACACACACACACACACACACACACACGTCATTCTGGCTTACAAATTTTCCAAAGTTGTTTTTCAGTTCAACTTTGTTCTTTTTCCTCATCCCCTCTTCACACCACCCTAAAATAATTTTTAATACAAGTGTAGGGATGGGGATTTGGGCTGTTTAGAATTCTGCTCTTTTGCAGAATTATCCTAAGGATAATGATCAGTGAATGTTCGAGAAGAAAAGCATCTGGAGAAATCATCCTGGGTATTAGCTTCATAACGAGAGACCACAGTTGGTGTGTAAAAGTTTTTTTTATCAAGCTAGTGAATTAAAATATTTTTAAAGAGGATATCTCTAACCAGAAATTAATCAGTGGCTAATTAAGCCATTCCAGTCTTTCCCAGAGCTTCATGATTAGAGGTCTCTCGGGGTGTTCCCTTATTTTTCCTCTCTGTGGTCATGCCTGTTTCTTTATCTTCCATTTAATAGTGTTGTCATTTTGCAAACATTTCCGGTAAAGTATTTTTTTTTTTGGTCAACGTTAGGATGTGTACAGGATTCCTGTATTTGGTATTTCTGATGTCGAATGATAATGTTTCTATTAGAAAATGCTAGCTCGATTAAGGAAATAAGGCAGGCTTTGGAAGAAAAGGTCATGACACCTTTTCTGAAATCACCTAGTGAACTAATGATTACCGTTACTCTCTTGGGCTCATGGGCTCATCTATGTGTTCTAGGGGGGAGAGGGAAAAGTTTTCTTCTGTCCTCCTTGAGTGTTGCCCTCCTGAAGTGGGACCTCCTGTGGCCCCAGGGACATACTCTCACACATCATTTCAAAACTAGGTGAGAATGCGATCCATTCAGTGTGGCTGGTAGTAACAGAAATCAGGCACAGCCACGAAAGCATTAGAGAACGCGTCCTTGGCTCTTGCAGTTATGGCCCAACCATTCTTTTCCCCCTCTTCCTCTCCCCTTGCTCAGGCCAAGTGTGGATCAAACGTGCATTAGGGGCTGGTGTCTTAAACAGGAACATTGTGCTCTAGGACACATTTGCGTTTCTCTGTGCATAAGTGCTGTGCATTCCCCACACACGTGCATGTGCATCCAGACACATGTGTAGATATGCACAGCCTACAAACACACTGACCTACAGACCCCAAGGCACATCATACAGACACAACTGATAGAAAGATACACAGAAATGCACAGACATGTGCATATAGGCAGATACACCCAAAGACACACACAGACACACGGATGGACACACGTATATTAGGACACATGCCTACACAGACACATACAAATTCAGGCACACAAATATACAAATAAAGGCAAAGATACATGCATGTCTCTGCCCTCCCTATGAAACCTAAGTTGGTCATATCTACTTGCATGAAAGTTTGATCTCTCTCAGCGTGGGACATGTAAGTCCTAGCCAGAAGTCAGGATATATGAATTAGGTTAGGTCCCAGCCTCGAGCATTTGCGCAACAATTAACTTTACCTTCTCTGTATCAAGGTATGAGAAACACCCTCTTGGGTTGCTCCTGGAACCCAGTGCCTCTGTGACCACTGGAAGGAAGACTCCAATTCTGTTTCTGAAGCAGAATGAGAAAGCCATGGGCAGAACAATGGGGCAAAAGGAGCCACGCTCCTTCACGTAATTTGACACCTGCTCTCCTTCTCTGATGGGGAGGGAAAGCCAGAGACGAAGGTACAGTAGAAAGATGCTCTGATGGCTCCCCAAACACACGGAGCTCCATTACCAGATCATAACTGTATTTGGATGCACCTTATCTAATTATAACTACATGGCCGTAACTTTCTTCCTTCAGTTAGCACATCTATCCAAGTTCCCATCGTTGTATCTGCTCTAATAGATCTTTCTAAAACAACTTTCACCATCATATGTAAGTGTTCCTTTTGAAAGCTGATTATGAAGTCCAGGAAATACTGGCTTGTGTATTCACTATTTCCCAATAGGGGTTCTGTCAAGGATATCATTTCATAGCATTGCGGTTTGTTTTGATGGGTGAGTGGGAACATTTATTTGCTTTCTGAAGTGAGAATAGACACCTAAGTGCAAGGTAGATCTGATAGCGAGAACGACAGGGAAGAAATCCAATAAATAGTTATAAATAGTAACTACCACGTATTGATCATCTACCATGTATCGTCCACTATGCCTGGGGCTCTGCTTGCATTACCTTTATCCCCACAACAACCTTACAAGGTTGAGTAGTGTTACTTCCATTACAAGGATGAGGAAGCCTGGCTCAGTGCTTCTTGGATACAAAACATATTTATCCATATGTGGCTTGAGACAGAGAAAATTCAATACGTGAATTCGGAGTCTCAGGATTTAACGATTGATGTGGGGAAATCACCTCTCAACCCCATATGCCATTTTTTCTCATGACTTTTTCATATTTAGAATTTTGACCTGGATCAGATTTGACAAGTGTGCTGACTGCCAAAAAACTCTACTAAGCAATGCTCCTGAATTGTTTTCAGAGGACCAGGAGGAGGTAAGAGTGTACATCTGGAATCGAGCTGCCTGGATTTCAGTTCTGACTGTACCTTTTACCAACTGTGTGGCCCTGGGCAAAACAATCCGTTTTCTGCATCTCAGGGTTCTAGTCTCTAACATGAGGGTTATCACAGCACCCACGTCCCTGAACTGTGATGAGGAGTACACGAGTAGGCCTGGGTAAACTTCTCAGAACTGCTTGGCACCTGAGAAACAACATGTCAGTGTCAATGATTACTATCATTTTTATTTCTAGTCACAGTTTTGGTTCCTCTTTTCCTTACACGTTACTGGAATGTCCCTCCTCCACAGGTAAATGTGAAGAAGGGCAAAAGACATATTCCTTAATACTTGTCTCGATGGATTGAACGCTGAGTTGAGAACTGACCCCAAGCAACACCTTCGTTATAAAAGGAAGGACTAAAGAAAAAGAGTCTGTGGTCCTAAAGCTCCCTGTCTCAGACACAGCTGATGAGCCAGATCATCTGGTTGGAGCCTTGAGAGTAGTGGAGACAGCAGGAGTGTTCTGGGCCACCACCTTGCTTTTGTTAAATGGGATGAAGGTCGACGGGGTAGTACCTATAGCAATAGGTTAGTCAAACTGAGACTTGACTAAGAGACTGATCATAATAATGTAACAAGAAAAACGAGCAAGACATTTGAATGGCAGGGTTGTGTGGCTGGGAGGTTTGCTGTTGAAGTAACTGATGCTCTAACTTTATTGCACTATTATTTCAGTCAAGGGAAATACCTGTGACAAGCCAAGACAGGGCTCTGAAGCCATGCATGCTCACGGTTCTGTTCTTTCTCTTTCCATTTTTCCCCTTTCTTTTTTTTCTCTTTTCTTTTCTTCTCTTTTCTTTCTTCCCTTCCTTCTCCCTCTCAATCTCTCTCTTCCCATATTTCCCTTCCTTTCTCCCTCCTTCCTTTATTTTTATTTTTATAATGGAGACTCAACGCTTCCACATTTGCGATAGTCATTGAAATGACCTTGGTAACCCACATGCACTGTGGGCAGCAGCGAAAGTGGAGGTTTCTATCTGCCACAGGGCTCAAGAGACGTTCCCGTCAGCACTGAGTTGTGAAAAATGTATGGCGGAGAAATTGTCTGAACGCATTAAGTCAGTGTTAGAAACAAGTATGGAATTGTGGAGAAAGTTTGGGCTAGAATGGCTAGACATAACAAAGGTACTTAAAAAAAATACGATGAGCTGAATGTAGTCCTCACTTCTTCATTAACTTTGTTTTCGTGAATCTGCTCTGACTTGCTAGAGCTGCCATGACTGTGATATCAGAAGGGCATACAAAAGAAAAACAGCATAATTATTCAGTGTGTGCAGAGATTTCTTCAACACCCCTGCCTCGTCCTTCCGACAGAACTCAGCGAATCCAGCCTCAAACACTTCTACAGGGAAGGAATAAATAAAATCAAACAAACCGAAAACCTACCCAAAGGAAAAGCACTTTTTAACATTTGTTTCTGTGGCCACTTCCTCTGTAAGAGTGTCTTCAATCAGGGACAACGACATGTTCGGGTAAATCCTGAACATCAGAAATAATTATTGTCCTACCTCGAGACTCCCTTAGATCTGCAACTGCCCAAACTCTTGTCATTTCTTCCTTTCCTGGACATGTTAGGAGTCTGTGATCTCACTTTTTTGGAAATCCTGTAAGATGTATTTATTGCTATAGTAATACTTAAGTTGTATACCTTTCATGTGTCACTTTATTGGCAAAGGGGTCCTCATGTTTAAATCTCCTCTGCTCATGGATATTATAAACTCCTGGAGGGCTGCACCGTATCTTAGGCTGATTTGTATCCTTGTGGCAGTCTCTTACACATCATAAAGAGTAGGTTCTCAATAGATATTGGATGCCCGAGTGATAATATGCTTAGGTCCTCTTTTGCATGTGGGTTTGTATGCAGTAACAGCAAGCTGGAGGTCTCTTTTCCGGGGGCTGTGTGGTTGCCATTGACAGGATTTTTCTGTCCACAAGAGGAGCACGAGATGCTGGGTCCTCTGGTTCAACTCTCCCCTCTCTTAATATTTGATGTCCCACCCATAGGACTATTTACAGCTGGAGCAATTCCAAGTTTGTTCTACTTGGGAGTCCAGGAGACATTACGTGTTTGCCTATAAACTCTCCCTGGATTTACAACATTGCTTTGCTCCCACTGGTGGCCTGGTGAGGGTGGGGATAGAGAGATGAGAACAGATGAAGAGTCTCCTTGGGTCGCTGTCCAGTCTCACTTCCCACCTTTCCTGCAGCCAAATCCAGGGAAATGAGAAAGAAGCAGACATAGCTTGGAGGTTAAACCTTATTTTCACAATGGATGGGGTTCTCTGGAGGTTGCAAAGTGTGCTCTCTGTCTATAGGTAAAGGAAAAAAAAAATGGAGAGGCAGGTACATCTCCTTTTTATCTCCATTTGGAAATAGACTTAAGGTACTGCCGTTGACCTCAGCCTACGAATATCATCTGAACAATTTTCCAGACTCTTGCTTTTAATTTTAAAGCCAATCTTTGAGTGGGAATGTTCAATCACAACATACAGGTAACAAATAAGCAAACAGACAAGGCCGAATTTATCACTGAGTGTTCAGGTCATCTGCTAACCGTTCCAGGTATCTGATTCCAAAGCAAACATATCATCTAGCTATTAGGATCCCCTGGAGGCATTTAAGCTAAGCGAAAGGGCAAGCGATGATCTGTGGCACAGATTTGCCACTGTGGCCCGTCACTACCATTTCTGGAGGTGGAAATTTCATTTTGTTACTTTTGCGTTATTCTTTACGGTTTTTCCCTTGTGAAGTTTTAGGGAAATGACAATTATTTAATTGGATATACAGATAACACTAATGATGACAGTAATTACGTTCACTCCCTGCTTGCTGCCCGGATCTTTCTGGGATATTGACCAGCCTCGCTGATCTAAAAGCCCCTTCCAACCCCTGTGAGCACAGGCAAGTCAGCCAACTGTACCTCAGTTTCTGTCTTTGTAATAAGGTTTGCTATTGGTTTGCTAACTGTTACTATGTTTCTGATACACAAAAACAGAGTATTACTACGATCTGCGGCAGGAGCAATTTATTCAGAAGAATTCTCTGGGAAAAATACCTAGAATATGAATTGCAATGGTGAGAGGAAAGAGTGTTTATCTATACCCTAGCACTTGAACTTTGTGTGTTTTGGGGGAAGACGGAGCGGGGGCGGGTAGGAAGAGATATTTGACCTATAAGAGGTATTACTTTAGAGGAGATTGTATTACACTGAGTATGAATTGGCCCAACTGAAACCATACTTTTTTTTCTTTTTTACTTGTTTGTTATGTAAACTCCTACGTTAGGCAGTCTGGATAGCTTTGTATTCTCTACAAAAAAAAAAAAATCAGAGTTATTAACCATTGTAGTCTGGTGTAGCTGGCTACAGTTTTGTTAACCAAAAGGTGAAACAAAAATAATAATTTTCAAATGACGTATTTATTGGCATTTCTTGGCTTTGCAATGAATATTATTTTCAGTACAGAAGTAATGATACTGAAAAGAAAGCACTATATATTTTTTTGTGATTGTGCTATTCCATCTCAGTCAAAGCAATATACTGTTACCAGCTTTCATCTTTGGAAGCTGTGTTCTTGGAGGTCTATGCGAATCTCTACACAGATGCACCCACGGCTTAGGCTCACATCTGTATGATTTATTAAATTCACTACGTTGGAATAGAATCTCATGAGATGCCAAGTAGCTACTGGATAATTAGATATTATTACGTGGCTGGATAGTTTTCTGTTTCATTTAACATTATTTAACAATTTTTTGACCATTATGTTTGAGATTCTTTACTTATAATTTTTACCCTATATACTTCCCTAAAGCTTGTGAGACAGCGTTTAAAAAATATTTCTGTATGCGTGTTTATGCATGTTGGAAGTGAACACCAACTACTGGTGGATCGTGCTATCTCTCAATCTATACAGCAGACCTCAGAAAGTCTCCAAGGAAAGAGATCACCATGCTTCTTGGAGCTATATAATAGAGACAGCTCTCTTTCTCTTCTTCTTGGACATTTAGTTATTTCCAACATGGAATCTATTCAAATTAAACTGGATTTCCCAAACTTGCTTGATCATAAGCAATACTTAAAATGCTTAAAAAATTTCTTTTTTTTTAAAGATTTTATTTAATTTTTGACAGAGAGAGAGACACACAGCAAGAGACGGAGCACAAGTAAGGGGGAGTGGGAGAGGGAGAAGCAGGCTTCCCGCTGAGCAGGGAGCCTGATGCGGGGCTTGATCCCAGGACCCTGAGATCATGACCTGAGCCGAAGGCAGACGCTTAACGACTGAGCCACCCAGGCGCCCCACTTAAAAAATTTCTTATGTTCAGGACTCTTTTTTTGGAGATTTTGATTCCTTGGGTCTAAGACAGTGGTCAGGAGTGTGTATTTTTAGCAAGCATCCTAGGAGATTCTTAGGCTTAAGCAGGTTTGAAAATCGTGCTGCTGAATAAAGACCAGAGTCACTACATTCTCAGAAATGAAGTAGTCATGTAGAATTTAGTCGATTGAGTTAGCTTGAAATAAAAATTTTTTTCGCTTAAAATAATTTTTTTAATTTATTTTTACTTTTTACGCTTAAAATAATTTTTAAATGAAAAAATAAACATTCTACATGTGTCATAAAATTGGAGAAATAAATTCCTTCCCTCTGGTCTTCACGAAACCCAAGTTCTTAGAAGATTGTCAATGGACAGCGTCGGGAGCTTTGAGACCATGTGAATCTGATTCTCATTACAGTCACCCATCAATGAAAGAATCCCAGACCCGTTGTGAAAAGCACCCACCCGGTTCACTCAGTCACCCACCTCCCGCTCCAGGTCTCTGGCAGAAACAGACTCAGTGACCACCGTCCATTTCATGTGACAATGTTCATACTTGGTTTACCATCGAGAGCATGGACCTTCTCTGGGAGTGCTCAGGGATGCATGCGGGAGTTTTGCTCACTCCGGAAAGTGCAGAATTATAATAGCCAAGACCAGAATTGACTCTGCCTTCCGGGCTGACCTCGTGCAGTCTGAGCTGCTCTTTTTCACTCTCCGTAGTGCTCTATTGAGAAATAATGGCCAAGCTTGTTTTTCTTGCCCAAGTTCACAGCCAAGCCCACGTGTGTGGAGACTACACCGACTTCCTTAAAGCGCGCGCACACACACAAAAAATTTACTGGATGTTTTCTCCTCAGTTTTCACAAGTTTATGAGTCTTTAATAAGCATTTTCTCAGAGCCTGGCAGTTTCTGAATGTTTTAAGATCATTTTTTACTAGCGACTTCCAAAACACACCTGTGTGGTAAGTTGGTGCTTCAGCCATGTTTTTACAGGATGTGTGTGACCAAAAATAAAAAAGAAGAGAGGCAGAAGTTCACTTTTAAGCTCCGTCCCTGGTTCTCAACCACAGGGGAAAAGGGAGGACTTGCGGGCTTATTCATGTTCAGCATCATATATTATAAGTGATGTGGTTCCAACTTACAGGTGCTTTCATTTCATTTTGTTTCCATCAAGAAAGCCTCCTCAGAAATAGGACTTACGGTCAGTTTGGGAAAGCAAAGTCTCCAGCTTGTAAGGTTGGATGCGTGGCTTAAAAACAGAACTAGAACACCCACACGCTTTTTAAACACTGCTCGGTCACTCTAGTTGCCGAGAATCACTTTGGCAATGGGACTTTTCAGTTCAGATGTGTGACACGTTTAGTATAATGATATAATGACACGTGTACACCTTTTCTTTTCCAGGGAGGGCGTTTAATTTACAGAAATGTAAGCTCGTGATTAAGATCTAGGAATTTTCCTTAATAACTTCCCGATTCTCCAGCCTGCTCTTGGAAGCAGCCCTTTACACTTGGGCTGCTGGAACTCTCGCAAAAAAATTAATTATCACAATTCCAAATGACTTCTGAACATTCCTTTATTTAACCCTTCTCTAGCTCAATAACTTTCTCTAATCGCTTAATCACGTCATTTATTAGGTATTTGAAAACGTGAGCTTAAAGACCTAATAACCCCCTTTATTCCTTTCTTCCTCCTACTACACTTCAGATCTATAACCGGGAGGAAATGAAGCTGTTAGCACTGAATTAATAAAGACTATGCTCACGTAAAGTAACTTCTCTAGTAAAACTTATAAGCTTATAAAAAGCATAGTTTTTCTCTTCCCTCCAGTTGATACTGAAATGAATTGATAGCAGTTCCTTGCTCATTAAAAAATGTTCCCATAATAAGCAATATTTTGACAAATGGAGGGGAGACTTAAGCTACATAAAGATTTGTGAAATTATTTTATTTTCATACAGATGTGTTTCTATTTTATTTTATGTACATAATTTTCTTTACAAAGTTATAATGTGATTTTCATGATACTAAAAGCTGAATTTATCTCTCTGCCTTAGCGGGACTATAATTAAAGTTGCTTCTTATGCTTTACCTTTTATGTACAAGGTTATAAAACACATAGTCCAGCAAATGGGAACCCAAATCAATGAAAAATCTCCAATATGTGGAATTAATGAAAATGGAAAATATTTCTTTATAGTTAATACCTTGTTAATTGAAGGAATTGATTTCCTTTGTGAAGACAAAAATAAGAATTTGTATTTAGGAAAATTTATTTTCTCTTTTTCTATTCACTGTGAATCTACAGACTTAGAACAGGTAAAACATATATTTTTGAGAAATATGAAATTATGTGCAAGCACTGAAAGGTAAAATGTATGACAAAATAGGTTAAACAATTTTTAAGTTTTTCAGTGCAACTACACATACTACTATGTGTATTCACATATTTTTATTTACTTTCTTCTGCTAATGTTTTTACTTCATACATTATAAAAATGTTTTATATTTGTCTCAAATTATGCATTTCCAAATGATGCAACAAAAAGGCAATCTATATGTTAACAATTATTCTATTGAACAACTTTTGGAGGAGTAGTGTGAGATAAGATAATTTCACCCAAAGAAACATTGAATAGACTAAAATTTCTTAAGTGGGGTTTGGTGAGACTTGTAAATTAAATAGGGGCCGAGTCGGTCCAGGTTAACTTTTAGATCAAATATATGGCACTGAGATTAATTGCTCTTTTTTGTCTGTCTCTCTCTTTTAATTAATGTTGATCATCACTATTGTTATTGAAAAATGTACATTCCTAATATATTGTCTTTTCAGAGAACTTCCTCTGCACATCAGTGAATGGCCCTGAGTGCTGGTGGCCTGTTCTATTGCTGAGACCTCTTCACAAGGCCGGGTTGCTGTGCTCTGACAGTTTTTGAATCTTGGCTTAGGTTTTGCTACTTTGCAATTTCTTCTGTGGCAGAACTTCCAAACCTGTCATTTAACAGTAAACAGTCAAGGGCAATATCTGTTTGGTTTCTTTCTGCTTAATCGAATGGGAAAAAGAAGAAGAGAAAAAACACGGAAGCGAACTACCTTGTACAAAATAGGTGATTTCACTGGAACTGGGATTGGCTTATGCGGTGTATCTTCTAGGCTCTTCATTGTAAGGCAAGGGGAAGGAGTGATTTCTCCAAATATTATGGGATCTAATAGTTGAGTGCACCATCCAAGAATGACAATGGTAAAGATACGATTAGCCGTCATTGTAGGCAAGTTTACTCTACTTCCTAGGAGCCAATGCATTTATGTTTTTCAGTATCTTTGAAACTCAGTTCTAGTCTGTGCGAGTCAATTGCTCAGGCAGATCTTTAGAATGAGTGCTCATTTCCTAGGGCAAAAGGATCAGACTCGGAGGGTTAATTTACCTGTAGTCATAAGCCTGACGGAACGAATCCAAAATGCTAACCATGTATCCAAGGAACACAGAATGGAGAGTGTCACAGAGACCAAGCTGGTAGCAGTGATTCAAAACATACATATCAATGCGTTACCCCGGAAAGAAACACACAGACCCCTTCCAAAAATTCACTCTCAAGGCATGCACATGCAAACAAAGAGAAACCCAAGACTCACAGTTCATTTGAATTCACAAGGGAAAATTTTCAGGATGAATGTTGCTTTGACGTTGTCTAACTGTTGCAGAGGGAAGCCAAACCTGTTTTTAATTGCAAAGCCAAATGGTTTATGCATGGGCTCTGCCATGCTTGTGGGAACATGTTGCTTTTATAGCCCCCTCCCCCTCCGTGAGCACGAGACTAGGCTTGCCAACACTGTGTTTGAGTATAGCCACATTTCATATGAGAAGCCTTGCAGGTATTTTTAAGGGGGGGGGTATCAATCTGTCAGAGATGTCACTCTTAAGTGGATCTATCTGCCTATCTGTTACCACTTGCTAATTATGGATTTGGGGGATAATTGTCATAAATCTTGCCACAAAATGTGCAATAAAATGCGTGTTCTGGGGGCACAGGGTGATGTGTGCAGAAGGACAAAGCGAGAATCTAAGGGTTGGCGATCAACGGATCACAAAGCCTGTGCTGTAGAATTGTTTCACTGTTTAATATTCCAATGAATACACATATTGTTGTGTGTGTCAGGTTGCTTGAGGCAACATTGTTGGCATTCCATTATAGGAATGGTGAGCGTACACAGAACAGAGTCTGTGGAGAAGTTTCTCTCCCTGTGTCCAAAAAGGGCCTTTGGGAAGACGCCGTCCTTGTTAGAGCCATCCCAGAGAGGACTAAGACAGAAACCGAATAAAGGACTAGTGAATTAAGAAGTTTTCTTTTGTTTGTGAGCCAGACCAATCGCGGTCAAGTCAGATCCTGGAAAAAATCTCGAGATGGGTCTTAACGTATTTGTTGTTCTAAAGATTACTTACAGGTAAGAATGAGAAAAGTACAGAAAAGGAGGCCCACAATTTGTAAAGAAGATCTACGCTCTTCTGCAAAGAGTTGGCAGGAGCAGAAAGTAGAACCTAAAAATAGTTTTTGCTTCTGTGTCCAGTTCTTGAAGTCATTGCCACCAGCAGCTGCTGACTCATTAACTGCCATAGTCACCTTATCTCTTAATCTCGGCTTACTTTTCCCTCGTCAGCTGTCATGTGGTGCGCGTGCACACACACACACACACACACACAGCCTGTGGCTTTAAATATTAATTTTACCATTTGCAACGAGTCCAAATGTTGAGTTTAAGAAGTCCACTCTGTCTTTGGTGAAGTAGACTGGTACCTTTTTCTGATATTCTGTGAAAGACTGTGAGTTTTCTTAGGGGCAGGGCAAGCAACTTGTTAATCTCCTGTTCTCAAAGTAGGTGCTCACTAAATATTAAGAAATAAAAGATTCTTCCAAAAAAAAATACTTTCTTCTGAGAAGGTGAGTCAGAGGATCTCCTGGCCATCAGAGGTCCGAGGCTGCCTCTGGACATTGATGCTTATTATTCTTACTGTAATCAAGCAAGCAACTCTTGGCCTGCTAGAAGAAGGGAGACCTAAATTAAAGGAATACAGTCCCTATCTCTAAGTATCTTATGTTCAGATTCAGACTCCAGGGTCTAAGTAATATATGCCACATTCTTGATTGACACATATGCACATTTAATAGAATTCACTGGCCAAGCTTTAGTAGTGACTGGCTCATAAGACTTCAATGGAATAGGAGCCTAGAGCATTCTAGCCCAGCATTCAAACCGAAATGTTCTTGGATTACTCATCCCTTTGCCCCCTGCCTACTCTGTGTACACAGATTGGTATAACCAGGAATAAGAACAGAGTCATGTGCATACGTTGCTTATATTTTTTTCCCAACCTGGCGTGCCTACTCTTTACTTATCATCATAGACCAGAACTGTTTATTTCAGGCTCCAGCTCATCCATGAAATTTTCTTAATAAGAGAAGCAGGGTGCGTAGTCCCATCGTGCATACATGTATTGACCACCTCAGGGAACAGGTGCTATATAGCCTTCTCAATCTTTGTCTGCTCTTCCCTAAACATTCAGAGGATGTAACATGGATTTGAAATCTAACAATAGAAACTTCCTGAAGATTGGAGTAGTAATATTAGCATCAGTTATGTAGTATGGATCTACAAAATATACAGCAAATATTGTAGGAATGACATGCATATATCACAACCATCCTCTCTGGGGACACTATTATTATACCTATTTAATAAAATGAGGAAATTGAAGCTCGGAAAACTTGACTGGTTTGGCCAGAGACATGTGCTAGAAGCCAATCTGGGAGTCCAACTCTGGTCAGTAGAACACGATGTGGTTATTTATGTCTTCCATTTCCCTCTGAGATAGGGGGCATGATAGACCGAGAGATGCCACAAGATGGAGGAAGGGATTGGTCATCGGTTGCTAGGGAGTGTTTCTTTTTTTTTTTTCTTTTTTCTTTTTTCTTTTTTTATTCTTATGTTAATCCCCATACATTACATCATTAGTTCTAGATGAAGTGTTCCATGATTCATTGTTCATGCATAGGGAGTGTTTTTTATGGAGAATCAGACTATTTGCCCCTGTAGAGGAAGGGATTGGTCATCGGTTGCTAGGGAGTGTTTCTTTCTTTTTTTTTTTTTTTTACAGATTTTATTTATTTATTTGACAGAGAGAGACAGCGAGAGAGGGAACACAAGCAGGGGGAGTGGGAGAGGGAGAAGCAGGCTTCCCGCGGAGCAGGGAGCCCGATGTGGGGCGCGACCCCAGGACCCTGGGATCATGACCTGAGCCAAAGGCAGACGCTTAACAACTGAGCCACCCAGGCGCCCCGGTAGGGAGTGTTTCTTATGGAGAATCAGACTATTTGCCCCTGTATTTAGTTCAATGGGATAATGAAAAGACAAGAAAACAGTTCTCTCCTCTATCATCAGGGACTAGGGGAGAAAGGGTTTTGTTATGTATGTGTGAGGAGGCGTATGAGGGGGGGTGGGGAGGTGCACACTGGGGGGAGGAGATGTAATTTAGTGTAACAATGTTTGTGAGTGACTGGTGTTCAAGGTCTGGACTTGACAAGAGAAATGACACAGGTTCCTTGTCTTCACCATCCAAGAATTACTTAACAGTCCACTAGGGAAGAAAAAAACATGAAAGCCAAGCCAATGCAGAATAAGAAGTGATCTAGTGAAGCTTGCTGAGGACTCCGGGAATACGGAAGAAGGTGATTTAGTCCAGCTGAGGCAAGGGAGGTGTAGCGAATGAGGGAACGGGTGTGATGGATCCAGTTGCTCCAGAGCAGTAGGAATTTCACTTGTTTTCCTTCCCCAAATACACCAAGAGTTTCCTAGGCTAAGTCGTGACTCAGGACATGTGGGACGAATTCAAACAAGAAAGGGGTGCTTCAGAAACACCGTGGCTCTCGGGCACAGGGAACATGTCAACGAGGGCTGGCTACATCACTTGCAGACTCTGCAAAACAAAAATGGAGGCCTCTTGCTTAAAAAGCAGGAAAAAAAGGGCCATCAAAGGCATTAAAATATAAAGCTCTTTTTCTCTTCTTCCAGAGACTCTCTGTCTCTTGACCAGTCATACTGTTATTTGCTATTTAATGTCATCGTAGGTAAAGAAAATCTGAAAATTTAAACTATTATCACAGATTGTACCACTCATCTTTATAGTGTGGGATGCCAGTTTTCAAAGCAAATTTAAGAGCATTTAATTTGTATGCACAGAAATCACACAATGCTTATTTCAGCACTTATATATGCATATGTAGTTTGTTCTCATCAGAACAGTGGAAATGCTGCACAAAACGCACTCAACTGTTTTTATTTCCCTTCTTGATACATGCACCTTCTAGCAATGCAACATGCTTACTTCTTGCTCTCCTTGAAATCCTGTGCGTTCCATACATCCAGGGTCATGGGGCATCACAGATGCTAGACATGAATGGGGGTGACAGGGAATGGAGGAACAATCTGAGTATTTCCTCTGCTCACACATATTCCCCATTGCCTCATTGGATTTCACTTACAAAACATCTGTCCAAAGATAAAATTCTTAAAGGTTTGCAAGACAGTAACAGCAGAGCATTAAATCAAGCCCAGGGTCCTTCGGAGCACAGGGTCTGGGCTGATTGCACAGGTTGCTGGCCCATGAAACTGGCTTTGCTGTCAACACAATTTCATCTTAGACAACAAAGCAAGGTCAAAAGATCAAACAGAAATTCTCTGCTCTTTGACTCAGGCTGAGAGACCAACTATCCTTCATCTTGCAGAAGTCCAAACCAGGAATACAACCTGATTATTCAAAAGGAAGGATAAATCATTGCCCCACATTTATTAGCATGAACTTGAGCAAGAGACCAGCTGGAACTGCACACACAGATTTGACCCTTCCATCCATCGTCTTGGTTCTCTGTCCCTGTGGCATGAATTTTTCCTCATTGATAGTAATAGGGTAAAAAAAAGTTGTTTCTCTCTTTTCTGGGCACTTGAAGACAAGGTAAGGACCCTGGGCCATGATGGATATGGAGCTCTAGAAATGTGTTACACTACTTTCTTTTCCTCAAAAAACACAACCTGCTGGGATAAGCTGATTTTCCTTCTGTGTTGGATTTCCAGCTACAGGCTCTATCCCAGGCCAACTTTTGGTTCAGGTTCCTCCCGGCCAGTCATTCTCCTTAACTTCATGCCCAGTATCCTGGATGCATTTCCCCTGAGCATTAAAACTCTGGTGTTCAAATTCAAGTTGAGCTATCCTTGAAAAACCCGTTTTTATAGATGCCGCTCATTCTCTTGTAATAAATTTTTCCTAGAATGTCGATCTTTCCAGTTTTACTTTTCAGTAGCTTCATGGTCTATATTTTGAGAAGCAGTGGGCTATGATCTTATTAGTAATAATACAATTAAATAATATTTCTTAAATGCTTATTATGTACAAGGCGCAGTTCTAAGCCTTTTACAGATGTCAACTCATTTGATAGAACAACTTAATGAGGTTGGCATAATTGTTAACACTATTTTAAGGGCCAGGATTCTTCGGTCGGGGTTTGAATCCTGGTTTGGCCATGTATTAGCTGGGATGCCGTGGACAATTGAAGCCCTCTGTGCGTCAGTTTCCTCATTGATAAAATAGCGGCCGCCTCAGATGTTGTACTAAATGAGACAATATATGTGAAAGGCTTAGAACAATGCTTGGCACAGAGTAGCATTCCATAAATGTTGGCTCTGCTTAATTTTTACTCCTTTTTCTTCAGAAAGGACTTTCTTTTCAGTGGCTGTGTGCCTTTGGGATAGCTATTTGATCTCTCTGGACTCCTTTTCCTTCATCACTGAAACAGTGATGATAGAGGAAGGCGGTAAAGATGAATTGAAGTAGAGCATGGAAAAGGCTCAGCACGGCCCTGGACACAGAGTCAACTCTCGTCGAGGATTATGAGTGCTATTACGGAAGGCCTCCCCCATTCCTGCATCTTCAGTGATTCTTGAGGAAATAATGATGTTTCTTCTTATTTTTGTGAGATCTTTGACATAGAGCATTGTGCAAGTGTAAATTGCACAATGTGTTGATTGAATACATTTACATACTGCAATATGATCACTACCATAGCATTAGCTAACACCGCTATCACATCGCATATCTCTTTGTGGTGAGAATAATTAGGATCTACTTGCTTAGCAACTCTGGAGTTTATGATACAGTATTATATTGCCGTGCCCTGGATCTTCAGAACTTACCTAGTAGTTGCAAATTTGCACCCTTAATGTTTATTTTTCTTTAATCTTCACATATCAATAATATTCTGCATGCGGTATCATGCTTAACGTTTTTTTCTCCTTTCTATCTAGACCCAAGCTCTGTTCAGTTTTTCCTTTCACTGTTTCCCTCCCTCCCCTCCACCTTCTGCCTGCTGTCAGGGAATTCCACCTGTATCTTTATAGCACACTTTTCTGGCACCTTCCACCATTCTGTTTTCTGTTTGGGTCCAAACAAGGACATGACTTTGTGATCAGTAAGTGCCTCTGAGCTTCACTAGTGTGGCCAGGATTCCAGGAAAGCACTAACGAAGATGCAAAGGATGGAAATTGGGCGCAGGAGAAGGAATTCAAAATATCCAAGTACATTCGTAGATGATGGTAGGTATTTGGCTTCCTGCCTTTAACAGATTTTCTGTTCACTTTTGGATGCATGAAATACAATGGTGCCCACTCACATTGGTTCACCACCTCTTTCCTCATCATATCTGCAATTTCTTTCTCTTCTTCAAGTTAAGTCCCCTCCTCCATTTATAAAGTGAAAAAGAAAAAAAGGAAACCTTATTAGATAATTTCCTGAATTATATTTTGAGGTTGACATTTCTTTATGTATTTAACCAAGGTTTAAGCCAAGAGTTAAGTTTATTTCTGTCTCTTAAATACTGTTCTAATCAACAATTCATAAAGTAACAAATTAAAAAATGCAACCATTACACTCTATTTTAGGCTACTTACTCAGTTTTCCTAGTAAAATGGTACAATAACACTTTGTTGTGGAATGTGATTAAAATGAATTAATTCAGATCTGTAAAGTACATTGGACTCATGTGGACTACGTAAAAAAGCTACTTTGAGTAAAACCGTTACCATATTTTACAACTCGAAACGTAATTCTGCCTCCAAAGGAGCCTAATTCACAGCTTTATTCCAGATCACTGGCTTTAATTGGGGATCTCCTCTGGCTCCATCCTTGCCTCACCTCCTCACCACCCCCAAGGCCTCATCTGCTCAGATTTTACCACGACGGGCTTGTCGAGTCACCTAATTGAATGACGGGGAGCCACTTTTCCCACACTTGCAAATTTGTATTATAAAGAACATAAATGATCAAATCTATTACAAATGAACAGTTAAAATTGACAAGCAGCCTCGTGAGAGGGATACTTACAACCTTCACTGACAACTTATATTCAAAATACATCAGTAGCTATAAAAAAATTATGAGGTAGCAGGGTTCTCTCTTGGGAAGCAAAGGTCTTGGTTTAGGTATAGTTCAACCAATATCCAATTACGAGAGCTTGTATTCCAGTCCCCTCACCTGTGAAATGGGGAGAATGATATTGCTTCCAATAACTTTACCCAGATAGTATGACAATCCAAGAACATAAATGTGTGTGTATATATGTGTTGGGGGACTCCCCCAACCCACAAATCTGTAAGCCCATGATAAGTATTACTGGGATGCCCTGCTGTAATCTGAATATAGCAAGCAAATGAACAAGATTTGAATGTTCCTGAGATCGTTACTGCTGGATTCTTGCTTAATTGTTCCTGCGAAGAGAGAGTCCTATAAGTGAATTCCAAGGTTATCTCAAACAAAATCTAACTCACCCATCTTTACATAATACAAATTCCATTTGGTTGTTAGTTTGTTCTTTCCAGAAGGGACATTTAATCTAATTGGCCATTTTAGAGTTAAGATTCCTCCCCAGAGAGCAGAGCAGACCTCTCGTTATTTCTAGAACACAAGTTTGCATAAAAATAGCAGCAGTCCAGCTGCTGGGGTGGTTTTTCACGTGCACCCCTGAAGGATAGCCATCTCTGTCTGAGTGTTGGCATAGAGTCTCTCATCCAGACAGAAAGACCACCAGGGGACATGCAGTGGAAACTCGATACTCAGGAAATCTGTTGATATCCAAGATTTTGGAAACTTTGATCCCAGAGAGTCTTGTACCAGGACAGGAAGGATCTTAGCTATGTTCCTGCTTCACTTTTTAAAAACGTATTCTTATGATGGGTATTGGAGACAAACTAGATAGTTACATCAGCCATGAGAAGGTGTAAAAGTCATGTTTTTTGCTTAAGCAAAGTAATTTTTTTTAAGGAGGGTGGTAGGGAAGTAGAGAGGACAAGACTCATTGAATTCAGTAAAATCAATTTTGACAAGATAATTTTAATTTATATGCACTGAATGTGCATTTGGGGACAGCTGACCTCACGCTAATCAACAGAAAAGGTGGAAATAAGTACAGCTGGTTTGAGAAGATGGACAATCTTCCCAGCCAGGAAGAACTGAGAAATTTAAAGGATGATGAGTGTAATTTATGATATTGAATGCATCACTTCCTCCTGGGCTCCTTTTATCCTGCCCATATATGCAGATTGGGGTATTAAAGCAATTATATGAATCATACTGTCCCCCAAAACATTTCACCTGAAATACCTAGATGAGGGAGGTAAGGTGATTTTCATGTTACTGTTATTATTCTGGTTGACATTATGTTTCTAGATAGTGACTTGAGTTCTTAGACTTTCACTGCTGAGTTTGGTAACATAAATGACCACTGAGGAGGGATACTTAATTAAGGAATTCAGGGGCATCTGGGTGGCTCAATTGGTTGAGCATCTAACCCTTGATTTTGGCTCAGGTCATGATTTCAAGTCCCATGTCTGCTCCACACACAGTGAGGAGTCTGCTGGAGATTCTCTCCTTCTGCCCCTCTCCCAACTCATCTGTGCGCTCTCTCTCTCTCAAAGAAATAAATCTTAAAAAAATAATTAAGGCATTCAGTTGTGTATTTCCAAGGTTACCAGCCAAAGAGAAGACTCTTCATCTCCTTTTACACAAAGATGTTCCATTGAGTCTTAAAGGTATTCCTGACATTTAATAAAAATTCCTGTCCCTCTTTTAGAAGTGACCTCCTTGGTGTAAAGCTTATATAACCAGCAGGTATCATCTGGTATATTGGTATATGGTATACTATTACTACTACTAATAATAATTTTACTGTTGTATACTGCTTTATACTCTTCTGTTCTTTCATGTATATTATTTGGTTTGATTTTCTTGTGTTGATTGGTTAGGTAATAACCTTATTTTACAGTTGACAGATCAGACTTGGAAAATCTGAGTAACTTTCTGAATGTCAAAGAGCTAATATGTGGCAGATCTTATGATTTCAAATTAAGTGCTTTTCCTACCACTCTGCTGTTCTGGACTCTTGTACCTTATGTTTGGGCCATTGTCTCGACTGCCAATTTTTTTTCCAGTTTTATTGAGAAATAATTGACACACAGCACTGTATAAGTTTAAGGCATACAGCATGAAGGCTTGACTTAGATAGATTGTGAATGATTACCACGATAACTTTAGTTAACATCCATCATCTCCTAAAGAGATAATAAAAAGAAAAAGAAAAGAAGAAAAAAAATGTTCTCCTTGTGATGAGAACACTTAGGATCTACTCTGTTCACGCCTTCCCTGTATTTCACACAACAATATTAGCTGTAGTCGCCATGCTGTATATTCCATCCCCAGGACTCATTTATCTTATAACTGGAAGTCTGTACCTTTTGACCACCTTCCTTCAACCCCCATTTTTTGTAACCACAAGTCTGTTCTTTCTTTCTATGAGTTTGGAGATGATGTTCTTTTTTGGATTCCCTATATAACTGAGATCATAGAGTATTTATCTTTCTCTGTCTGATTTATTTCACTTAACATAATGCCTTCAAGGTCTATCGATGTTGTCGCAAATGGTGGGATTTCCCTTTTTCATGGCTGAATTATATATGTACTGCAACTTCTTTATCCGTTAATCCATTGATAGATACAGGTTATTTCTGTGTCTTGGTTATTGTAAATAATGCTGCTATAAACATGGGGGTGCAGATATTTTTTTAGAGTTAGGCTTTTCATTTTCTTGGGGTAAATACCCAGAAGGGGAATTGCTGGATCATAGGGTAGCTCTATGTTTAATTTTTTAGGAACCTCCATACTCTTTTCCACAGTGACTATCCCAGCTCATGTTCCCACCAACAGTGCCTAACTTTCTCTTTTCTCCACATCAACACCAACGTTTGTTATCTCTTGTCTTTTTGGTGATGGTTGATGGCCAGTTCTCGTCTGAATCCCAAACCTGATTTCTAAAATCATTCTCTGTTATCTCATTCTTTTTAGTTGCCCACTCCATCAAACAATCTCTCCCATCTTTTACTTTCCAGGCCCTACCTCCAAACCTACTGAAATTGTCCTTTTATTTATTTAATTTTTAAAAGATATTTATTTATTTATTTATTTGAGAGAGAGAGAGCATGCACAGGGGAAGGGGCAAAGGGAGAGAGAGAGAGAATCTCCAGCAGACTCCACACTGAGTGCTGAGTACAGAGCCCAACGTGAGGCTTGATCCCAGGACCCTGAGATCATGACCTGAGCTAAAGTCAAGAGTCAGATCTTTAACCAACTGAGCCATCCAGGCACCCTTGAAATTGTCCTTTTTTAAAAAAAAAAATCTTACATGGTCCTGATGATCAGCTTATCTCTAAATGTTGTTCCCAAACTTCTTTATTACTTTGAGTTTACATTCAATCTATCTCATTCACCTGCACCTTCCAGATATTGAGCAAGGGGAGAAAACACGGGTGAGAACAGGTGGGCCGGTATTGTGAGTGCAAGGAGATTTCATGAGACAGAATAAGAAGAAAGAAGTTTGGGTTGAAATGTTTGTGTCGCCAGCTGAGGAAGCCGGGACAAGGAAATAGCAAGGATGGAGCCGGCAGTCCACAACAACACAGAACAAACAGATGATAGAAGCAGATGTGAGGGTATTGATTAGCAGAGATTTCACTCGGGAAGACAATCTAGGCAGTGGTAGGGATGGAAGTGATAACCCTTCTGGGGGTACCCCTATAGACTTGGCACTTTCATACATAACACAATCTCTTTAATATGAAGAGAGGTCACTCACAAAGTATTTATGTGCTTGCTGATTCATTTGTCTTATGCCAAGTAATCCCAAGCAGAGACACTCTTTTGATTCCAAATATATTTGCAGCAGTTCCTGTGTAAACATATCCTTTATTACATATGTGTCCTTTTTTAAAAAAATAATTTTACCTTTCATTTTAACTGTAAAAATTTCAAATGATCCTAGGCCCCACCACAAGGCTTCTTGCCAGTTCTTTTCTCCTGGGTTGATGTTAAACCATTGACAACTGCTTTCTGGATGCCTCTGCCCAGTCAGCTGTGCACCCACTGAATAGCTGTGTGGTTTAGATTAGATCTCCCCAGTTTGTTGATGAGAATGTCAGGTAGGACAGAATCAAAGGCTTACAGAAGTCTAGAGAGATTACATCTATTGCATCCTTTTTATCTACAAGGCCTGTCACTCTATCATAGAAGGAAATTAAATTGGTCTGGCATGATTTGTTTCTCTAAAAGCCATGTTGGTTGCTACCCAGGCTGTTACGCTCTTCTAGGTGATTGCAAATTGATCATTTTGATGATTTATCTTAGTAACTTCCCAGGCACTGTGTTTTGGGCTGACCAATATTTCTTTTTTCCTTCTTTTAAAGATGGACTCTACAGTTACCTTTTTTCCTTCTTTAAGGATTTTCCTTGACATGTTTAATTTTTTGTAGCATAGCTCCTGGAGGTCTGATGACATAATCCAAAACATTCATTTGCGTATTATTTCAACCCATCATTTGTGTAATTTTCAGCAATTGACTATTAATTCAGCTCTGTATTTAGTCACTTATTCAGTATTTATTAAGAATCTAGGATTTGAAAAAGCAATAGGTATATAGACAATGAATTCATAAGCCTCTTGAGAAATTTATAATCAAGTGCAGAAGACATACAGATAAAGAGATGATTATAATATAGTCCTGAAGGCACCGGAATGGGGTTAAGATGGAACACCTATAATCAGCATTTACTGCAATAAATCAGGAAAGCTTCCTGGAGGAGGTGATGTCTAAACTTAGTTCTCACAGCTAAGCAGGAGTTAGTAGGTGTTAGAGTACAGCAGAGAGGAAGGGAGTCTGGGCAGAAGTACTAAAATTTACAGGTTACACTCTGAGAATGCAGTGAGTGTGGGGATGTATGGCATGTAAGCAGTGGGTTTAGAGCATTGACTTTCTGAGTCTAGGCATTGGGGAAGCAGGATTGTAATATACGGCCGGGGAGTATGGCAGTGGCAGACCATGAAGATCCTGAATGGCAACAAAATAACCTTGGGATTCTTCTTGAGTGCAACTGAGGGCATCTGAACTCATTCAGCTATTTTTTTTTCTCGAGTACCCATCATTTTAATAATGTGGATGGTCTTAAGTATCAGAAGGAGATAGAAAAAAAATTTAGGATAAAATCTTACTCCTAAAGTACCTTGCAAACTACTCAGAGAATGAAGACTTAACAGACACAAAACAATTAAATTACAATAGAAGTAGTTTAAGTAAGGACCAAATAAGTCTCTCAGAGGAGAGTTACTGGGAGTTCAGAGAGCAATGTTCAGATTGGATTTATCTACTTTATTTAAATTAAGGATGAAGCAAGAAGCACCTATGGCCTCATTTATTTAGGAAGATTACATAACAGCATGCACTCAAATTATAAATGACACTTATATTCCTACAATTGTTCACCACCAGCCACAATTTAGTTTGCCAATATTCCCCACTGCCATAGTAACAATTGAAAACAAAACAAAACAAATCAAGGCAAATGGAAAAATAGTTACTTCTTCTGATAATGATGAATTAAATATTTCAAACCAGCTTCCCTGCTGAGAAAAAATAGACTAGTTGGAAAAAGAAAAGTTTTAAAAGTCTATTTAAATGCACTGGAGAGAAGACAAATAAAGGATAAGTAATGGAACCAGGATTTGGGAGAAGATGCAGGCTTATGGTAATAACCTCAATATTTGGGGCTGTTTTTAACCCTCCTTTTTTTCCTTCTTTCTCTCCTAATTGTGGAAAGAGTAAGTTCCATTTTTGACAGTCTTGCAGAGCTAAGTAAGAAGTAGTGAAGAACAAGACTCAAGCTATGAACATTTGTAAACAACTCTAACTCTAGTTAAGATCCTGAGGGCTGCATCCTGGGAATATGGATGAATCAGGAATAGGTGCTATAAACAGAAAAGCCCAGCTTTATACCATCTCAATCCATAATATTAGGTTTAGAGTTTCCTGGGGTATTACTACTTCCAGGTCCCTTTCAGACTCAACCAAATAGATCCCTTCTCAAGAAAGATAACATTGATTTTGGTCTTAAATTATTTCTAGAATAATTTGAACATGAAAAGTCAAAACAACATGAAGGAAAACCAGCAGAAGTATCAGATCACAAAAATACACCTATAAGAACTCCAGATATTGGAATATTCAAATACAGACCTTAAAGTAGCTCTACTTTTTATGTTTAAAGAGGTGAAAGATAATTGAGAACTTTGTTAGAGAACTGGAAAGTGTGACAAGAATTAAAATAAAAACTCTAGAGAGTTATCATATATGATTTTAATAGAAAATTATATTTTGATTAAATAGTGGATAAGATACAGCTGAGAAAAGATAAGAAAGATCATGTTGCAGATTCAAGAAGCCCTATAAATTCCAATAACTAAGAAGAAAATCACCCTTAGAAATCACACACTGCAGCTGAGGGGGTGGGGGTGGGAAACAAATTGCTTTTAAAGGAATAACTGTTAGACTGGCTACTGAGTTCTCAATAGGAAAATAAATCAGGAAACAATAGAATGACATATTTAAAATTCTGGGGAAAAATGAAAAATAATTGGCAATGCAAACATCTATACCCAGTGAAAATATCCTTCAGGAATAAAACGTATTTTCAGACAAAAACAGAGATAATTCATCATCAGTAGAACAGTAGTATGGATACACTAAAGATTATTTTCCAAGAAGATAGAAATGATTCTAGAGTAAAGGTCAGGAATTTGGTGAGAAATAAAAGGATTTTTAAAAAGATGAGCAAATGTGAGGATATATCCAATATTGATTGATTAAAATAATAATACTCTCCTGTGAATATTAAACTATATATAGTATTAAGATACATGATAGTAATGCCACATTAGTTGTAGAAATGATAGAGTTAAAATGTTTCAAGATAACCGCATTGTCTAGAAAGAATTGTAAAAATGCCAATTATATTAGAGTTAGCTAAGTCAACCATGCTTAATAGAATCACTAATATAGCCACTAGCAAATGTGTAAGAGTGTAACTTGGTGAACCTGAAGGCATAGCAGTAGAAACTATTAAGATAAAATGCAAAGAACAAAGCCTGGAGAAAAAGTAAATGGAAGATCAATAGTCAATGAGAAAAGTTGAAAGAGGCTAATATATATGTAACTTTAGTCTCCTGTAAAGAAGAAGGGGGGG
>NC_138373.1:42880023-42904731 GCF_054177405.1 Leptonychotes weddellii
GAATCACTAATATAGCCACTAGCAAATGTGTAAGAGTGTAACTTGGTGAACCTGAAGGCATAGCAGTAGAAACTATTAAGATAAAATGCAAAGAACAAAGCCTGGAGAAAAAGTAAATGGAAGATCAATAGTCAATGAGAAAAGTTGAAAGAGGCTAATATATATGTAACTTTAGTCTCCTGTAAAGAAGAAGGGGGGGGCAGAAAAATATTAGAAAAAATACTAGCTAAAATGTTTTCTAATTTGACAAAAATGGTAAATAGAAATAGAAGAAGTGCAAGAAACCCCAATTACAAAAACAGGAGGAAAAAACCAAAAGAGATAAAATGAAATCATAAAAAGTACCAAATTTATTCAAAAGAAGTCAGAGAGAGAGAAAGAGAGAACAAAGAATAGATAAGACAAACAGAAAACAAATAAAGAATATGAAACTAAATCCCAATATAACAATAAACACATCAAATGTAAATGGTATAAATACCTTAATTAAAAGACAGAGATGTTCAAACAAATGAAAAAGCAGGCCCCACCTATATTTTGCCTACAAGAAGCCTATTTTTAATATAAAGACACAAATAGGTTAAAAGTAGACTAACAGAAAAAGGCATTCAATGCTAAGATGAATCAGAAAAAAGTTGGAATAACTATATGAATATCAGAAAAAGTAAACTTCAGAGGAAAGAATGAAAATGTAAAAGGTCAATTCATAATGGTAAAGGAGGCAATTAATCAAGGGGATACAAAATTTTAAGTATTGGTGCACTTACTGACAGAGTTTCAAATTATATAAAGTAAAAACTGATAGACCTACAGAGAAAAATAGATAAGTTCATAAATATAGTGAGAGGTTTCAATGATTGACAGAAACCTTCATCTTTAAACATCCTATAGGCAAAGTCATACTTATGATAGAACACTGAATGTTCTCTTAAAGATTAGGAACAAAACAAGGACTTTCACTTTTACCACTTTGATTCAACATTGATTGTACTGAAGGTTCTAGGCAATGTAATAGGCAAGGAAAGGAAAGGCATTCAGATTGGAATGAAAGAAGTAAAATTGTGTGTATTTGCAGACAATGTGTTCCTCTATGTAGAAAATCCTGTCTACAAAAAAGCTACTAGAAATAATTGGTGCATTTAGCAAGGTTGCATAAGGTATGATCAGTACAGAAAAATCAATTATATTTCTCAGTGCTGGTGATGATCAACTAGAAATTGAAATAAAAATACTGTTTACAATAACAAAAATATGAGAAAATGAAATACTTAAGGATACTGAAAACCACAAAATTTTGCTGAAATAAATTAAAGATCAATACACAAATAACTCAAAATGGATCATAGACCTAAATGTAAAAATCTAAAACCATAAAAATTCTAAAAGGAAATATAGAACAAAATTTTCATCATATGGTGTATTAGTCTGCTTGGGCTGCTATAAAAATATACTGTAGTCTAGGGGTCTTAAAAAACAGAAATTTATTTCCCACTTTCTGGAGGCTGACAGGTCTAAAATCAAGGTGTTGGCTGATTCAGTTTCTGGCAAGAACCCTCTTTCTGGCCTGTAGATGGCTGCCTTCTCATTGAATCCCCACACAGCAGAGAGAGCACAGATTCTCTGGTGTCTTTTCTCATAAGAAAACTAATCATCTTGGATCAGGGACCCCGATGTTATGTCCTCATTTACCCTTAATTACCTCCTTAAAAGTCCTATCTCCAAATATAGTTATTTTGGGTGTTAAGGCTTCAGTATATGAATGCAAAGGGGCATAACTTAGTCCATAGCACCTGAGGTTAAGCAAAGATTTCTTAGTTACAATGCCAAAAGCATGATTCATAAAAGTAAAAAAATTGATAAATTATAATCCATCAAAATTAAAACTTTCTGCTTTTTGAAAGAAATTATTGAGAGAATGGAAAACAAGCCGCAGACTGGAAGAAAGGATTTTCAAATCATGTATCTATTAAGGGTTTATATCTAGAATAAAGAAATTTTACAATTCAATAATAGAAGAAGCCATCCAATAAAAAAAAAAAATGGGCAAATGACTTGAATAGGCACTTCCCAAAGAAGATATGCAAATGGGAAAAGATACATGAAAAGATGTTCTACATCATTAATTATTAGGGAATTGCAAATTAAAAGCTCAATTAGATATGATTACACACTTATTAGAATGGCTAAGACTAAAAAGAGTGGTGTGGATATGGAACAACTGGAACTCTCATGCATTGCTTGTAGAATAATACAAAATGATTCTGATATGCAAAACCAGTTTGATACTTTTTAAAAGGTGAACATATGCCTACCATACACTCCATCCATTCCATTAAGAGGTAACTATGCATGAAAAATGAAATCATATGTCCATACAAAGATTTGTACATAAATGTTCATAGCAACTCTATTTATAATACTTCCAAATTGGAAACAACTCAAAGGCCCACCAACATGTAAATAGATAAAGAAATTGTGGTATATCCATACAATGCAATATTCCTCAACAATATAATGGATGATTATTATATGAAACTACATGAATGAATATTAAAATAATAATGGTGAGTGAATGAAGCCAGATAAAAAAATACATACTGTATGAATCCATTAATAACAAAAATCTAAGAAAACCTAGAAATGAACCCCTAACTATATGGTCAATTAATTTTTGACAAAGCAAGAGAAAATATCCAATGGGAAAAAGAGAGTTTCTTCAACAAATGGTATTGGGAAAACTGGACAGCAACATACAAAAGAATGAAACTGGATCACTTTCTTACACCATATAATAAAAATAAATTCCAAATGGATTAAAGACTTAAATGTGAGACCTGAAACCATAAAAATCCTAGAGGAGAACACAGGTAGTAACGGACTTAACATCAGCCATAGCAACTTCTTTCTAGCTATGTATCCTGAGGCAAGGGAAAGAAAAGCGAAAATAAACTATTAGGACTTCTTCAAAATAAAAATCTTCTGCACAGTGAAGGAAACAATCAACAAAGGCAGCCTATGGAATGGGAGAAAATATTTGCAAATGACATATGTGATAAAGTGTTAGTCTCCAAAATATAGAAAGAACATATAAAATTGAACACCCATAAAACAATCCAATTAAGAAATGGGCAGAAGACATGAATAGACATTTTTCCAAAAAGATATCCCAATGGCCAGCAGACACATGAAAAGAAGCTCACCATCATTCACCATCAGGGAAATGCAAATCAAAACTACAATGATATGTCCCCTCATACCTGTCAGAATGACTAAAGTCAACAACATAAGAAACAAGACATGTTGGTGAGGACGTGGAGAAAGGGGAACCCTCTTGCACTGTTGGTGGGAATGCAAACTAGCACAGCCACTGTGGAAAACAGTATGGAGGTTCCTTGGAAAGTTAAAAATAGAACTACCCTATAATCCAGCATTTGCCCTAGTAGGTTTTTACTCGAAGAATACAAAAACATTAATTCAAAGAGATAGATGCATCCTCATGTGTATAGAAGCATTATCTACAATAGCCAAATTATAGAAACAGCCCAAGTGTCCGTCAACTGATGAATGGATGAAGAAGATACTGTATACGTACACAATGGAATATTACTCAGCCATCAAAAAGAATGGAATCTTGCCATTTGCAATGACATGGATAGAACTAGAGAGTATTATGTTAAGCAAAATAAGTTAGAGAAAAAACAAATACCATATAATTTCACTCATATGTGGAATTTAATAAACAAAACAAATGAGGAAAGGGAAAAAGAGAGAGAGGTAAACCAAGAAACAGACTCAACTATGAGAACATACTGCTGGTTACCAGAGGGGTGGTGCGTGGGGGATGGGTGATACAGGTGATTGGAGTTAAGGAGTACACTTGTGGTGATGAACAAGGAGTGTTGTACGGAAGGACTGAATTACTATATTGTACACCTGAAACTAATATTAACACAGTATGTTAACTAACTGGAATTTAAATAAAAACTTAAAAAAAAATTCTAGAAAACGCCAACTCATCTATAGTCCAAAAAAGCAAACCAATGCTCAAACAGGGATTGGAGGTCATAGGGAGGGGATAGGAGAGTTACAAAAAGAAACAAGGTAACTTGTGAGAGTGATGAATATGCTCACTCTATTGATTTTGCCATAGTCTCTTAGCTGTATACAAATGTCAATACTTATCAAGTTGTACATTTTAAATAGGTACAGTTTAGTGTATGTGAATTAAAGCTGTTAAATTCGGGGCACCTGGTGGCTCAGTTGGTTGAGCATCCTGCTCTTTGTTTCAACTCAGGTCATGATCTCATGGGTCATGGGATCAAGCCCCACCTCAGGCTCAGCACTCAGCAGGGAGTCTGCTTGAAGATTCTCTCTGTCTGCCCCTCCCCCCGTGTGTGCTCTCTCTCTTTCTCTTAAATAAATACATAAATCTTTTAAAATATAAAGCTGTTAAAATCAATTTGCGTTTCTATATATAAGAAACAGAAAGTAGAATTTAAAAAATATAAAATTTATAATAGCATTAATAACATGAAATATATAAAAATGAATCTGAAAAAATATGTGCAAGTTCCCTTCATTGAAAACTTCAAAAAACTCCTGAGAAAAATTAAAAGCCTAAATAAATGGAGGGACATATCATTGAAAGACTGAATATTATTAAAAATGTTATCTCTCTCCAATTCCGACCAACTACAAACTCTGTGTGTGTGTGATTCTGAAAGAATTATACAAAAAAAAGAAAGATCAATAGTAGAATGAGTTAAAGAAGTAGATGAGAGAACTTGCTGTAATAAATATCAAGACACATTTATAAAGATGTAGTAATTAAGATAGTCTAACATTGTCACAAAGACATGGGAATGGTATTAAATACAAAGCTCAGAAACAGATATACGATTGGACACTTGTTTTTGACAATGTTAAACTGTAGAGCAGTGGGGGAAAGGTGGTCTTTTCAACAAGCGGTACTGGGTCAATTGATAGTTTATAGTGCAAAAAATCATTTTTGACTCCTATCTCTTACCATATGCAAAAAGTTATTCCAGGCAGATTGTATTGAGCAGCTACACCTGGAAGGTCATATAAGGAAATATTTTCTTTTCTTTTTTTTAAGGTTTTATTTATTTATTTGACAGAGAGATACAGAGAGAGCATAAGTAGATAGAGCGAGAGGGAGAAGCAGGCTCTCCGCCGAGCAGGGAGCCCGATGTGGGGCTCGATCCCAGGGCCCTGCAATCATGACCTGAGCCGAAGGCAGATGCTTAATGAATGAGCCACCCAGATGCCCCTAGGGAAATGTTTTCATTGATATATAAAGATTTTCTAAATAGTATATAAAAACTACTAGCCATAAAGGAAAAAATTAAAAACTTAGATTGCATGAAATTTAAGAACGTCTCTTTATCAAAAGATACAGAAGGTAAAAATGCAAGCCACAGAACAGGAAGAGATTTTGCAGCAGGTGTAACTAACCAAGATTCAGTGTATAACGAACTCCAACAAATCAAGTATGTAAAAAACAGAACCCATACAAAAGGGGCAAAAGACTTCAACTGGCGCTTCTTAAAAAAAGATCCAACTGGCCAGTAAATTTATAAAATGTGTTCAACCTCCTTAGTAATCACAGAAATGTTCATTAAAACCACAATTATATGACATGATTTATTCACCAGAATGGCTAATATTTTAAAAACGGACATTACCAAGTGTTGACAAAGACAGAAACTCTATACACTGGAACTCTAATACATTGTATCTGAGAGTGAAAATTGGTACAACCACCTTAGAAACATTTTGGCAATATCTATTAAGATTAAGCATTTACATTCACTACAACCCACAGCTCCACTTCTTAGTATATACTCAGTGAAAAGTGTGAATATCATAAGCAAGAATGCTCATTTTAGAATTTTTTTACTTGTTAAAACCCCAAAGCAATTTCAGAACCATTGATACATGTCCTGTGGAGTTTATATAGCAATGGAAATAAATGAATTAAAACTCTGCTCAAAAACAGTTCATATCACAAAATAATGTTGATCAAAAGGAGCTAGACTCTAAAAAATGCTTATTGCATGATCCTATTTATGTAAAATTTAACAAATAGGCAAAATTTGAGTAAAAGATTTAGGGATGTATGCATAGTTAGGAAGAGCAAAAGATTGTTGGGGCACCCAGTAGCTCAGTCGGTTAAGTCTCCGACTCTTGACTTTGGCTTAGGTCATGATCTCAGGGTTGTGAGGTCAAGCTCCACATTGGGCTCTGTGCTCAGCACGGAGTCTGCTTGAAATTCTCCCTCTCCCTCTGCTCATCCCCCCATTCACACACTTGCTCTAAATAAATAAATAAATAAATAAATAAAATCTTTTTAAAAAAAGAGCAAGGGATTGCTATAAAAATAGTTGGAATATTGTTTCCGTTAGGGGACTGCAAGTGCTTTGAGCAGGAGATGGTACAAAGGAGCTTCCAAAGTTTGAGCACGGTCCTACTTCTTGAACATTGAGGAATTTACATGGGTTTTCAATTCATGGTAATTCATTGAGGTATATTTATATTTTGTGTACTTTTCTATATTTTTGTTAATGTTTTGCATTTTTTTTCTTAAGTGGAGGAAGAAAAGAAGCTACGGAAATCAGGAGTTATCTTGAGTGGAAGTGACCTTGGTGGTAGATTTCTAAGCCCTAAACTATCTTCTTCCTGTACTAGCTGTTTGCTTTCCACTTCTGTCCTAAATATCACATGTAATTTCATCAATTATAGCTTCATTGTGGCATATAAAGTACTTTTTGTAAAAATGCAAATAACTCGTGTAGTGAGGGGCTATCATTACAAGTCTCTTATTTCCAGATCCCAGAATGCTGTCTAACGAGTCTGCAATGATTCATTTGCATCTTGCAGTTTAAACTGTCTTTCCTGAACTAGACAAGAATTTTACTGCCATTTATAACATAGTTTCTACAGAGATTAAGTTCAGATTTAAATTCCAAAACAAAGTATTAGAATATAATCTATTTGTCATTGGAGAATACCTGCAGAGTGACTAGCATGATCTAAGGGAGAATTGACAGGATTTATATTTGGATTAACTGGGCCCAAGTTTTGGTTCTACTGATTATTAGCTACTTTACTGTGAGAGAATTATTATGCTTTGTGAGGCTCAGTTCCCTCATTTGTAAGATGTGAGTAAAAATACCTATCCCCAAAAGATGTTATGGAACTCGAATGACATAAAACTCTACATAACCATGAGAAATAAAGATCTCGATTTGCAACAGTGTGAATAAAATTGGATATAAGAGATAAAATAGACTAATAAGAATGTCATGTAGGACTAAATCATTGTTCCGTTTAGTTGGTATTCCATCTCTCACATTCTTGGTGTTTTGAGCAACTGCCTCAAAATTAAATCCCTCTTTATTATTCTAAGAGGCTCAGAAAATATCCATGGAGTATTTTTTACTTAACTCATGTAAACCTTTGTGAATTGAGCATCCATATTTTCATTGGAGCTCCTAATCTTTCTCCACAAGAGAAAAGAGAGTGCCTGGCATATAATCAACCACAAATATTTATTGAATTTAAAACTTATGTCGAACCTCTTTATATGTACAATCTGAACCATATCTTGGGATGGGATGATCTGTATAGGCCCTATCTGCTATCTAAAGTGTGTAGTTTTATTGGTCCTATGGCTATATTGTGTGGATTTAAGATATTCTCCTGAGATTTAGGATATAAGAAAGGGGGACCACATCATTTGTAGCAATTCCTGGACATTGAGGAAGGTTTTGAGAATTTTTCTGTGAAGTCTTCAAGCATACGACATGTATCTAGGGGCCTATTTACATAGAGTGTTTTGTATTTTTAAAAGCAGAGATGATACCATTGACCTATCATAGACTTTATAAAGTCCTAAGCCTTTATGAAATTATAAAAAAATCCATTTTTATTCTATTTGTCCAGATTCATCACCATCCCTGTGACAATGAGAGACTCCTACCCATGATGAGGGGGTGTGCTGACAGTCATTTCACATGAGTCAAAGCTATCTGGCCCATGGGGCAAATGGTTCCACTACCTTGTTGTCCTTAGCTCCATGCCAACCAAGCCAATTGGCAGAGCCATAGACAGTTAGAAGCCGGAGAAGATTGGAAGCCACACACATACTTTTTTTTTTTTGTCAAAATAAAACATATCCTTTCTAGAAGAGAAATAGTTTCATAACTATGTATATAAAATAAAAATATTTGGCTTTCCATTCCTCTGAAACTTCAGTTTCAAAGTTTCTGGTGTAAACATCCAAACCCATATATAGGTCTTTGAGAGGCTTAAGACGCTCTTCTCCTCGCTGTGACTGAGCAGAAAAATGGTGCCCATCAACTGTAGCTCAGAATCTCTGAGGGAGAGATAATGTCGAGGATTGAATTAGCTCTGTAGGCTGTTGAGCTTTGGTCCGGAGAACCATTTGGATAAATAGAAGAATCAATAGGACATTGCCCAAGTGGCCGTTCCTCTTGGGAATTTTCCAGCTGTCTTTGTGGACCGTTTTTATAAACATCCTTCAATAAACTATTTAATTTACCATTTAAATTTAAATCAGAGGGGGTACTTAACCCTTGGGTCCTGGCTTTGAGTACTGAATTAATCAAGAGAAAAGACATGTTACATGATCTGGATCTGTTAACTTCACAAAAGCGATCTTTTCTCTCATACAATTATATTTTTAGAGGAGAAAAAAAAATCGCCATGTATTTATTTTACTCTCACCACTGGAGGTGGTTTACCTTTCAGCTAAGGAATGGCAGGGAGCTGGGAGAGGGGGTAAAGACAGCTGCTTCTTGGGTGGCTATAGTTTTTTTGTAACTTCCCTGGAGACGCACTGACGAAGAAATAACCCGGTTGTGGTTCTATTGTTTTTGGTCCAAAAGGTCAGGATTGCTTGTAGCTAGAAGCATAGTTGGTTTCGTGGTGACCCAAAATTATCCTGGACTTCAAAGAACTTCCTCTTCTCTCTGCATGAAGAACTCTTTAAAGAAGTCCTTTTTTTCCTTTTACAAGGTGAATGCTTCAAAGCACGTGGGAGGAGTATTTCCTTCTTGGTGTTTACCTTTCAGAGGTGAGGAGTTCAGAGACATTTCCCTGTTTGTACAGTAGAATCTAATCGTTGGCTTTGAGGGGAAGGCTCCCCGCTCCTCTGACTACTGTCAGGAGTTTCCCGTGCTCATTTTTCACTTACTGATGCACTAAAGAAGCAGTGCCAGGAACCAAAAAAAGCTGCATTAAATTCCTCTGGAGTATATTTCTGTCAACATTGTATATCACTAAAAAAAGAACTAGGTTCTGTTTTCAAAGCCTTCCTTTCTATCGCAGGTTACAAAATGTTCACTGAGTGGCCAGAAATGACAGGCAGAGTGGATGAGTGGGGAAGCCCAGATACTTTCTCACCAGGCAAAAGCGGGGAAGGGGGGGAGGGAGAAAGACTGTAAAATAATGGAACAGATTTTTAGCATATCCGCTTGATGGATCCGTCCAACTGAGTGGAAGCACCTCTGTGAAAACACTGTGGGGGGGCAGTGCTTTCCCCAAGATATCCAACAACGTTCAACACGGTACAAAAACAGCTTTGGAAACATACTGAAATTGTACCCAGGTCCTGCAAGGTATCATTTTATATCATTTGTAACCTTATTTTATCTGCCCTGGGAAGCTCCTTGAGGGTGAAGGCAGGGATTGTTTATTAGTCTAGAAACTTTCTTGGAGGAATAGAACAATCCACTTACACTTTGTTGGAATTTTTTTTAAAGGTGTTTTTCCCATTAATATGGAAAATCTCCAACCTTTGGGTGAAATCTTATTTTTGAAAACAGCTGAAGATAATTAGAACAGAATCTGGTAACGTAAATCACCAATCTTTGCAATATGGTTTAGCAAAAGCAACACATACCTTAAAAAATTAAGGTCAAGAATTATATACATCCTATGATCATGGTGAATGAAAGAGTATCACCCCCAGGGAAGACCAAATGAGAGAAAACACACCAAAATGTTACTATTAGAGCGTTTGGATTCTGAACAATTTTTTTTTTTTGCACATTTACAGTAGAAAAAGATAAATTCTTGTTTAGAAAAAATAAGGAAGCAGATTTTCTTTTGCAATGAGTACACCATCTCCACCTGAGGGAAATTACATGCAAAAAGATCAAAAGCTTTTTTCAGACTGGAGACATCATTGCAACAATGTGCCTTAAAACTAAGATAAAGATAGCAGCTGTTTATTGAAAAGCTACTATGTGTGGAGCACATGATTCTATGCTGCATGCAAATGATTTTGAATCCATAAAGTACCCTGCAAGGTGAAAATTTTAATTTCAATTGGCATTTTACAGAAATTGAAGTGTAGAGAGATGAAGTAACTGGCCCCAGGTCCCACATTGTATATGGGGTTGAGTGTAGGACTTTTGACTCTGAAGCCCGTGATCTCTCAACATCAAAAAGCCTCTTCCTGAGACCAGTGAGTCTTCACGTTGGCCAAAGGCAAATATCCCGACATTCAAGGCATCTTACAGACCGACCCCGCCTGACCGTCTTACCTTACTCCCCCCTCCCCAGGCTCACCAGGGACATTCCCGCCCTCAGTCACCCTCCCTGCAGGGTCCTCCACACTCTTGTATCCTTGTACAGTCAATTCAGTCTCCAAACCATAAACATTCCCGGACCCCTCCAGTTTGCTGGAATCATGCCTACCTTTGAATTTTTATCGACTCTGCTATTCATTGGGCATCTGCTTTTTGTCAACTCTTATATTTTTTCATATTATTAATCAATATTTTTATGTACACATGGCTTTCTCAACAGCTAGAATTTTCTCTTCTCGAGGTCAGGCACACGTATTTTATTTTGGTTTTTACTGTGGCATAGCATAATAGTTAAGAGAAGAGAACCTGGAGCCAGTAAGTCAGTGGCTCCTACCATGTTTTGATCTTGAGCACGTTATTTAATGTCTGTATGTCATAGCTCCCCCCTCTGTAAGCTGTGGTTGAGAGTTAATATTAATAAATGTAAAGCAAGTATTGGTACATTCATGAGACATGGAAAGCACCCAATAAATGTTATTATCATTGGTAGCAGTATCCTTATTAACAAAAAAATTAGCACCCCAAAAAAGAAAATAAACAAATCTTTAAAAATAATCCCAGAAATCTTTTCATATCTTTTTAGAACTTTTCAACATGCAGAGCTATCTTTTTTTTTAATTCAAAAAAATAACAGAGCTTTATTGGTTACATTCATATTACTTAATGTTTTAAATGTTTAAAAAGCACTTGGCACACATTTCAAAATGCCTGTGAATGAATGTGGCCACCCTCAAATAGTCACGAAAAAAGGGAAAACTGAAAAAAAAACAGAAAATGCACATTTTCAAGATAACACTAAGGTTGGTATGGGAGCCCTGAGGGATTTACACATTTAGGCAGATCTGTGCAAATAATAATAATAATAATAATAATAATAGGTGGGGGTTCTCAAGTGCTATCCTCTTTTTAACTTAGCAGTTCCTTCGCTGTGGAGTGACTCATAAGGAAGCAGGTGGGACTCAGGTGACGTTCTTGCTTGTCTGTTGGTGATGGTCAGTGACTCACATGGATCTCTCTTGGGATGCTTACTGTTTGTGCCTAATGTTGCAAAGCTAGTAGACGATTCTAACACATTTTCCAAAGAATCAAGATGCTCAGTGATGCAAGCCCATTTCTTATGAACTTTATTGGAGAAAATAAATGACCTGACCACTTTTCTCCTCAACATACTGTAAGTGGTGCCCTGGTAGAGGGAATTCATTTTCAGCCTCAAAATTTAAAAAAAATCATGGCCAAAAGCAATTCTGTCCTATTGACACTAACGCAGAGCTGCCTAGCATCACAAGAAGACAAGAAAATAGCTTTGGAATTTCTAGGCTTGCATGTTTCCATCTGCAGCTGGGTCTTTGTGGGTTCGTTCTGCTTGAGGCTTATGCGTGAGGTTTTACCTCTTCTGCGAACGGCAGAAGAAAGGTGACAAGTTTAGGTTACAAACATGAGTAATGAGAGCGATCAATCAGCCTTCCTGGCTATTGCTGCAAACAGTCGAGTACTTAAAACACCAGTCTGAATTGCAGCGGTTCTTACCATGATAGCCTTAGAAAGAGCCAGAAGCCCCTGTGCATTAAATCCTGGGTCTATTTGGAACAACATCAACAGGCAGGGAGCTGTCTTTCTCATGTTAAGTCATTATATTATTTAGAACTGCTTTCACTACTCCTGTTGATGAGTAGAATGCCAATAACATAATTTATGGCAAGCACACAACACCTCAGTAAGGTACACACAATACCTCAGTAAGGAGAGATGCCCATGGAAAATACCCCCGAGACAGAACACATGGGTTAATTTGTAAGAGGCAAATGATTTAATAAATCATAGCAGTGATCACTGATTGGAAACTGCTAAGTGTCGGATACTACCACGGGACAGCTAATCCTCACTCTAGTTAGAATGATCTTCCTAAACTCAAAATCAGGGGGTGTCTTTTCTCTGTGGGACACCATTCAGTGGCTTCTCATTGTCTCCAGGGCATGAACCTCACGGGGTCTGGCACAGGAAATGCCCTCCTGGTCTGAGTGCTTCTCACCTCCACCACTTGGAAGCTTAGTCTCCACCTCTTTGCTCCTCCCCACCGCATACACGCAGGTCTCTAAAGTGCCTTGGTTGGGTAGCCCCCAGGCCTTGTTCTTGCTGTCCATTTTGTGCTGGGAAACCTGTCTTCAAGTCCATCCCCTTTTTCCGAACGCCAACTTCTTTTTAGGTATCACCTCTGCAAGGCCTTCCCTGAGCGTTCCTTCCTCCCAAGAACAATTTAGATTTTTCTCCCAGATGGTCCCATAGCTTTTTTTTCTTTGAGATATAATTGACATATAACATTGTATTCAGTTTAGGTGTAGAAAATAATGATTGGATATATGCGTCTATCACAAAATGATTGCCAGAATGATTTTAGTTAACATCCATCACCATAGTTACAGTGTTTCTTCTTGTGATGCGAACTTTTAAGATTACTCTTTGCACCTTTCAAATAGGCAATGTGTTTTGTTGATTACAGTTATGTTGTACATTCCATCCCTAGGACTTAACTGACCTGATAACTAGAAGTTTGTACCTTTTGACCACCTTAACCCATTTCAACCACCCCCAGCTCCCTCACCACCTCCTTTAGGTAGGTCTTTATTCACCTCCCCGCCCCAGGCTCCATCAGAGCACTTAGCACCTGGAAACAGAGCTGCTTGTTTGCCTGTGGATCTTCCCCAAGACACACGGTCTACGTTGAAGAGTTCAATAAATACTGGTTAATTAAATCCTCACAAGAACCCATTCCAGATAATTATCTTCCTCATTTCATGGATGTGGAAACCAAAGCTCTGTTAGACTAAATAAGTTGTTCCAAATCATGCAGTTAGTACTTGGCAGAACTTGATTTAAATCGAGATTTTTTTGCATCCAAAGCTCAAAGGTTTTTAGCACACCACCACTAAGATGAGAGGCTACTGAACACAGATTGGTCATGATAAAACCATTTGATTATTCAGAAAATTGATATTAATTTCACATATGCAATCTGAATGAGTGTGAATGGCTACATGTTGGCTCGATAGCAGGCTGACCAACAGAAGACTGTAAAACTCGTATTAAATCTGCTCTGTGAGATGTGACTAATGGAATTCTAGTGTCTCGATGAGGGGTCTCCGTAGGAAAAGGTCCAGAGCTCCTCCTGTGACAACAGAGCATTTCCATCCTGGGAGAAAAGGCCCCCTGCCCACTCCTGCCTTGCCACTCCCCACTGAGCAATGGGTTGGATGGCCTCCAAATTCTTCCAAGTCAGCTTGACAGCTGAAGCATGGAGTGTGACGATGGGGTGATAGGATTAGCAGGAATTGAGGGCTGGGACTATGAAGCAAGACATTGGATGTGGGGATGGAGACGAGAGCCCTGTTCCCAGCAGACACCCCGATGGCAGTTTTGGTCAAGCTTGGATTCTCTGGCCACCTCTTTATTCTGAGTGGTACAAGAATTGGATGTCTTATTCGTCCTTTATTTTGTGATGTCCTGTTGCTTCCAGTCTTTCTCTCTCCCTTGGGAATGAATTTATTTCACTATAGCCTTAATAGTGACGGAACAAAAAGGGATTTTAAAGATTCATTTCTACGACCTTGCCTCCTCCTTCTTTCTTTGTCCACTTAGATGTTGTACCTGGAGGAGGGATGGGTGGGTCTTTGGATGTAAAATATTCCTTTTGTGTCAGCGTCCTGAATCCAGGGTTTCAACAGGGGGTGAGATGGAGGGCTGCATGGAGTGTGAGAGCTGGGACCGGTAACGGGATGGGAGCCTCATCAAGAGGAAGTAGCAACAGTGAGATTTGGGAATGCAGACCTCTCTCCTCCCTCACTTGTATTCAGCCTACAGAAACCATGCTGGGCTGTCATTAGGGTGAAGAACAGGGTAAGCGTGAGTGTGGGATCTCCCAAAAAGCGAAAAGGGCTTTTAGTGATGGGGAGGAGGGAGAGTGAACAAAGGAGAAAAATCCCAGTCTATAACAAAGGGGGAGAAAAGGGTGCTTCTAGGGAGAGCCACTTTCTTATGATGACATTTTCTGGGGAGTTCCAAGTAAGGGCATGAATCAGCAGTTCTCAAATTTTAGTAGCTGTATTACCTAGGAGGTTGTTAAAATGCAGATTCCCAGACTTTACCCTTCCATTTTTGATTCAACAGGTCAGTGGGGCCTACGAATTTGAATTTTTAAATACCACAGGTAATTCAAACCTAGGTGGCTTACCGTCCAAACTTTGAAACACATTGGCTGTCCTCATTTTTTGAGATTCTGAAGTAAGTCCGTGGTCTAAGACAATCATATGACCTTATGCTTTTCTTTAATGCATGAAGTTATAGTCTATTAATTAAACAATAGCATTTAATTGAAAATATATACAGAGAACAAAAGACCTATTTTTGTAATCTAAAGCAGATATCATTTATCTTATTGTTGAAAGTTCTATGGTAATGTTGTGCTTTTTCTCCAAATAATTGGCATTGTGATGTTCTTCTATCCTCATTTTTTTAATGGTTTAATATGATTTTTCTCCCTGTTTCAGCTTCCTATTTAATCTGCTATTGCCTGTTAAATCAGCTTCCCTTCACAGCAAAGACTAAGGCTGCTTTTGTTAGATTAAACTTTTTTTTTTTTATCTGACCCGGCTTTCAGCTCCATCTACTTAGTTACATCATTGGTTGGGCAACAGAAATTGCCAGGATGTCACCCAGTGGGAAAATCAATTCATGAAAGAAGCCCAGTGCTGTGTTTGACTATAGAGCATCTCTTTTTCTTCCTCCGAGCGTATCTGTCTCAGCACACCTGGGTATTCCTCCCCAGGGCTAAGAAGAAGTTCGAATTGCCCCGCTCTTAATTAGCAACATCCCTTTCCCCTGATATTTCAGGTGAACATGATTTATTCTCTTGTATATATTCCTAAGAGAGAGACTCACTGAAAAAAGACTCATCACTGTACAATGAAGAGGAGGCCAGTGGTGAGGTGCTGGAGAGGTAATTTCTCTCTATTGTTCTAGGAGGCTTTTAAACTAAATGTTTCTCATGATAGAATCCAACATCCGACTAGGAGTTGGGAATGTTCTTGTTTTGTGAATTTAGATGTTTCATAGATACATCCCCAACCCCCTGACAGTATTTCTTAGCCTAGCCTTTGGTGTAACTCAGTTGGTCTTAATTTGTGTATATGATATTTGACAGAGGGCACAGCATGCATAGGCTTCAGTAGGTCTATAAAATTCCCCAATTTGTACCTTTTTGGGAAGCAATCTTTTTAAAATTTCATGAGGTTTCTCTGTGGAGTGTATGATACCAAAAGATTAAGAACCATTGAAATAATGACCCAAGAGATCGCCCTATAAAAAATTAATCCCGTGTTGCAATAGTGGTATTTTTCAAGGGGACTCAGTTAATTTCCATAGGAAGCTAAACTTAAAAGGGAAGGTTCTTCCTCTTGAGGAGAACTCTTATTTTAGAAGAACTGCAAGATGATCCGCGCCCCTCAAGAGCCTCAGGGGCCATCTACCTCTGAATTAGATTCTATGAAGTGGTCTGTGATCATCCACATGAACCAATTGCAGGGTGTTTAATTGTAATTAACTCTCACACTCAATTTTAAAGTCTAACTTTTTAAGGGCATTCTGGCTATTGATCAGTTTTTAAGGATGGGAAAAGAAAGTGTAAAGTAAAAAGGTACAATACAAAAAATTTACCCCATCCCTCTCCTACCCTATAAACTTTTCTGATACAAGGATTCCTAATTTTAAAAACAATGCTATAGTCAAAAGGGCAGGTTAATAGCTCTTGTGTAAAGGCATCAGATTTCAAATGGACACTGAAGAGAAATAGGGGATCTTAATGATACTTGAACCATTTTTTCATTATTATTGACTAGCTGAGTCTACTAAGTCTTACCTTAAGAAAGTGATCTTGCATATCCTATACAATTTAGATTGCGGTAAAATCAAGAGCTTCAGGTTTGTCACCTGTATAATGGGAATAATGAGACCATCTTTTGCACAGGATTTATGTGAGGATTCAATAAAATAATCAAGCATGTGATTAGAACAGAGCTTGGTCTGTGTATGTACAAAATATGTTCGCTATAATTACATTACAATATCTTTGAATATAAACATTGAGAAATGCAAAAATGAGTTGCTTGGATTAAGAGTTAATTGTCTTCTACTTTTTGTTTAATCTTCATTAGATTCGAGTTTTTAATGCCTTGCTGGGTTTGACAGAGTGAAGTTTTGGCTAAATATATAGATGAAAGGGTGCTATCTTAATCTTTGCTTATTTGCATTGTTTTTCCTTTATCTTTTTCTTCTTTGATAGCTTTATGACAATTCTATATGTTTCTGGATCTCTCCTCCCAACCTAAGAAACTTATCTTGTATTCAATTTCCTCAGGATTCTATTCCTTATAGTGAAATGAGTTTTTTAAATTGTTATCAAAGCTGTGTGCTACTATGTAAACGATGCTAGGTTTTACACCTTTCTGATAATATTTGCGCTTCATTAGGGCTCCTTGGAGATTATGTTCATTGGAAGGAGGGACTCTACTGATAGCAGTTTGGGACACAGAGAGGAAGTTTTTAATAGGACTTCCAACTTAGGCACTTTATAGAAATACTATTCTGCCCACCCATGGGCATGATGACCACACATTACAGAGACAGTTGGGGGTCTGCCTCTGGTTCCAGCCTGCCTGGATTTTGTATCCCAGCTCCAAGTTACAGGCTGAGTGACCTTGAACAAGTTACTTAACCTCTCTGTGCCTACGCTTTCTCATCTCTAAAAGAGAAGAACAAAGAGTACCTACATCAGAGGGCTGTTGTAAGAATTAAAGCTAATACAATGCAAAGCACTTAGAATAAGAAGTACCCGATACATGTGCTTAGATAAAGGGTTTGCTCTTATTATTTCTAGAACAATTCTAATTTCAATTCTGTTTTCACAAAATACATTGCTAATCAGAAATGAATCCTTTGTCAAACCAAGTATCTTCACTCTGAGTACCCGCTTATCAAGACATCTTTTATTATGAAAGTTGGGTTTTGTGTTTTTCTTTATCTCTTATATTCAGATGGGAGGATCAAAGAGTTAAAATAAAATTAAAATCACCTGAAGTATCACCCAAACAGTGTGCATTGCACTTACCACTCAAGAAAGTATGGGCACATTATGATCGTGTTTTAAGATGGCAAAAATACCCGAGGTCATTCTTCTCCATTGCCCATCAGGATGGGTAACAAACAGAGGGTGTTGCCACTCGAGGAAACAGACCCTGACAGCACAGCAGATGGGCCTTGTTCTAAAACAAAATGAATAAAACAAGGAACAGGGACAAACCAGATTCTGTGTCATTCTGTTAGGTCTCAACCTGGGTATGACCAATTTCTTTGATTTGAGAGTTTCCCTTCCAATTAATTTCTCCTGTGCTTCTCTTTCTTATGCATGTAGAGAGATGAGCTGAGCAATGATAAATTACTTACCCCACATTTTAACTCTAATCACATCGAACTGCCCACTTATACAAGAACTGTACCACACCCCAAATGTATGTCTAGTCCCAACCCCTGGAACACTTCCATCCCTAACTTCACCCTTTTCCCCTTGCTTAGGAGTGCAGGAGACAGGTCGTCAGGGTAGAGTCTTATGTCCATGACCTAATGAACCGGGCCACAGCAGCTCCTGCCTCTTCAGCAATTTGTAATTAATCTGTGAATCCCATGATGCTAAGGCAGGACTCTGGCACGTCGTATAGCATGTTCCTAACAGGGATTCAATATTTACATGTGAAAAAGAAGAGCATTTGTGGCTGTTCCACTTTGGGTTAAATTACAGGCCTCTCAATCTTAATGCCGTGGAGCATGAAATCAGGAAGTACATTTCCCTCCACCGAATACTGCATTGCACAGATGGGTGTATTTTGGGAGCAGTGCTTCTCCATGGGAGGAAAAGATAGAAAGTAGAACACCCAGACAACAATGAATTCAATCAACCTTCCAACTATGACTTCTGTCTTAGTTCATAGCATGGGTTTTCAGTCTCTGCCCTCGGGCCTGAGGCTGATGAATCACACCCAGTTCTTTCCTGCTCCTCCTTTGTAGCTATTTCTCTAACAGCAGGACAATATGGAGATTCCCAGGCCCTGGTTCCAAGACAACTCAGACAGGTTTTATGGTGGTTGTTCTTTTGTTTGCTTGCTTGAGAGGGAAGACAAGGATGGAATTAGTGATTTGATGGCTACCCTTTTGGTCATATTTTTGCAAGTATGGAAGCCTGAACCCCATTATTGGCACCAAACTGAGAGAACAGATTTTTCTTGTTTCTTTTTGGTTTTTTATTGAAGTTGTTAACTGATGTAGGGTAGGGCATCTTTTTTAATGAGAACTGTTGGCACATGAAAGACAAAGCCAGTCTTGATTTGTTGTTGTTGCTAAAAAGAAAGGCAAGAGAAGCTCTAGACCTAAGCAATCCAGTATCGCGCAGGTGGCTACTGAGCACCAGAAATGTGGTTAGTCGGAATGGACAGGTGTTGTCCAGGTGTATTACACACAAGATTTCATAGACTTAGTATTGGCTCAATTATGGTTCCATTATTTTTATATTTATTGCATGTTGAAATGATAATATTTTGGATATATTATGCTAAATAAAATGTATCATTAAAACTAATGTCATATATATATATATATTTTACTTTTTAAATGTGACTATGTAGAAAATTTAAACTTACACATGTTGCTCACATTTGTGACTTCCACTATATTTCTGTTGGACAGTGCTGCTCTAGATCGAGTCACCTGATTCAACAGCTCAAGGTTCCAAGTTAACAATCTTAGCTGGAGCAAGTACCAAAGAATACTTCTTAACATAACTGCAACTCAGAACATTATTTGTATTCTTGGAGCTTGAAAGGTATGAAATGACTTACTCCAAAGGACTTCCTTGGTGAAAGTGCTTCACATTTTCTAAATGTCCCCTGTTGAATATGCACATAATCACAAAGATTATTATTTTTTTTTAAATTGAAATTCTGGAGGCAACGTAGTTCTGTTTTGTGAAGATATGAGTTCTACCTGACACACACAATGCCATTAGTTCATGGATAAGAGAATTGTTTAGGGGCAATCATTAGACAATGTGAATTGACATTGTGTGTGCATGTGTGTGTGTGTGAACACAGATGTTTGAGAGCATTTCTTGCAAATCTTCCACAAATCAAAAAATCAAGGGATTTCTCCATTAAGGTATTGGTGGTGAAAGGAATTTTTAAAAGTGACACAAAATGGGATAAGTAAAGACCCATTTAAAAGTTAAGAATCAATGATCAGGTAATGTAAATTACCAAGCCATCTGCATAGGTTGCATTATCTTAAGATAATTTTTAAATAAAAGTTTGATTGTCAATATTCAGCTGATGCTGAGCAACTAACTAGAACCATCCTTTTAACTTTGGTACAATTATTATGTGTTCCCTATATTTGGTATGCCAATCAAGCAGATGATGTTTGGTCCATACCACGAGCAGTCAGATATGGTGGCAATTTTAGGTGATTATAGACTTCATTGTTCAAGATTCTTTGCATCTTCTAACTCAGGGAATAAATGAGTTAAGACCTTATGTTCTGCATCATTTGAAATGCCCATGAAATGCCATGAGCTGTGTCAGACAGCTCAATTATATCCCATAGAATTTCAGGAAGTTTATAATTAACATTCCAAAATAACTTTTACCTTGTACTTGTTTGAAAGATTTAATAGCAACTATTTTTTTAAAACTCCTCTGCATTTTTTTTTTAAGATTTTATTTATTTATTTGAGAGAGAGACTGAGAGAGAGAGAGCATGAGAGGGGGGAGGGTCGGGAGGGTCAGAGGGAGAAGCAGACTCCCTGCCGAGCAGGGAGCCCGATGCAGGACTCGATCCAGGGACTCCAGGATCATGACCTGAGCCGAAGGCAGTCGCTTAACCAACTGAGCCACCCAGGCGCCCTCCTCTGCATTTTTTAAAAGCAAGTTTTATTTACTATTTCGTAGGAAATTAACTCCTTAAAATAACACTCTGATAGCAAAAAGACAATGAAAAAGGAGAAAACATGTATACCATAAAAGTATAGCAAACTGAACAACAGACAGGCTTTGGGAGTTGTAAGTTCTAATTGTAGTTTGATGGTAGATGAACAGTTTATTTCTCTTATCTATCAAAGGTTGATAAACTTTGTTATCTAGTTCCTGGGACTTTTGTGAAAGAGAACTAATAAAGCTCCCAAGTATTAAAGCACTTGGCTCAAATAAAAGTTCTATATAAACCAATGGAAAAGCAGTGACTGATGAAATGAGAAATTTCTACCTCTGCTTTACACTCCGGTGAGATGTAAGATATGGTTGGAGGGTGACAAGCAAAGGAGTTTATTACAGAGAGTCAAGAATGGTCTGCTTCCGAGTTGGTAAAATTCTGAGTGAACTCAGAGTAGAAAATCTACTTTAATTTCACTATAATTAGTTGACACAAAATGATCCTTTTACCCTCCTAAATTATATGCAAAGACCAATATATAGTTAATTTCCAAATATCAGTATGTAAATAATAATGATAAGAAGTATGTATCAGGACCCTCAAATCCCAATATATCCAGTAATCCAGGATCCTAGGATATTATAATATGGCAAGAATAGAAACTGTAGAAATGTTGTTGACATAAGAGGATATACAGTGTTTGTGCTTTCCAGGGAACTCTTACGGCTAAAAGCTGAAAGATGTCTGCAGAAGAGGCTAAATGCAACCATGCAATAATCACTAATCCATGCAAAGGAATCACATGAATTCCTACCATGGCCTGGCATTGTGCAAAAATCATGGGCATTCCTCATCTAGATGGGGAGTCACGGCAGAAGACTATTAAAAACTACAAGAAAGCATGTAATTAAATACACACTTGTGTGGTAATGTCAGATGATGTGGTAATCAACAAAACAGAGAGCATTACGGGCAGAGGAGATGAGCATAGCATTTAAAGGACCTGAAGTATAAAGGGCTAGTGTCCAAAATCTATAAAGAATGTAACAAACTCAACACCCAAAAAACAAATAATCCAATCAAGAAATGGGCAGAAGACATGAACAGACATTTCTCCAAAGAAGACATACAAATGGCCAATAGACACGTGAAAAAGTGCTCAACATCACTCAGCAGCAGGGAAATACAAATCAAAACCACAATGAGATACCACCTTAAAAGACCCTTAATCATAGGAAAGAAACTGAGGCTTTCTGGAGGGGAGGAGGTGGGGGAATGGGGTAACTGGGTCATGGGCATTAAAGAGGGTATGGGATGTAATGAGCACTGGGTGTTATGTTATATAAGACTGATGAATCACTGAACTCTACCTCTGAAACTAATAATACACTATATGTTAATTAATTGAATTAAATAAAGTTTTAAAATCATAATAAAAAATAAAGGACCTGAAGTAAGAGGGACAAAAACAAAATCCAAGAGCTAAAGGAAGCTCAGTCTGGGCTCTGTGCTTAGTATGGGGGGAGTGGCATAGGGGCATACTAAGTGTCTTAGAATTGGAATGCCCCAATATGACATCAGGCTGTTTGCTGAGCTTTGGTATAATTTCTGGCAGGTGTCTTCACCAAGCCTCCTTTTATCATCAGTAACTAGAAATAATAAAATTCTGCCCTGCTTACCTCAAATGTTGTGATTGATTAGATGATCCATAAATACACTGAAAACAGCTGTTTGAGGTAGCAGAGCTAGTTTGGGAAGCAGAGAAGAGGTCATTGTTGGGAAGGCAGAGGTCGTGTAGTGGTAAAAATGGCAAGATAGACATTGCAGAGGTCTGTGTGCACCAGATCTTGAAGAGCTCTGGAAGCTCTGCTATAGAATTTGGAAATTGTCCTGGAGGTATAGGGAAGCATCAAAAGATTAAGCAGAGGAAGGATGTGATTGGATTTGCGGTTGGCAATTTACAGTGACCACCTGCCCACGGGATGGTAGATGGGTGGCAGGTAGGTGAGAACAAAGGCAGGGAAATCAGTAAACTGGCCATTGCAATAATTTAAGTGAGAAAATGAATCATAACTATGACATTTGTGAGATACAGAGGAGAATGGCTTTGTGAGCTCTTCTAAGAGAAGAAAACTCAGGCCTTGATGACTGGTTAAAAGGAGGGCATTAGTGAGACTGGGCAGCTAGAATGACTCCCAGATTTCTGTATTGGGCAAGTTGGTGGATACAAGAGAAGCATATTTACAGGAAGACAGAGAGATGATGAGTTCTGTTTGGAACTTGTTGGATTTGAAGCACTCATAGAACATCCAAGGAAAACCATCTAGTGGAAGAGTGGATATAGATGTCAGAATGTCTAGTCAACTACAACTCAACACACCATAGGACCCATTGCATCTAGCATAGTAAGAGAGGCCTGGAACCTTCACACATTGCTGGTGGGAACGTAAAATGGTGCAACCATTTTGGAAAACAGTTTGAAAAATGTTAGACATGGAGTTGCCAAAGGACCCAGAAATTCCACTCCTGTGTGTAGTGAAATGAAATATATATTCATGAAATAAAAATACATATTCATGTAAAATCTTGTACACAGATGTTCATAGCAGCAGTATTGATAATAGTTAAAAAGTGGCAACAACCCAAATGTCCATTGACATGGATAAACAAAATGTGGTGTATCTACACAAGGGAATTTTATTTGGCAATAAAAAGGAAGTAAGTACTAATGAATGCTACAACATGGATGGACCTTGGAAACCTTATACTGAGTGAAAGAAGCCAATAAATAAAAGGTCATATATTATATTATTCCACTGATATGAAATGTCCAGAACAGGCAAAGCCACAGGACAGAAAGCAGATTAGTGGTTGCCGGGGGCTGGTGGGGGGAGGGATGGGGAGTGATGGCACAAGGGTGCAAGTTTTTGGCTACGATAAAAATCCTCTAAAATGGACTGCGTCGCTGGTTGCGCAACTCTGTGAAGAGACTAAACTCCACTAAATTGTGTGCTTGAAAGTGTGATTTCATGGTATGACTTATGTCTCAGTAGAGCAGTTAAAAACAAAAGGTTGTTGCTACACAGGTCAGTGAGCTCTTCCTGTCCCACTCCATGTAGCCCAGGCAAGAGAACACACGATTCAGGTGAGAGGCAACATGACACGCTAAGCCAATGGACCAACATTCCAACTACAATATCTGGAATTGCTGAATAAGATACAACACACCTTTTTAAAGATGTCAGCTGAGCCCACAGGAAAGACAGGGATTGCCTAAGGGGACTGAGAGTAGAACTACAAATGCTCTTTGAGCAGGTGAGTGACCTGGGAGGAGAGGAGGGTGGTTCCAACAATAGCCACTGGGCAGTGGTTGATAAGACCCCGTCAAGAAGGAGCTGTAATGGAACCCCAGCTTGGAGCCAGATGTCTGAAGGGCTATGCAGAGAGAGAAAGGGAACCAGAAAAAAAATCTGCTCACAAGTGTAAGGAGATAAAAGCAATCTTATTTCTTGTTGGTTTCAAGGCAAAGCCAAATTTTCTTATAAGAAATCAGAATACCAGTCTTGTGGGGTGGGAAGTTAAATTTCTAGCTGAGAAATTAACATAAAATTGGTCCAAGGCCATTTGAGAGAATCAATGTCAAAATAGCTCTAGGAAGGCCTTCCCTAATCCAGGCCATTGGAAGATGAGTTCACAACCAAACGTTGAAACAGACACACAAAACAAACCCATTGCGATCAAGAATCTATAACATTCAACAACCAAGAATATTGCCCCTTTACCCCCAGAGCTTGACATAATAAAATAAAATTGGAAAGAGACTGAAAAATGCAAGTTTTTGAAGAGATGAGTTATCGGATAGATTGATGACATAAAATAGGAGCATAGATGTTAACACAGATGGGCCTTAAACAAAAAGAGCAGTTGAATTTAAAAAAAGATAAGAAGAATGTGATCTCTCTAACATAATGCCATTTATGTGTGGAAGAGAAGAATAGAAGTGGGAATTGGGATGAAAAAATAATGAAACAGAATAATAACAAGCTCCTGT
>NC_138373.1:42905231-42931739 GCF_054177405.1 Leptonychotes weddellii
TGGATGGGAGGTGACAGCAGGCCATGACCCAAGGGACTCCAGTGCAATAGGATGGACACAGGCTGTAGAACCAGATGCCCTCTGTTTATATCTTAGTTGCTGCCATCTCATTGCCTGGGTTATGGTGGTTAGGCAAGTTACTTAATCCCTCTGTGCCTCAGTTTCCTCACTTCTACTTTTTTTTTTTTTCAAGATTTTATTTATTTATTTGAGAGAGAGAGAATGAGAGAGAGCAAGCACATGAGAGGGGGGAGGGTCAGAGGGAGAAGCAGGTTCCTTGCTGAGCAGGGAGCCCGATGCGGGACTCGATCCAGGGACTCCAGGATCATGACCTGAGCTGAAGGCAGTCGCTTAACCAACTGAGCCACCCAGGCGCCCAGTTTCCTCACTTCTAAATGACAGTTGGTCATGGTGCCTACCTCACAGGAGTGTGGAGAAACCACACAGCGCTTGCCATATGTCTTGCCTGTTATAGTCTCTACCGTGCGGTGCTGCCTGGACTCATCAGGCTTGAAGGACTTGCCCTCAGCTGCTGGAAAGCCCTCAGCTGCCAGCCCCCCCCACTTTGGAGATTGCCTTGCCTGAAGACAGCTGCCCCATCCAAAGTTACCCTCCCTTTCCAGGTGGCCTGCACCCCGTATGTGACATTGCAGAGGCCCCACTGGTTGTCCTGCTGGGGACACCTCTGAAGGAGCAGTTTTTCCCTGCTCCCGCCAGGGAGGCATCCCCGATCAGCCTCTCTCTGCTCAGTCCAGCTCCTCTCTTCCCTCCCCCAGAAGTTGAACCCATGATCATCCCTAACCAAGTCACTACATCTGATTTCTGCCTCGGGTCTGTCTGCTTTCCAGGGAGCTCAAAACGTGGCAGCAGCTAATATTATGATCTGGGACATATGCTTAATTCAATTCTCTGAGCCTAAGAGTCTAAATTAAAAAAAAATACATAAAGTGAGAGGAGAGAGATAAAAGAAGACAAGGAAGCACAAAGAGAGACAAGTCCCTAAGAAAAGAAGCAGATTTGAAAAGGAACACAATAGAACTATGCAATGAAAAATATATATAATCCTGGAAGTTAATACCCAACAGGCAAAATAAAGTGTGACTTAGACGCAGCTGAAGAAAGAAATGAACTGGAAGAGAATGAATTATGAATAAATCACCCAGAATGTAGCAGAGAGAGTTAGAAAATCTTAAGAATTTAAGAGACACGAGAATAGAAAAAACGCTGACATCTGTCTAGAAGAATCGGAGTTCAAAGGAAAGAGCAGAGAACAGGAAAAGGAAATATTAAAAAAAAAAAAGATAATGGCTGATGATTTTTCCAAAAGCAATGCGAGGTACAAATCTTTAGAATGAAGAAACACATCAAGTTCTGGAAGGATACATAAAGTGCCCCTAGCCATCTCAAAGTTAAGCTGCGGAACACCAAAACTAAACCAAAACAAAACAAAAAACAAAAATATTAAAAGGAATTTGGGGTAACAGACATATCTAAAAAAGGGAACAATTATACCGACAGCAGAAATCTCAAAAACAACAGCCCAGAAAACAGCAGAATGAGCTCTCAGAGCCGAGGGAAATTCACTGCTATTGAAAATTCTGACTGGCCGTCCCACTATTCAAGACTGAGGGAAGATGAAGACTTTCCTAGACCGAGAGACTACGCATCACCCTCCCTGCAAGCCCTATTAAGAACGATTTGGGGAAGACATTTAACTGAGACGGCTGTGGGGAGCTGTCATGCAATAAGTAATTTTGGTCAGAGAAACTGGCCGTCATCTGGGTAAATGTAAGCATTGACTACAACACCAATTCTGAAAATCCTCAAACTGTGAGATAATAACGGGAACAGAAGGAATAACAACCATCTGATTTCAGATGGCTAAAAAAAAAAAAAAGGTGAATAGACTATTGTAAAAAAGAAAGAAAGAAACCAGAAGCAGTATTTCCCAGCTGTTCTTTGTACAATAAACTCCTCTCTTCCGTCATTGTGCGATCACGAAATTGTAACTTTAACAAGGAAAAGGACACTCTTCCTCTATATACTAGAATTTTTTTTTCAGCAAGTATAATTTGGAAGGACTTCACTTAGAAAGCAAACTGTTGGTTATGCCGCTACCATTGACTGAACTAACTGTTCAAAACTTCATCTTCTTTTCTGAAGTCAGGCTCTATGACGAAAGAGAAATAGATATCGCCCGCGCCCTCCGGCCTCGGTTTCCTGATGTGAACTTCAAAGTCTCCAGAGGTGTACCATAGATCTCTAAGACTGTATCATGTGTTCCTCCATGAGTCAGTCAAAGTGGGTAGTGATCGCTGTCTGATGACTTTCTGGCACTTTCCGCCTCAGATTGCCTATGTGCTCCAGGATGCTGGCAGAGCTCCCGATTTGCTTCATCACAACTCTACATATTCACCTCCATACCCACTGAGCAGGGTGTTACCACCCGCAGTTTCACTCCCTCCCCTCGACCCGGCACATTAACATTCTGTTTTCGTAATTGCCAGCACCTATGGAGCTGAGCTTTCCATGGAACAAGGAACGAATGGTACTTCTTCACTGGGTCTTATGTGCCTGTAAGAAGAGAAGTGTGGGGATGGCTGGGTGGCTCAGTCGGTTAAGCGTCTGCCTTTGGCTCAGGTCATGATCCCAGCGTCCTGGGATAGAGTCCTACATCGGCTGCCTTGCTCAGCGGGGAGCCTGCTTCTCCTTCTGTCTGCCCCTTCCTTTCTTATGCTCTCTCTCTTTCTCTCTGGCAAATAAACAAATAAAATAATAATAATAAAAAAAGAGATAGTAAATGATCAGACAACTAGGGTTTGGTTCCATTCTTTTACTACAGAAATGAGAAATCCATATCATGTTAAGATACCATCTCAAGTCTTGAAAGAAATTGCAAGCTTTCTGGGTCCAGCACAGTCTACGCTCATTCTTTCTCTTCCTGTGTGCCCCGAAACATACAAGGCACACACGTGTTCCTTTACCTTGAGCCACACATCAGTGGGAATGTCCGCGAAGCACCAACGCATATAAAATTTTTTATCAACTGTAAAGTTTTATGTCTATACATTTATATGAAAGTCTTCATCATGCATATTCATCACAGGAAATACTCTTTTGTTCCTGTTTGCTGTGTTGTGTATCCCTCTGCACTTCTACCCATGGGCACTCCTTGACTTAACCCCTTGAAAAGGTTTTCTTTCTGGCTTTCTTCCTAGGATTTTTTTTTCTCTTCTAGTCTAAGAAGCCTTCATTGTAGCTAATAATCTGGGGTGATGAAAGGCATTATTTGAGGCCTTTTACCTACCTGCCCCGTTAGCAGGAAGATGAGCTAGCACTTGCAACAAATAGAATTATTTGATCACCTCAGGCAGAAAACACAGGACATTTCCTGTCTCTGCAGGCTCTCTGTCCCCATTGTCATTTTGTGTCCTAACTGAACTCACAGTTTTTTTTTTTTTTTTTTTTAAGTAGGGTCCATGCCCAATGTGGGGCTTAAACTCACGACTCTGAGATCAAGAGTTGCACGCTGTACCGACTGTGCCCCTGAATCACAATTTTTAAGGTTCCCCCAAGGACGCTCCTCGAAACTGATTTGTCTTGTCCCATAGCAATTAAGCTATGGGAAGAAATTTCAGGTTGCTGGAGGTCTCAGGATATCTCCACAAATACCAGATGTATGATACCTCTTGCACTGATTCATAAAGGCAAACTTGCTCCTTGTTATACGTTGAATGAGGACACGGCAAACTTTTACTCTGAACAAAGAAATGATTTGCGTCCACCGCAGTTTATGCATTCGTTAGGGGTTAGTGCAAGATCGAGTCAAAATTATATTTAAAACACCCAAAATGGGCTTTTTTTTCTGTTTTAAAAATAATTGCTATTCACTGTAGAAAATTTAGAATGCACAGAAAAGCATAAGGACGAAAATAAAAATATGCAAACCCCAACCTCTGCCCACAAGGGGAATAGAACCTTAGGTGGTAGGAATTGGGAATTTAAGGTCAGGCATCGTGTGGTCATCTCCACTCATGCAGCCTGGCCATACACCTGCGATCTTCACCCCTTGTTACTGACAGTACTCTGACATGTGTGCTGTGGGGCCCTAGAATAATTGTAATGCTAGTATTAAAGTTATAATGCTGGTTTAGGGTCACTTAGCTCTTACTCTGTGCCAGGCATGCTGCATGCATCAGCTTCATTAATCCCATGATAAGTCTTGGAGGTTCATATTGTCGTTATCCCCATTTTTAAGGTGAGGGTACTGGGGCTTCGTGAGGGGATACACTTGCTCAAAATCAAGTTTACACAGCTAGTGAGCAGGGGAACGGGATCCCAAACAGACCTTTGACGGAGAGTCTTTTCTCTTGGGAACCTTGATGACCATTTCCTGCTTTCCTGAGCTATTGGAGCTAGAAGGGACCTCCATAGTCACCCTTTCCAAATTGTTTATTTTATAGAAGGGACAACTGAGAATTGGAGATATGGAGCAATTGGCCAAAGGAAATAGAATCAGCAAATGCCCAGGGTCGGTGCCCTGGCATCCTGGCCACAGCGGAATTGAGCTGGGCTCTGGTCGGGGGAGGTGGAAAGGGTGTTTCTGACCACAGGGCAGTTTCTTTCAGGGGAACCTTTTCATACTAGTCCCTAAACATCATTCCCTACATCATTCTCTCTGGTCATCCTTGATGACACACACATTCTGCTATTTCATTTACTTTTTCTTTTCTTTTTTAAAGATTATTTATTTATTTATTAGAGAGTGAGCAGGAGAGAAACAGCATGAGAGGGGAGAGGGTCAGAGGGAGAAGCAGGCTCCCCGCTGAGCCGGGAGCCCGATGTGGGACTCGATCCCAGGACCCTGGGATCATGACCTGAGCTGAAGGCAGTCGCTTAACCAACTGAGCCACCCAGGCGCCCTCATTTACTTTTTCATACGGTATAAATTTACCCAGGAAGAGTGCAGATCAGCCCCTAGGCCGATAAGCTCCAATTCTGAGAAACTGAAGGCAGCGACTGAAAGCCCAAATTCCAATCCCACATAAGTCATGGGATGGACTTTTGACTCTCCAGTTGCCAATATTAATCCACTGCGCATGTGCAGGGATAGATAACTGCAAGAGAAACTGGCCTGAAAACCACATCCCTAACCATGGGGAGGAGGCCTTTTTTTTTAGTGCAAAATAGATGAAAGAGAGCAAGCACTTTAACCTTAGCTCTGGTGAGAGAGATCCAGGTGAAGCGTCTTCATTATCTGCATGACTATGGAATTCTTCCATTTGCTATCCATTTTTCAATCAACAGAGGCTCCTGGTATTGAAGGACAGAGGAAGGCACAAAGGCAAAGGAACCAGGCAGTAAGGGAAAAATTTAAGGTCACAAGGTGAACCAGTCTCAGAAGCCAAGAAAAGAATTCCAAAGGAATCATCTGCAAGAAACAATGGATTCTGTCTTCTCCAATGTTCCGAATGGACAAGCCCATGTTGGGCAATCTCACTGCTTTCTTCTTGAACTCCTTGTTCTCTGTCTCTGTGTCTCACCCTTTTACCTCTTACACAACATTATTTCTTCAACCTCGTGCTTGCACTGAAAAGTAGGGAAAGGCCCACAAAAGCTATGGCTCAAAATTCTTGCCACTAGAGTATCAGAAGGATGGCCAAATATTCCCACTGGCTGGGCATCCCATTGAGTGTGCATTACCCAATGCAGCTCTTCTACCTCCCGGGGCCACCATGCAGGCACAGCCTTCTCCTTGCCCCGATGCATGCCTGAAAAAGGTGTCCCCAGGTTTTCCTGGCTCCTGGAATTTCTTGCCTCACTTTGTCACTTATGAGTGACCTGCTCTCTTACTGGCTTTAGGTGTGTTTTTAATTAGACGTGTGTGTTTGGAGGTAGTTCAAGAGAGGTTAAACTTTTTTTTTCAAATGTAGAGGGAAAAAAAATTCCCCAATTACTTCACTTCTTGTGTAAGGCTTTATTTGCCAAGGTTAGGAACACTTTGTAGTCGGAAGAGAGTCTATCAGCCAAACGTGTATCATGTTTCCAGTGATGTCAGTTCCGTGATTTTTAACAAAGAAAAACCATCTGGGGGTTGATGAATATGTTTGCCCAGAATTAAAATCATATTGACTTTATGGGCCAATTTATTTAACTTATTAGGAACTTTGGTAGGTGAAGAGAAAACCTTTAATATTATAAACTTTAGCATCTCTTAAGGAAAGTGCCAGAAGAGTCACATTTAAGGCCCTGGTTTATGGTGTTTTGTCTCTTCTAGTGCTCAGATCGCCGTTACAAGTTTCGCACAAAGTCAGTGTTAAACCTGTAACATCCCTCGGGTGCTAAATTCTATCTCCCCATTTTGAATCTTTGATGGTGGGTTGGTTTTAAAAAATCTACCACCCATGTGTTTTCCCCCATGATAGTTTATCAATTCCATTATCATTCAACTAAGCAGAGTGGCCTGGAATTGCCTAAGCTTCCTGAGGAATTAAAGATAACCATCGTCAATAAATATTTATTGAGCACCCTCTTTATGGTGAAGGGACTGTGCCAGGCACTGTACAAAATTGGATTACAACTCTACCGCTACTGTCCATAGGGGCTTGCAATCGAATTACAGATGACCAGATGAGATAAACACAGATGACAAGCTCTGGCCAGGCAACCCCATATTGTTCACCTAAGAGAGACAGAGAGAAAAGATAGTGCACTTTATTTGGTTAAAAAGAGGACTCTCCCCCCCGCCCCAACATCCTTTGTGTTCATTTTAATCTGAGTTTGGGGAACTTGCTTTGATTTGGGTAAATGTTGATATCAGTGAGGTCTTTATTCAGGAATGCTTAAATCCGAGGCACACTGCATCATTTTTCTTGTTCTCTCCCTCTTTTTCTTCTTATACAGCCCAGGGTTCGGGTACCACTTTGTGCCATTTAAGGCAGGAACAGGACATCTCCAAGAAGTAGCCTCTTCAGAAGCAATGACATGCAAGGCTGTTGATGTGTTCTGAATCACCAAGGAAGTTGGGAGGGTAGCTGAGAAACAGAATGATGATGAGGGGCTGACAAATACCCCTCATGTTTTATATCAATAGTTCTCAAAAAGGGGCTCCTGCACCAGCATCATCAGCATCAAATGGGAATTTGTTAGAAATGCAAATCCTCCGGCCTCCCCTCTGGAATCAGAGTCTCTGCTGGGACCCAACCACCTGGGCTTTTACTACCTTGCAAGTGACTGAGGCACCCTTCCTAGGAGAACCTAGGAAGGTTTTGAGACCACTCTGTTGCTACCCCTATTTGTTGCCAACTCATATAAAAATCCCAAAGCAGAGACACCCTTAGATTGTTGTCTGACTGGGGTTGAAAAATGTCTCCATAATTTCATGATCAATAGGACTTAAGACTTTGAGAAGGAATGACTGAAGAAATTGGGGGAAGATGGAGAGGCCAAATAGGCTTTCTGAAGGGACTCGTTCCTGACTGGGGCTCAGTTTGCTTCTGAAGAGTCTGAGGGTAAACACAGGGGCAGGAACCTCTGTTCATTGTGACAGTGTCTTTTTGGGTTCCATCAGGGACTTCATGAAGTGTGAAAGCCACCCAAGTATATCAACCCCAGTGACCGAAGATATCCATCCATCGATGAAGACTTTGTGAGTGTTCTCAGATGGAGGAGAAGACTGCCTGCTACTCCCTGATACAGGAATCCCAAAGGTGGAGGTCTTCTCCTCAGAAAAAGAGGAGATGGTGAGGCAGCATGGAAGCAAGACCAATCAGGAGAAGTAGGAAGAATCGAACATTCCTCCAGTGCAAAGGAAATGCAATTATATGACTATGTGTGGTCCTTATTCACTGGGCAGGTGTAGGGCTCTCTCATCCAAAGAAAGAATGAGAGAGAAGAGAGAGGAAAGAAAAGCACAAGGACCAGTGAGATATTTGGGGGCAGGTCAAGAGTGCTGACAACTTTGCATACATCTTCTCATCTAACACTCATACTTAAAGAAGTTAAATGCTTGGCTCAGGTTCTCTACAGTTTGCAAATATGGGAGCCAAGACTTGAGCTCAGGTCTGTTTGACTGCACACCCTGTAGAATACTAATATGGATAAAATCCCTACTACAGGGGGAACACTGAGTAAGAGCTGTAAAGTCTTACTTCACTAAAACTCACAATGACCCTCTTTTTGGTAATGATTATCACTCTCAGTGTGGCAAACAGGTTGAGAGAGAGAGAGGAAGCAGTTTCATTAGCAGGAATGGGGTTCCTGGAACAGAGCCCTGGAGCTCCCATCATCCACTCTGGTTTGGTAGGGAAGTCAGACCTCCATTCGATGGAAAAGCAATGATAGATCTCAATCATGAGGGAGCCACATGGATGGGAGTGAAGACATTTTCTGGGGACAGTCTTAGGCCTATACTTTGATTCTTTGTGGGGAGAGAACTTATGTTATCCCAGTTAAGGTCCTGGAGTCCAGAGAAGGACCCTGCCTTTTAGTGTCTCATGGGGATGATGGAGGAGAGATTGCATGGGGAATGAGCTCTTCCATTCAAGGCAGCAGGGTGTATATAGAGCCCAGTCCTGTTCTCGCCAGAATCACCAAAGTAGCTACTTTGAATACAGAAAAGAGTGGCAGAAGAACCAACAATGGCACTAGGACTGAAGATAGAAAAGCTTTTCGATTTAGGGTCTCAAAAACTCCTATTCCTGGAAGGGACTTGCTTCACACTAGAAGCACCCTCAGAGACCTCTATAAGGACTTACGAATTACTGAACCAATTGGGAGCTCTGATATTTTTGCTTCTCAAATTGTTTTTCAAGGACAATTCGTAGGAGTAAGTAGGAACTTCTGGCAATATAGGACTTGAAAGTAAATAGGGCATCCTTTTAAGAATTAACTAAAATAAAAAAAATTTGTGTAATTTCGACTTAGATTAATAGGGGCATATTATTATACATTGATATTCTAGGATGCTCAACAAGAACATTTAATTTTCAAATGAATTTAAAATCTTCCCCATGATGTTTTCTATGCAGCAGTTTAAAAAAAACTAATTCATTTAGCCATAATGTGCACATATATATTCTTTAACATAATTGTGTATATATGCCACACAGTTCTCCATTTATAGAATTAATTATGTATAGTTTTACAGATTTAAGTATATACAAATATAATATTTATAAAGACTTATTAATATTAAACACTCACATACATCTATGTATAGCATTAATATTGAAATGGCTGCAAAGGAAACATTAGATGCATTGTTTTCAGTTTATGCTTTGTTATAAATTGAGGAGTCCCATTTTAAAGATTTGTTTGCTTTGAAATCCTCAGTAAAGTTATCTATTACTATAGTGCATGGGTTTCCTTGATAAAGAATGATGCCATTTAAAGAAATACTGGGTCATTATGGCCTAATGACAAGCATAATTAGGAATGTCTGTCTCCAAATTTCACAAGAATAGAGAAAAAGTTGTTCAGCTGAACCACATCATGCTACCCCATGAAGTAATTTAAGCCCAGGCTGAATTGGGACAGGGACAGGTGTAATTGGCCTGGTGTCTGCTCCTTCCAGCCTTGCAATTACCATAATAAGATCGACTACAGAGAGGTCAGAAGCTAACGGCCAGTTTGGCTGTAGCCTTCTAAGACTGTCATCGGTAGGAGAACAAGGCATCCATTCGCTCAGAAGGAAAAGCTAAGTAGATGCTGTAATTGGCCCTAGTGACAGGAATGTCTGCCGCAAGACAATGGAAACAGGCAGTGGCATTGAAAGATGAGGAGCAAAGATGCAGTAATGTGGGATGAATGACCTCAGTGAATTTATAATTATATCGTAAATAGGCTTTGGGAGGGGGCCATTACCAGTTCTCTTGATTTATCCGAAGTGTCCAGGCCATCATGCAAATCTCCATGGAAGAGGAAGCTCTCCTAGTCAATCTGCAATGTGTCTAGGAAAAATGAAATTTCCTAACAGACAGCCCCAGGAAAGTGTACTTTAGAGTGGGATTCAAAAGGAGGGGTTCCTTTAAGCACAGACTGTTCTATTTCTTCTGAAAACTAGTATTGTTAACACTTAAGTTCGGGGGTGATCCATTTTCTCAGTGCACATATTGTGCTCAAGAATGGGATCATGTGACCTTAACACTCATTCTATCTACCTTGAACATGCAGACTCTTTCTAGAGTCTGAAGCAAGAGCCCACCAATACCTCTTGCTGCTTCCGCCCTTTTCTGTGCAGGTCTGTGTCCATCTGTTATCTTGGGTTCAGTCCCTTGTGTGAATTAAAAGCTTAATTCTTTGCTGATGCTTCTCTACCAGCCTTTCCCACTGAGTATGAGTTCCAATTCAATAAGAACTTTCTTTATGGTGCTCCTTATTGATATCTTTCTAATGCTGAGCAGTAGTTACTATAATAAAATTCAGTTTAGTGACAATCTTCTATAGAATATCCCTGTGGCATTTCTAGGAGTGATGTAGAGTAATGTAGTAATGTATTTTGGAGGCAAAGGACCTCAAGTACCAGAAGAAAAGGAAATTGAGCAGAGAAGGTAGAGGCTCTGGCTACTTTGACTGTTGGCCTATTGAAAATGGAAATGGTTTCATCTCTCCTATAGCATGCACACTCTGTCCCCCTACACATTTTATATATGCATTACTAGACACTGAATAAATGATTGTTGAAGGATAAAAGAAAAACATAAATCCATCTGCAGAAGGACTCTTGTGCACTAATATTGGGTGACTGTTGTTGAATTGCTAAAATCTTTTCTGGAAAATTTCTATTTCCCTATCTATCTATCTATCTATCTATCTATCTATCTATCTATCTATCTAATTATCTATCTATCATCTATCTATCATCATCATCTATCATCTATCTATCATCTATCTACAAATGTAGAAGAATAAAGAAGCACTTAATTCAGCCAGGTGCACAGATGTGTAGGAGTGTGTGTGGAAGTGAGAGAAAGATATGCCTGATATGAGTTGGAATTTCTGGAAGAATTGAAAACTTGAGAAAAAGCACAAAGTCAAATCAATAGGAAAATGGGAAGATGAGAAGTGGTGGAAGATGATGTTGGGGAGATAGAAAGTAGCTGTACCATGAAGAGATTTGTGAAAACATATTTGAATGGCTTAAGATTGTAACCAAACACTTCGCTTACAGGATGCCATTTGATGATTTAAAGATGGGAATATCTAGCAGATCTATGTTTTTGGTAGGTAACTCTGATGTACCATTGCCAGACTCAGAAAAAAACAGAAGAAGAGAAAAACAAAAAAACCCACAAAAGAACAGGAAAACTAGTTAATTCTGAATTTCAGATAACAAGGAATAATACTTTGGCATAAAACATACCTATTCTAAAACATTATTTTTTATTTATCTGAAATTCAAATTTAATTGGGCTTCCATCATTATAGTTGGTAACTCTGTTCTGGTGATAGTGTGGATGATGCCTTTGTTGGCAAGGAAACCAGTTAGGTGGGCGTCGAGTGGCTTGAATTAGGGTGGGGCCACGGGAATGCAAGAGGAAGCTGAAGCGACTTCCCAAAGGACCCCATGAGGCAGAACCAGATTTGATCTCAGGTCTCTCAACTTGAAACCCATGCTTTTATCCCCAGCCGCCTATTCTTCCATTGACTGTCACATTCATTCCCCATTTCCTTATTAAAATTGCAGAATCAAATTGGTCTGAAGATTATATCATTATGATTATGCAAAACCACCCCAGTGGATACCAACCAACCTTGAGGATCAGCTGTTCCTAAATAAAGTTATCACTTCTGGATCAATTAATGGCCACCCCTTGCCCCAGGTCAACCTAGGGTTACTTCTCTCAGCAGGTGCTGCAAGCATAGCAGATTTTGTCAGGGGCCTGCTTAACCCAGGAACAAATTGGAGGAAGCTGGAATCATTTAAGGGTGATTATTCACTACGGTTTGCTCTTTTCTCCATTGCTAATGGAGAAAAATCCTTATTGACTTACTATGTTCTTTTAAAAAGTTTTTATTTGCATATAGTTGACACACAATGTTCGAATACTTTCAGGTGTACAACAGAGTGATTCAACTTTTCTATATGTTATGTTCACTACAAATATGTTATCCCATTTGATTTTCACATTTACCATAGGAAGTGGGTTTTATTATTATCTTTAATTTATAGAGGAGGAATCTGAAATATAGGTAGACTGGGTAATTTCCCCAAGTAAGAGAATTGGGGAGCTGCACAGTGGGGTGTGTGTCGGATGAGTGTCTATCCCTAAAGTTTTTGGGTGTCTAAAGATGGAATTTAGGATCATTAAAAGTATTTCTAAACTTTAAAGTAATTATGGGAAAAGATCTCAAAAGTATAGAGACACAGATACAACTTGGGAAAGACTTTATTATTAGCTGTATGAGACTGAGAAGTTTACTTAAACACAAGGGTTGTAAAATGGGAAAAATCCTCCTATGCAGACTTTTTATGAGGAGAGCATGTTTTTTTTTATAAACCAAAGGAGTCTTCATAAATTTTGTTATAAACATAGTTTTGGGGTGATATTTTTAACTCAATGGTAATTTCCTGCATATAAGCCAGATAGCATAATCACAATTTGAAATATTTAGTTCTTTTAAATATTTAATTATTACAAGGTAATTAAGAAGATTTGCAATTAAGCAATTCAGTAAAAAGATTTTATTATATAGCATTTTATTATATAACATTTTTAGCCCTAGTTTCTTTTTCTAATATACTTTTTATTATACCTTTTATAAAGTGGAACTTGTCTTAAGGTTCATCTCCCTTGGACCACATCCAAGGAGATTTAGTTCTTGAGTACAAGAATGATGTCAATTAAATGTACTTGTCACTACCTAAGGTGTCCCTTGCCGTGCACCCAGGACAGAATAATATAAAGCCTTCAGTGTTATGTAGTTTTGGTCTCACTTTCCTTGTAATGAGAGATATTACCTAGATAAATGTAATAGCTTCCACAAAAATAATCAGTTTAAAGATATATGTATGTGGAATGACCAGATTGGCCAAGCTATAAGTATGTTGATTAACCGACTCATTCAACTCAGGTAGACTACTGATGTACCCAGCTTCTGAGTGATGCAGCAACATGACAGAGACTTAAGTTCCTTACAGTGAAAATACAGAACACTTAAATCTCACTTCAAGTATCCTCACCTCTCTCTGCCTCTTTTGTATTTTAAAAGCCTAATGACTCAAAAATTCCTCAATAAATGCATGTTCTGTTTTGTTGTTGTTGTTGTTGTTTTTAAGTCACTAAAAATGCTTCTATGAGCTAGTAGAACCCATGCAAATACTGCTTCTAAAAAGAAAACCCTTCCTTTTTGTTTTCTGGGAATTATGCATTTGCTTTAAAGCAAGATTTTATAGCAAATTAAGAGAGGGACTAAGTCCTTTTATCAGTTTGTCTGGAAGTTCATGAGAAGTCAAAGAAATAAAAGAAATGAGGCAAACACTACAGTGTTGTTTTATGATGTCTGAAAGTAAGCTGCAGACCTTAGGGCAGAAAGCTGGCGGATCTGTATTATTTTAAGCTTGGTTGCAAATACAGGTCATTTAATAAGACAGTTTGTTTCTAGTTTTCCTGGACTATACAGCCCTTGTCCTTTCCCTTCCCTGTACAACTTCAGAGGCCAGCCCCAGGTCAAATTTGGAGGACAAGTCCCTATAATATAAATATGCATCACTGTTCAATGTTAAGAATGGAGTGTGGGATCCAAGATCCTACCCTCTGGCTTTTTATTTCTTCATTTTTGGAGGGAATGTTGATTGAAGTCTTTAAAAGCATTTTAGGTTGGCATGCTGTCAATTTCTCAGCCCAGGTGGCAATTATCTAGAGAAAAGTGGTTGATTGCCTCAATATAAGACTTTCATCTGGATTTACCAAGGCATTTTTATTAAAATGAATTAATTAACTTTACTAAAGTGGTAGGCAAAATAGCATTTTTATGGTGTTTAATGGAAAGGTTATGCTATGTAACTGGGAGGCTAGTGTCCTGGAGTTCAGAGCGGATGTTCCAATCACCAGCTTGAAGGTTTGAAGACCAGTTAAAGACAAAGACTGAAAGAAGTCACATAAATAATTTAATTACTATCACCTTCTCTCTCCCCACTTCTATGGCGCAAACCTATCTAAGGAAACTTGCCCTACCTTTGGACATAGATATGGAACCCCACAATAAATCTATATTGGTGAAATCTGGCCACAACTCTGTGTTTTTCCAAATTGCTGTGATCTGTGTTACGTTCAGTAAGTTTGTTCTGAGTATCCAGATATTTCAATAAATTTTTCAGTAGCTATGGATGGAATATCTTTTATGGAGATTTAAAAAGAAAGAGTTTCTTCTTAGATTTTAAAAGCCTTATGGTGATTTTAATAACTCATTTACCTTTCCCAAGTAGGCCTGTATCAAAATGAGTCTGCATTTCTGGATAGATATAACTGATAGAGGAAAAATCGGCATGTTAGGAGACAAAGTTAGGATTAAAAACTAGTTCTTAGGTAAATGATAATTGATAAATTATTTAGGCCATTGTAGAAAGGTAGATGTTGATTATATTTTTCTTGCCTGGCACTCCAGGATATTAGAGAGGGACAGTTCATATCTGCAGGCTGCTGTGTGGGTTGCTATAAATTGCAGAATCTCTGCCACTGATTCACTTCTCTTTAATTTCTGAAAATGAAAAAATGATATGAATTTTAAAAAATCATAAGGGAAATATATATTATTTGGGAAAGTAATTTACACATGAGAAATATGTGAAATGCTCAAGATATTTAATAACAAAATTCAGTATCTCTCCTGGAATGTTTAATACAATTATTAACACATCCATTGTGAGGAAATACGTTTGGTGCTTTGCTGGTGATATTATGATTCTTCATCTGGAGGCAGGGTATGTATGGGGGCATTCTATTTCCCTTAAAGAGCCTTTGAAAATTCTCATCATTTGAGGGCCTTGCTGTCAATTGCTTTTTGGAAACCACAAACATAACAGTTCTCTCAGCTTTTTTCCTTCATGGGCTGCAGACACAGATCTTAGCTCTTGATCTGATAATTTTTTGATTAACAGTTCAGTGGGTCATGTTTCCGGGTTTCAATTTTAACAGAATTTTTATTATTTGTGGTTCACAACTTCCTTCTAAAAATTTAGTTCAGTCTCTAATCCAGGCTAGCTATTAAGCAATTTGCTCATTTATTTATGAACTTACCCAAAATAAATATCAAATGGTATGTTGAGTGAAGACAATTTTTGGTCTTGTCAGCACATTGACCTAAGGTGTAATATGGGAGACCTAGTTGAACATGGGAGAGAAATCAGCATGGTCCAGAGGGAAAAGAACTGCCTTAGACTCAAGTCTAGGATGCCTGGAGGACTGGTTCTGATACCGATTGTTCGAGTGACCTCAAAGCAATCATTAAATCTATGCTGGCTTCATGTGTTGGAGAATAGGGTTGCATTAGTGCTTCACTCAGAATAGGTGCTGAATAAATGAACATTGAATGCAGTTTCCTTCTGTCTCTAAAATTCCCTAATTCTATTATTATCATGATTATAGAGATACAGCATCTCAGGGATAGAATGAATTGTCAGGTTCACAAATTCAACATTGATCAATGTTTCCTCTAATCACAAAGTCAAGGGGAAAGAAACAGTAAAAGAAAAATCAGGTGTGTAAGTCAAGAAGGCAATTCATTCTCCTTCTTTTATGAACAAAATGTAATGAACAAAGTATTTTACTATGGTACACTCATGTATCTCCTTTAAATTACTTGTAAATATGGCTGACAAGTACAGAAAGGAGTCAACTGTCTCTTGTTGACCTTCATTCCAACATATCTGAAACTGAGTTTGATTATGTTGTGTAATTTGTATCCACTTTTCAATTTTTCGCATAAAATCTGGCCACTTTGATTAGTTGGTTGACTGCTATTTTCTGGTTTTATTGATCTGGAGTTGACCCAAGGCCTCCCTGGTGTGTCACACATTTGGTTTCTGAATTAAAACAGGAAACACTGAAGCAAATTAAAATGGGAACAGCAACAAAGTGGTATTTTCCACTAATATTGGTTTAAAGTGGAGGGGATTTCCATTACCAGGAACATTTTTTTCATTTCTCTAACTCCATAAGAATTGTTTTCCCAATCTGGAATTATGGGATTCCACTGACAGGCACTGATGAAAGATGAGCTAGAGATAAAGACATGCCTGAGGAAGGAATGAAGCCAGAGGTTCACACCCAGGGGAGGGGCACTGTGCACCTGAAGATTGTTCAGGTGCCATCGTACTTGATGTTCAGTTTTCGTTTTATTTTATTTTTAAAGAATAGCTCAACCATGCCACATAGCTGTGACTTTCTCACTGTGCTCAGTACAGGGATTTGAGTTCCCACTATATTAGATCTGAAGCCTGAGCCCAACATCTGGGGACCAATTTTGCCATCCCATCTTTACATCACCAGTGAAGAACTGCTCTCTGCAAATACTCAGCCAAACAGGGCTCTTGCCTAGCATAAATAACTGGCTCGAACTTCTTTATGGCATTTCTTGCTGTGGTTGTTCACTCAAGAAAGAGTGCAAATGAATACTTTCGGAAAAAGATATCATCATCTGGAAACTTCACCCAAATTCCTAGAATTTAGCAGGTGAAATAAATCTAACTGGTTTCATCTTTTTAAAATATATGATTAGATGTTTTGGTGAGAAAGAAAGAGATTTATTTGGAGAACAATGGCAGCTTGGCTCCTTGCAGTTTGGCTTTGATTTTGTGAAGTATTATGTCTACTCCATAAATATAAGCTAATAAATATTTTTAAAAATAAATGTTAAATTCATTGGTGGAGTTGAGGAATAGTTTATTATATTCCAAGAGAAATAGTTCCATAGATTCTTTAATTCAAACACCTTGGAGTCAAGATAAATTATACCTTTATTTACCAATAATTTATTTCTTTACCCCAAAGGAATAAGTGGGTTGAATGGCCTCGTTGTGGTATTTTACATGATAACTGAGAGAAATGATGTCTTCATGGAGAAATTGGCACAAGGTTGATCTTGTGTTTTTCACCTGCCAGTTGACTTCCCTCTTTAGGCAGACAAGGCTCATAAAAGCTACTTCGTTCATATGCAGAATATAAAAGCTGTTAGATGCACATAGCCAGAAGGTTATTTGGATTCCATTTGCCCTTTTGACGAATTAATGGAATGAAATCTTGTGTGTGAAAGCTCTTTTGATAAGTATGCAGTTTTTTTTTTTTAAGATTTTATATATTTATTTGAGAGAGGGAGAGAGAGAGAGCACAGGCAGAGGGGAGAGGCAGAGGGAGAGGGAGAAGCAGGCTCCCCACTGAGCAGAGAGCCTGTTGCAGGGCTTGATCCCAGGACCCTGAGATCATGACCTGAGCTGAAGGCAGATGTTTAACCAACTGAGCCACCCAAGCACCCCAATAAATATGCAGTTCTAAATAAATGTATGGCATTACCTATTATTGTAACTTTCCCACCACAGAGTACAGCATGTTTCCAATGTCAGCCTGCTGAGCCGATCTTTTTCATGATAAATCTATCTAGAAAAGCATTGGCTTCTTCCTTTTTCTTGTCTTTAGTCATACACTGAGTAGATTGTCTTTGTAGCACATTTAATGTAATCATTGGCCCAAGTCTAGACAAGGAAAGGTACTTTAGCAGAACTAAAGAGGTAATTACTGTGGATAGCTAGTTATTAAATTAATATTGAAATAAGACATGGCTTTTTAGATGGCATAATTCTAAGAGAATGCACCTGCCTTGCCCCTACAAATGAGAAATGCCTTAGGTTAGACTATTCCTAACAATCAAATAACACTTTATCCAAATATAATGAGATATGATTCTAGAAGACACTGCATACTATCACTGGATGAAACCAAGAAGCTCAGCTTTGCTTTGTATAAGTCCATGTAGTTCTGTTTCTTCAGCTTTAGAAAGAAGATCAACAAAGTATGTATTATTCAAGGGAAAAATATCTCTGATGAAAATCCTACTGTTGTTGTTTAGTTCATAATTTCATTAACACTTAAGGACATTTGCTACAAAGAAATAATATTATGTATGTCTCGGAATAAGCAGAGTGGAAAACATTTGATTAGTGCCTGCAAGTATTAACATCAAAAAATATATAAATTCCCCAAAATGGATTAAAGACCTAAATGTGAGACCTGAAACCATAAAAATCCTAGAAGAGAGCACAGGCAGAAATGTCTGACATCAGCCACAGCAACATTTTTCTAGATACGTTTCCCAAGGCAAGGGAAATAAAAGCAAAAATAAACTATTGGGACTACATCAAAATAAAAAGCTTCTGCACAGCAAAGGAAACAGTCAACAAAACTAAAAAGCAGCCTACGAAATGGGAGAAGATATTTGCAAATGACATATCTGCTAAAGGTTTAGTATCCAAAATATATAAAGAACTGATACAACTCAACACCCAAAAACCAAATAATCTATTTAAAAAATGGGTAGAAGACATGAATAGACATTTCTCCAAAGAAGATATCCCAGTGGCCAACAGACATGGAAAGATGCTCAACATCACTCATCATCAGGGAAATACAAATCGAAACTACAATGAGATTTCACCTCATCACTATAGCCACACCTGTCAGAATGGCTAAAATAAAAAACACAAGAAACAGCTAGTGTTAGCAAGGATGTGGAGAAAAAGGAACACTCATGTACTGTTGGTGGGAATGTAAACTGGTGCAGTCACGGTGGAAAACAGTAAGGAGGTTCCTCAAAAAGTTGAAAATAGAGCTACCCTATGATCCAGCAACCACACTACTGGGTATTTATGAAAGAATACAAAAACACTAATTCCAAGGGATACATGCACCCCTATGTTTATAGAAGCATTATCTACAATAGCCAAAATATGGAAGCAGCCCAAGTATCTACTGATACACACACACACACACACACACACAGAGGAATATTATTAAGCCATAAAAAAAGAATGAAATCTTGCCATTTGCAATGACATGGATGGAGCTAGAGAGTATAATGCTAAGTGAAATGAGTTAAAGAAAGACAAATACCATATGATTTCACTCATGTGTCAATTTAAGAAACAGAACAAATGAGCAAAGGGGGAAAAAAAGAGCGAGAGAAACCAAGAAACAGACTCTTTAACTATAGTGAATAAACTGTTGGTTACCAGAAGGGAGATGGGTGGTGGGGGATGAGTGAAATAGGTGATGGGGTTTAAGGAGTGAACTTGTGATGAGCATTGGGTGTTGTATGGAAGTGTTGAATCACTATATTGTACACCTGAAACTAATACAACACTGTATGTTAACTGTACGGGAACTCATGTATGTATACATATATACATGAATTCCTCATAGTGAAAAGCAGGTGTATTTAAGCTTTTTGTTTGTTTGTCTCTTGAATGTCAAGAAGCATATATTTATTTAGAAGGCATAGGAGCATAGGTCCTATGAATAAGAAAATAGCCCTGTCCTCAAGTAATTTGGTTTAGAGAGAGGGAGAAATAAGACATATAAAAAAATACAGTGTTATCATTAGTTTCATTCTGGGGTGCTAATCTGCATACCATTCATGGGAAATTAGGTCACTAAATTAGGCCACTTGAGACTCTATACATGATGACCAACAGGTCTTCTGGGAGAAACAATAAAGAACATATTTGTCACTTTTTCCAGGTCGCAGGGTAAAGAGGCTCAAAATAGAAGGAGTAGAAGAGTTTGCTTTAGCCTCTTTGGGAAGTGCAAAAGAAAAGAGGGAGTTTACTCCGAAAGGAGAACCTTGGGCTGTGTGCTGGACCACCGGTTCACCGGAAGCAGAGAGTGACACTTCTGAGGATGATACACAATGAAGCCATTCAGATGTCTTTCCACTCACTCCCGGGGGAATTTGATCTTAAGTTTTGGGAGAAGAACAGAGACATACTTCGAAAGCTGAATAAACAGCTCCTCATTTGGTGTCCTAAAAAGGTCAAAAACTAGATTTTCCAATTAGGGAATGTCTTACGTTAGCTCAGGGCGCCATGACAAAATACCATAGATGGGGTAACTCACACAATGAACACTTATTCTCACAGTTCTGGAGACTGGAAGTACAGTTCGGGATGCCAGCATGTTCGGGCTCTGGTGAGGGCACTTATCCAGGTTATAGACTGCCAACAGTCTTTTATCTTTTATCCCTACATGCAGGAGAGAGCGCAAGCTGGCTCCCTACCCTTTCTCATAAGGGCACGAATCCCATTCAGGAGGGCTCCACCCTCATGACCTAATCCCCTCCCTGAGGCCCCACCTCCAAATACCATCACATTGGAATTAAATTTGAACTTATGAATTTTGAATGTAAACATTCAATCCATAACAAGCTGTATTATAACCCATTAATCTATCATCCTATACCTGGACATCTAGGTTGTATAGATAATTTACAACATTAACTTGTGGTTTTAGATCTACTAGTTATAGGTATTTCTTCCCCTCCTTTCCTATCCAAGACTTTGGGCTCATTGAGTCTCTGGGATTCTGTTTGTAGGTTCCAAAGGCAGAAGATGCTAGACCCCATCCCAGCTTTTTTCTTTATAAACCCAGGCTCTTTAAGAGCATGGGACTGGCTAGTCTCTGAGGGCAGAGCAGGGAAGCATGCATTTTGGAAGTGGGCAAGTGGAAGAAACTGCCTTCTCAGTGCCCCCTCATTCTCCCTTGTCCAGCACCTCCCCATGATAATCACACATAGCTGGAGGGACCTTGCTACCATTTCAATCAAATCTTACAATCTTCAGGTGCCCCCATGGGGACCAGAAAAATGTCCAAACTCTTTTGCATGGCCGATAGTTTCTTCAGGATCAGAACTGCACTAATCTGTTTGTGTTCATCTCTAACACACCCCATTAAATGTGGGCTTTGTCCCCACTCCTCCCACAGGTTCTCTGTATCCACAGCAACAGGGTCTTTGCTCTCCTCTGGTCTTTTCATGTCCTCTTCCTCTTCCCCAGAGTACTGGCTCTGCTTTCTTCTCTTACTAATTCCTATTGCTTCTTCTTTTTTTTTTTTTTAAGATTTTATTTATTGATGAGCGTGAGAGACAGCACAAGCGGGGGTGGTGGAGAGGGCAGAAGGAGAAGCAGACTCCCCGTTGAGCAGGGAGCCCAATGCAGAACTTGATGCGGGGCTCAATCCCAGGACCCTGGGATCAGGACATGAGCGGAAGGCAGACGTTTAACTGACTGAGGCCCCCAGGTGCCCCACCCACTTATTCCTACTGCTTCTTAAGGTTAGCTTAAAGTTACTTCTTCCAGGAAGACCCTCTGGGCCCCAAGTTTGCATTAGGGAACATTTCTCTAGAGCCCCATAAGCATTCTGCTTTGTTTCTCAGCAGAGTTCTTATCACACTGTGTGTTCTTGTCTGTTGACTTGTATCACTCGCTAGACCAGAAACTTCATGACATCAGAGTCCACGTCTCCTTCCTCATTTTCCACTATTTGAATTTTTCTTTTGTACAAAAAAAATGCTAAATAATATTTACATTCAGTTTGTTTTATTGTTATTTCTTCCACATGAATCTCCATGGTATGACCATAAGATACGATGTCATGGGCCCAGGACCAATACCTCAGTTAGAAATACCTATTTGTGAGACTTAATTAGTTAATAATTTATAAACTACAACTTTATTTAAATAAGTTAATACAAGCAGTGTTAATGTAAATATTATGTCTATTTAAGATTGTACTTTTGAATACAATTTGAAGACATAAATACAATTAGGTACCCTTATACAATTACACTGTAGATGATACTAGTCTCCCCACAGATTTACATGTTGAGCCCTGATCAACAGCCCAGATTCTCCCTCCCTTCAGGGATGTTAGTGTCCTTTTCTGCCAGGGGAACTTAAGAGAAGGTGTCCTCAAAGTCTACTCAACCAGGTTGTGTTAACTTCAAAAAGCTGTGGGGTTTGAAGCATGTGGGTTGTTATTCTTCCCTTTCTAGAAACTTCTTTGTGCAAATTGGCCCAACCCCAACTGTCCTCTCCCCTTGCTCTGACCAGTCAACATTGCCTAGTGAAGTAAAATATTCTGTTATACCTTTTCTCCTGAAGGGTGAGCATCCACTTTCCTCATGTTTGCATTCCTAAGGGAGGCAACTTAGATTATTCCTGAAGTAAGTTCTCCACCAGGCTTTCTGCCTATAGAAAGAAAAATCTACTAGGTTCCCTCAAGTAAAAAGAAAATATCTTTCTATAAAGAATCAAGGCATGTTTTGAAGCTAGAGTTGAATTTAAAGACAATTTAGTTCAAGGCCCTACTTTTCCAGAGGCTGAATCTGAGTTTCAGAGGTAAGTTACATGTATCACAGAGCAAATCAGTAGAAGAATTAGGGCCAGAATCTGGGCTGTTGCTGGGGCCTTGTCACATGATCAAATTTTTATTTTTTAATTTTTGTTTTTTCCTGCATGGTCAGATGTGGCCAAATGGAACGTCTCCTCCGGTTTCTGGCAAGAGCCACTGTGAACTATCACCAGCTTTAGCAATCGGGCCTTTTTTGTTCTATGGTTATATACATACAAAAATGCAAGATTGGGCATGTAGATAAACCTTTTATGTGCATGATTAATAATTAATAAAGTGTGCATAATTCACACTTGAGTTTCTGTATCTCATTAGAGGTAGTTGTCTCACTTTTAACTAGAGAAGACAAGCTTTATTTTTGTAGTGCTTTGCCCTATTATGTTCAACAATAATAATTCACAGTGACAGATGTAATCCACCAAACTCATTATTTTCAACCCCGATCCATTTATTTTGCATTACCAATACAGTTTTGATGCCTATCGTTCCCTGGACTGGAGTGCTTGATGAAATGTTTTATTGCAATATGTCAGAGTCTAAATAATTAACAGCAGGAATAAGGCCGAAGCCTTCCAAAGTTACTGTGTGTATTATAAAATCATATGTAATGCTCCCTGTACTCACAAGAACATGTCCTAGAGATGTGGTTTTGATAAGATGATTACATTTGGGGGAAGAAGAATGGAATATATCTCCTATATCTCCTATAGCAGGCCACATCTCTTCAAAGATTAAAAAATATATATATATGTACTCAATCTATCAAAGAGAAAAGTAAACAGGATTCGAGCCTTTTTTCTTTTGCAGAGCTAAAAATCTCCTAATCTATTGTGAAAATTCCCGTCATAATTTAACACATTGCACTATAAAAACAGTTTGCTTTCTTTTCTTGATTTATATTCTGTCTCAATCCTGGGGTGGTACAGAAGGATATTGTCGTGTGATAGGCGGTGTAGAGCTATGTGACTTCCCTTGACTTTAAAGGAATCGCAGGGAAGTTTGAATTGCAGCTATTCAACCTTGAAGGGAGAGAAACTAAATGAAACACCTGTTATTCTGATTACTGTACCACAAGGCCTTTTAATTAGTTTGTGGAAATAGAAGTTTTAGTTATTGAAGCATATGGTTATTTTCCTCTAAGAAAATGGACATGTGACCACACATCATTAATTTGTGATTATTATTAAAATAAGAATGTAATTTGAAAGATTGTACATTAATAGATAATATTTTTCCAGACTAGAAAAGAGCTAAAGAATAAGGCAGGAGGAAAATCCATATAAAAATGTCTGTCTTTAATATCAGCACCATGGATTGGCTGTTTTCCTCATGGTGTTTGGAATATTTATTCACATAAAAACTTCAATTAGAAATGAATAAAAATATTGATGATGATTTTTTTGGATATTTATTCTTTTTTTTTTTTTTAAAGATTTTATCCATTTATTTGAGAGAGAGAATGAGAGAGAGAGAGCACATGAGAAGGGGGAGGGTCAGAGGGAGAAGCAGACTCCCCGCCGAGCAGGGAGCCCGATGCGGGACTCGATCCGCGGACTCCAGGATCACGACCTGAGCTGAAGGCAGCCGCCCAACCAACTGAGCCACCCAGGCGCCCTGGATATTTATTCTTTTAATATCACCTCATTCATCTTCCTCAAGTACTCAGAGAGCAATAAATCAGTGTAGGAAACAAAAGCTAGAAAAATGGGAATGGCCAAGGTGGATATATTCTCAACACATTCTCTCCATATTGTTTTCATCATATAGAAGTGGAGATTTCTCTCCGGTGTGTTCTAATATTTAATGTAGGAGTCAGAAAATCTTACTGGGCTGTTGGGCCATCCTTCCCCTCAGCTAGATGTCATCCTCAGGTCATCGTTAGGACCTCCAGCCCTTCATGGGATTGTAAAGGAGAGAACCAATTTGGCTTATTTGTAATTTGTCCATAGTGACGTCTGCAACAAAGCTATTAGGATGATATTTCTGTTGGGGCCACTTAGGATATCAGACTCTGACATTTCATGGGCAGTTCACACACACATCCTAGATTTTAGATGCAAAGTGCATGAGATATTAGCAACCTCGTGATCATGTCTTATATTTTCCCCCAGTGACTCCTGCTTTGGGCATACAAGGCATTTGACAAGTACGTGAGGTTTGAGTCTCTCTCTGGGAGAAACTTGTATTGAATTACTGCTCAGTAACAAGTGAAATAAAGCATGGGTAAAAGGGTGCAAGTGTAATAATTTAAGTGGACAGAAACCTCCTGAACAAGAGAACAGCTTTACTGTTAATAATATCATGAGAGACTACAAATAAACTACAAGCATTAACAGAGGAAGAAATGACTCAACTGTTGTGAAATTGGAATTTCTTTCATTGTTTATGTCTAAATATGAAACATACCTGGCAACAGCATGAGATAGAACATGCCTTCTCATTTTTCCATATTTTTTATACCATGTGTTTGGCCAAAAGTGCTGATTACAAAATAGGACTGCAATTGGATAGCATAGCAATATGGATTTCCACACCTATGGCATAAGGCTTGGTTTGTTTTGATTAAAGAAATGATTGTGATCCAATTTCATAATGTTGATCACAATTTCATCACCTGTGCCTGGAAGGAGAGGAAAATATATGAGGGCTATAGCGAAGTGCAAACTCATTAAAAACTGTCTGTAAGAAATTATGATCATTACATTTAGAGCGAAGGTGTGGTATTGTGTTTAATTAAGCAAAGTTTGCAAAGTGTTTTATGAAGTTTGCTTGGATTGTGCAAACTTAGACAAGGTACTTTATTAAAACTTATGTTTCATGAAGTATTTTGAGAACATATAACTTGGGAAGCAGAGAGGTAAATTATCATGAAAAAAAAAATTCTTTGCGTAATATTTTGCTTAGCAAAAAATCCTATTCCAAGAAGGTGAGATACAGGAGGCCTAGTCAATGCTTGAATGTCAAAATCAACATATTTTTTCATAAGATGTTTACAAAGGAAATAAAAAATATCCTAACCTATTCTTCATTGGCTACACATTAGATTCTTGGAAGATAATGAATGTTGCAGCAGCAAGTTCTTGACTTTTTTATGTTACTACACATAGGCCCATTCTCATGTGATTTTTAAAAAAACTAATTAACACACATGAGTCCCAGGAAAGCACTATCAAACTTGAGCAAACTGTTGCTCTCCTTTGTCTCTTTACTCATTGTTTCAGTGGGACTCTAGATAAGAGGCTGCCAAAGATATGGCAGGTATGACCACCAGATACCCTCTCACTGGTGGTGAAATTATTTGGCCTGAAAAATATTCCCAAGTACTCAGCAAAAAACAATGAATTGACAAGCATTATTTTAAGCAGCATCTGCACCCAAATTTGAACTGGGGTTTGTCTTTTAAGTTTTGCTGGGAACTAGTTTTTAGAGAGATAATTCTGTTAAACAGATATATGGCAAATTTCATTATTTTTTGTTCACATAGGCTAAAGGGAGGTAGGTATTCATTTTGAGTAGATATAGAGAAAGTCCAAGAAATAAACATTTAAATTTCAACTTAAAAACTCTCAAGTGAACATTTTAATAGAAATATTTTAACATAAACTTTACATTTGAAAAATTTAGGTTACTGACGTCATTTTTCAATATTTTCATGTACCAAAAGGAAGCATCCCATGCCACAAGGCTTGGAGAGGGAGAGGGGAAAGAGGGTTATTAGTAGCCATATAAAGGGAGAGGCCACATGAAATAAAAATATAGCATGTTGGGGGACAGAGCAAGATGGTGGAGGAGTAGGAGACCTGGATTTCGTCTGGTCTCAGGAATTCAGCTGGATAGGGATCAAACTATTCTGAACACCTACAAACTCAACAGGAGATCAAAGAAAAGAATAGCAACAACTCTCTGAACAGAAAAGCGACCACTTTCTGGAAGGTAGGACGTGCGGAGAAGTGAATCCGAGGCGATATTCGGGAGGATAGACGGCGGGAGAGGGGCCTCTGTCGGCCGCTTCTGGCAAGTGATAGAGCCGCGGAGCACAAAATCGGAACTTTTAGAAGTCGGCTCTGCTGAGGAACATCACTCCGGTGGCTAAGCGGGGGGTGGAACCCTC
>NC_138373.1:42932239-43029321 GCF_054177405.1 Leptonychotes weddellii
GACGTGGATGGAACTGGAGGGTATTATGCTGAGCGAAATAAGTCAATCAGAGAAAGACATGTATCATATGACCTCACTGATATGAGAAATTCTTAATCTCAGGAAAGAAACTGAGGGTTGCTGGAGTGGGGGGTGGGGTGGGAGAGATGCGCTGACTGGGTGATAGACACTGGGGAGGGTATGTGCTCTGGTAAGCGCTGTGAATTGTGCAAGACTGTTGAATCTCAGATCTCTACCTATGAAACAAATAATGCAATATATGTTAAGAAAAAAAAAAGAAGATAGCTGGAGGGGAAGAATGAAGGGGGAAATCAGAGGGGTTGACAAACCATGAGAGACGATGGACTCTGAAAAACAAACTGAGGGTTCTAGAGGAGAGGGGGGGAAGATGGGTTAGCCTGGTGATGGGTATTAAAGAGGGCACGTTCTGCATGGAGCACTGGGTGTTGTGCACAAACAATGAATCATGGAACACTACATCTAAAACTAATGATGTAATGTATGGGGATTAACATAACAATAAAAATTTAAAAAAATTTTAGCATGTTATCCATCTCGTACAGGTGAGTGCAAGAGAGCTGTGAGGTTTGTATTAGAGGTGTGGTGATCAGGAAGGCAAGGCGGTAAGCATGTGGAGTCTACTATGTGGTTGATGGGGGTGTGGGGTGATCAACTTATGCCAGTGGGTAAATGTCATGGTACAACGTGGGACCTAATGATGAATTTGAAATAGATGAATACACTTTGGTAAGTTTCAGAAGTTCGGAGTCAGAAAGTCCGAGCTCGAAGGCCCAGCGAGGGTCTTCAGAGATTTCTGGGAGAAGGTTGAGTCTGAGTGGGTTTTTAAAGAGGTATCAATTGCAACACGCTGGGGAGAGAATCTTTGTGCACAAAAATGCAATTCTAGGAAAGAAGGCAAACATTAGATTAGCTTAGCATAATTATACCACATTGCAGCTTATGGAACATTTTCATGTGTGGGATCTCATATAATTCTTAGTGCAACTGGGTGAAATAACGTGAAATAAGGTGGGGCAGTTGCTGGTATTACACAGTTGAACAGATGTGCAAACTGTAGTTCAGCTGGAGCTGAATCTCAAACACACATACTTGACACTTTCTGGCTTACTGCAATAACTAAGATGTAGTGTGAGAAATGCCATAGTGGATGAACTTAATGGAAAGAGCATCAGCCAGAAGAATGGCTAAAGAAGCCCAAATTCATACAAAAATGGGAAGAAATGAGTTTTTTAAAAAGTCTAGGGGCACCTGGGTGGCTCAGTGGTTCTGTCTGCCTTCAGCTCAGATCATGATCCCAGGGTCCTGGGATCCAGCCCCACATTGTCAGGCTCCCTGCTCAACGGGAAGCCTGCTTCTCCCTCTCCCTCTGCCTCTTCCCCCTACTTGTGCTCTCTCTCTCTCTCACTCTCTCTCTATCTCAAATAAATAAAAATCTTTAAAAAAATAAAAATTAAAAATAGAAAAACCTAAGCATTATGTGAACTAACTCATAGATTTATGGCCACAACTAGTGAAAAGATAAACTTCTTTTAACAATTATTTTCAACCTAAAACTAGGAAGAAATGCACCAGAAAGATAAAAAAAAAAAAAAGAAAGAAAGAAAATAAAGATAAATATGGCAAAAACAAAACAAAAAAGTAAAGAACAGGGACACATATCAAGGCACAGCTGAGTTCTGTGTGATTTGTGTTTTCTAGATGTTACAGTCCCTGTGGATGGTAGCTCACCTGTTGTAATTGATTAGTGATCGCTGTTCATTGTGAAGCTGAGCACAACCTCTGTACATTTTACTATGGCCATATGTGACTTTGCTCCCTGAAGATGTGTCACCCAACATAAGGCCATCTTTCCAATATGTCAACAAAAATTGATCATTTAAACAGAGTGGCTTTTTTTTTTTGAGGTCAATTTGTCTACCAACATGAGTTCGCCTATCTCAGAACAACATACAGAGAGGCAAGAGTTTAAAATGAATGAAAATATGTTCAATCCATAATCAAATGAAAATGTTTCGGGACTGGTGCCAGAAAATATTCCTGAATTAGACTTTCTTCAGCACCTAAATTTAGCCATCTGGCATTCTATTTTAAGAATAATGCAAGTTTTTGAAATGAAGGATTTGACTTTTAATGAGGAAACCATAATTTTATTGTAAATATGGAACACATTGTCCTTGACTTTGAATGTACTAACTTCTATAAGATGAAAGAGGTGACATCATTAGCTACCTGTTGTACAACCAGCAGTGAGGAGAGAAATTATCGACCAAAAAAGAGTATTGTCCTAGAATATTGGTAATTGTTACAATGAAAATTATTGGTTAAAAAAAAAGGTCCACTCTTGTTATTAAGGTCTGAGGAATTATAAAATATAAGCAGTGTACCAAGGAAGTCTCTTAAACTATCAATTATTGTGGGAAGAGATCTGAAATTTTGGTAAAGCATGCAGTGTTCTTACATTTTATTTCCATAAAGATTATAAAGTTTACTTGGAGCAGCATTTGCTATTAATTGAATAATCTGATGGTATTACAAGTATTTAATATTAATACTATTTAAAAAGTTAGGGTATTTTAAATGCAGTTCAACACTACCAGAGACAGTTGTAACTAAAATTTCTGCAGGAATATTATTGTATGACATAGAGTCCTCATTTATTTAACAGATATTACAATTTGACTATTATATGTCAGATATTATTCTAGCTGTTGAGGCTACAATTATGAATAAGAGGAACATAATATCTGCCTTCCTGAAGCTTATAGTCTAGTGAGAATGATAAAGAAATAAATGAGCAGTTAATACGACATGGTGATGGGGCTCTGGCATAGCATGCTTGGAAGACGAGTTCATAAAAATGTGTGCTTCCGATTAAATTATTTTTAAACAAATTGCTATGAATTGTTCTAAGTTTCTATGTGGATTCAAGTTTTATTAATTCTAATAGTTTCTACCCTTTGCCAAGCACCTTATTAAGTCCTTTGCATTGATTCACCCATTTAACTCACACCAATGGCTGTTTGAAGAAGTAGATGGCATTAGTCATATTTTGGGAGACTGAAGCTGAGTGGGGTAAAATAGCTTCCCCTGGTCATATTTTGGCAGCTATCTGACAGAACCAGTGATCCCCACCCTATGTTACATAAGCTTTCTGAGTCAGTTCTAGTGTGTGATGGAATAAGTACTGTCTATTGACTGATCAAAATTCTTGATTACAAAAACGTTTCATTGTAAAGACTTTGTATAAAAATAATTTATTTTTAAAATAAACTTTAAGACAAGTGTATTAGTTGTCTATTGCTACATAACATATTGTCCCCAAAATTAGTGGCTTAAAACCACAAACTTTTATTATCTCACATAGTTTCTGAAGCCAGGAATCTGCAAGCAGCTTAGCTGGGTGGCTCTCCATCAGGGTTTCTCAAGTAGTTGCAGCTATGATGTCAGCCAGGGCTGAAGTCTCATCTGAAGGCTTGGCTGGGCTAGAGCATCCATGTTGAAGCTCCCTCATGTGGCTGGTGGCCAGATGCTTCAGCTCTTCACTACATGGGCTGCTCAGGTCATGATAGTCAGCTTTCCCCAAAGCATACAATCAGAGAATGTATGATAAGACAGAAGCTACAGTGACTTTTATAACCAAATCCGGAAGTGATTGGGCCAGGGTCCAACCAGGAAAGAGGAAATACACAGCAACTTGAATAAGGAAAGTTTAATATAAAGAATCCATTCATCATAATACAGAACTAGGATAATGAGGGATTAGCTAAGAAAAAAAAAAACACTCTAAAGAATGTAGGAATAAGCAAAATAAGAAACAACCATTACCTCTAGGACCAAGAAAACACTCAAGGAAGAGACCCTTTCTCAGGACTAAGATACACCCCTTGCTGTAGAAGGTGTGACCACCACTCATTGAGTGTCAGAGAAGTCTGCATGGTCTTGCTCTTGTGGAACTTACTAGAAATCTGTTTTCTGGAACATGGTGGAAATCTACCCCCAACATTTCTGGGTAAATTTCTTTCCGGGCATGTCTCACTAGAGACACTCAGAAGTCACCTGCTCTTGAGAAGCTTGGTGCTAGAGAAGCTGGCCTTATTGTAGGAGATGGGAGCTAGAGAACCACAGCTTCAGGAGCCTGCCAAGTGAGCCCGGTGGAACCAGGGAGAGAAAACCTTTTCCTCCTGTAAAGTCTCTACAGGGCCCTCTATTGGCAAAGCTTAACATAGTGCCAGGTGGCAAAGGAAGTATATTTAAAGAGCAGAATACATTTTCATCAAGCAGGCAAAAAAGGTGAGTTTGGAGTTGAGAAGCAATAAATCAACAGCATAGTAATATACCGTCACTGCTGCCATAATTTGTTGGTCACACAGATTATTTCTGGTGCACTCTGAAAGGGGCTTATACAGGGTGTGAATACCAGGAGGCAGCGATCACTGGAGACCATATGTTGCCACAGTCTACCCTCCAGTACTGAATAATTCCCATCCCTCCCACATGCAAAATACACGTGTATTCGTTTCTTATCACTGCTATAGTAAGTTACCACAGACTCAGTGGTCTAAGACAACACAAATTTATCTTACAGTTCTGTAGGTCAGAAATCTAAGAGCAAGGTGTCAGCAGGAAAAAATGTGTCCCTTTTTGAAGACTGTAGTCTCTCAGGGTTCCTGGGTGGCTCAGTTGTTTAAGCAACTGACTCTTGATTATCCAAGTTGTTGGAAAATTCCTTGCTTAGCCAAGTTGTTGGAAAATTCAGTTTCTTGAACTTACAGGACTTTTCCCTATTCCTTGTTCACTGTCAGGTAACCCATCCCCAGATTCTATGGCTGCCCAAATTCTTTGGCTCATGTTCCTCTTCTTCTGTCTTCAAAGTCAGCAACAGCCCATTCAGTTCCTCCCACTCTTTGATTTCCTCCTGCAACTGTTTGTATTCAAGAAGACAGAGATCATTGGAGGACATCTTGGATGCTAAGTCTTGGAAAAAATATTTTTCTGGTTATTGTTCTTTAAGGAATTGTGAATGTTCCTCTAAGGAAACAGCAATCATAAAATTACAGTTGAAATAAGTTTGCCTCCTAGTTTGAAAAATAAATGGCTTGGTTGCATGATTTATAATGGGATTTTCATAACTACCCAATAAACGTAATGATACACCTTGCACTGGAAAGACATATTTTGATGTTAGGAGTTATAAATATATTATGAAATAAAACTTTTATGAAAAGTATTAATGAATTTTAGAAATTAGTTTAGTTAATTTGACTAATTTAGGCAAACATACTGAATAACTTCTAATTTATTGGCCTGTGAGTTTTAAAGGTTTGCTTCCTCTCATACTTCTTAGTTCTAATTTATTGCAAAAACACTTTCTTACCAGAAACTATGTGTATTCCCCTATCATTTACAAATTACTCCCAACTCAAGCAGCAAAAAGTCTGTAGTTGTACACTATTTTTCACTTCCATATTCCTTTTCATATGATTCCATCCAGCAGATAGTGACCATCACATTTAATGAGCTTTAAAAAGCACAGCACATCAGCTTCATTGAACAATGGGATTCATATTTATTCTATATGATCATCAATAATGGGATGATGGATGTGTATGGGAAATTAACATAAAGGAAAAGCCAAAGACAATCATGAGAGATAATAAAAAAAGAAAAACTGGTATCATTTTTAATTAATGAAACTACTGTTGCAACTATATTTTCAGTATCTTCTAAAATATCAGTCAACCTAGAGCACTAGTTACTACTATTTTAGTTTTCAGTCTCCTTTGAGAATGTCATAAAAGTTATGACTGCTTTTCCACAAAAAATACACACATATGTAACTCATACAATCTGTGGATCTCCTGAAGCCATAAGTAGAATATATTATACTTCCATATGCCATGGACTTCAGGTTTAAAATTATTAATTGAGTGTGAGGAGGGTCACTTAGGGTAACACTTATTTCCTGGTGATATTATGGTTGAGAGAGATTCTTTTTCTTTTCTCTTCTTTTCTTTTTTAAAATAGGCTCCATTCCTGGCATGGAACCCAACACAGGGCTCGAACTCATGACCCTTAGATCAAGACCTCAGCTAAGATCAAGAGTCAGATGCTTAACCAACTGAGCTACCCAGGCACCCTGAGACAGATTATTTTTCAAGGCTGAAATGTGCTAGAACCCAACACAATCCTTTACAATAGAAGTTAGCCTCTGCATTAATATTAAACTGAGCAGATTATGGGATACAAAATATTTTGTTTTGTTGGCCAGATAGCCCAGATTTCTTATTTTAGGGGCATACTCTCTATGTGGCATTGAGAACACTCCTCCTACACCACCATACACATATATTTACTAATTATCCAGTTTATTCTACTCATGTAGCAATGAGGCTGGGCAGATTAAGCTAACCTTCTTTTAGAGGTTTTATGTAATCGTGGAGTCAGAAATTTTCAGAATCTCAGTTCACATTCCTCTAGGTATAGCTTGTCTGATGGGCAGCACAGAAAACCAAAAAAAGCATGGAATAAAATGAAAAAAGTTTACTGATCCAATTATGATGGCATTAGCTTTTTGAGAGAAAATTTGCCCAGGAAAGAAAGTGTGTCATCAAGCAAGACAAGCCAGGGCAGAGTTTTGTACATTCCAGTGAAAGTTTTCAGGCAGTTCTGTCCACGGATGTACCCTTAAAGGATGTGACCCAGGTGAGACTTACCTGCTGAAGGCAACTAATCCACAATGAGCAAATTATCCTCCCCCGAGGGGCATGCTATAATGTCAGCCTCATGCTTCGGAAAGAAAACAATCATGTGTTCCTAGAAGAGGAGGAAACCAGGGGCTAGTGGAGGCTTGCCTGGAAATGGAATTGAAATATAAGCTGAGAATTTTTAGTTGATTTAGAACGAAAGGGTGTTCCACTTAGGTTACTAAAGGCTTCTGACAAGCAACAGATTCTAATAAGGGAACAAGAGTGGCCTCGCACAGAAAGGAATGTAACAAATCTTGGCACTTTAATGTGCCCTAAGGAGGTGAGTGGTGAAGAAGAACTTCTAAAATTGGGGCTGATGTGGCTCCAATATGGTGTGGAATAGCTTAAAAATAATGAGTCAAGCATAATGGCCATTAAAATAGAAAAGATTTCTTCTTCATTTCCCCAACCACCTTTTCCCTTCTACACACATGTGCATACGAACACTACCCCCCTCTCTGATACACAAACTTCCATACATTTATGGAGACTTCACAGAACTGATAGTTTGGGGAAGATGCCTGAAGATGGGACAAAAAATTGGACCTCCAGTTACTGAATCCAAAAGAAAATACAATGCTTCCACATAATATGGTTATTTATGGATAACAAGAATGGAAAGGAACCACCTTATAATGCCATTGAACATGGGTGCAAGTATATCAGCAAGTGAAAGCAAAGAAGGCATGTCTGTACCTCAGAAACTTAAAATGCTGTTTTGTAGTGGCAGTGATAGATTACATGAAGGAAATTGTCTAATGAATAAAAATGCCATTCTTTATTAGACACAGTCCTTGGCATTTCTGGCTTATTTATTTTTTAGTAAAGCCAAAGATATAATTTAAAATCAGTATGCCCAAGTCAAATGGCTGACAGATAAGGGATCATGACATAGGTGTTAACATTCCAGCTCTGTTTTGACACTGTCGAGTATAATAACCACAAATGGCTCAACAGGTAGAGCTCATAATGGCTGACCTTTATATAAACTTTTTCCTTTCTGTTTACTTGGTATAAATATGTACATTTCTAAATGACGATTTGTGTCTTACAGAGCAAGTTATGGCAGTCAGGAAAACAGGACAATGAAGTTAACTTGTGAATAAGGATTACTAAAACAGTTGCTTTGGATAAATTAAATCTTCATTTTAACTTTATCATCAAACTGCTGACTGTTTAATGATTAAAAAAAGACCAATTCAGATAGATATAAGCATAGATTTAGATACAGATATGGATATGCATGTACATGCATATAAATATGTGCACAGCGCTGTTAAACATGCATCAATTGCTCATATTCAACTTAAACATAAGGAAAAACATCCTTGTACTATGCTTCTGCATTTGACCATGTGATTTTAACTTCTATGATGACTTGGTACTTTAAAATATTCACACAACAAATTTTGATTCTTTGCTATTCTTCTTTTATTGAACCTTGGAATTACCCAGTTTATTAGCTAAAATTTCCTCTAAAGTATTGTGGGTTTCCTATGTATCAGATTATAGTCAAATACATTAGAGAAAAGCCATAGTCACAAACCTCTTCAAGACAGGCCCTTCTCTACTTTGGCCTGTGAGTGGGATAAGACTGTTAACATTCTTAGATGCCCATTTGTCCAGATGAGAGAATCTTCGAGGGGCTGACTTCTGTCAGTTTGAGGTATTTATCAAAGAACTTCCAGCTGCATCCTTGAATTCGTCTTGACCAAGTTCTACTGGCAGCCTTGTATTTGTTTGTTTCCTTAAAGCCACTTTTTACTTTGAGGATATTTTGCTAACTGGAGAGACCTCACCATTTCCATCAAATTTTGATTAAAAAACTAAACAGTTTCTTTTTTTAGCTTATTTTTCTCTTGTGATACCTTATACGTAGTTAAAAGAAGACAATTGGCACCATCAACATTTCTTCCTGGAATCTTCTCAGCCAAATCTACACATTTTGAGGTGCTTGTTTCATCTTATGAGTTACTATGGGTGGCACTTTCACTAATTTTTCTACCCCTACTTAACTGGCTTCTGGTTTTTCCAGCGTCCAAAGCAGTTTCCTTACTACCTTTCCAGGTTCTGCTGAACAGTCTTGTTTCTGGTTTTTTCCAGGCTCTTTCTGCTCCCCACTCCTAATGACAAATACACGTTTTGGGTTTTGTTACAGGAGCACGTTGTCTGTATGTACCAATTTCTGCATCAGTTGTTTCTTGTTGTATACAAACACTGCAAAACAACAGGCTTAAAATAATAACTATTTAACTTGATCATGATTTTGTGAGGTGAGTTTTTGAAAAAGGCCCAGCCTGGATGGCCTAACTGTCCCACAGTGCTCGAGGCATCAGTTAGGATGGCTTGGTCATCTGCAGTCTGGCTGCGATGTCTAGCTCTCCTCCTTCCCTTCATCACCTGGAAGAGCCTTACTCATAGGGTGCTGGCTGTTGGTAGGTTTGCCTTGGTTCTTCATGTGGCTTCTTTCCCTCTGTGGTCTTTCATCACTGAGTAGTCAAATGTGAGATTCTTTACCTGGTGGCTGGTTTCCAAGAAAACAAAAATGAAAGCTGCTTGGAAAGATGAGGCTAAAAAAGTCATACAGAATCCTCTTCTGCATTCTGATGATGGGAGCAACCCCAGGGTTGGCCCAGATTCAAAAGACAGGATACAGGCTAGGTTCTTGGTGGGAAGAAGAGGCACATAGGTAGTAGAGTCAGGGGTTGCTGGTGGCTTCCATGGGCAATCTGTTGCATGTAGCCCCTAAAATTAAACCTGAACAATTGTTATCACTACTTATTATACATACATGTCACATGTGTATATTTGTGTTGTCTATGCTCAAGTTTAATAGCACATGTGTCTATTGCCCCCACACCTCCACACATAATGCATGGTAAAATGTGAGTAGTATGTATGTTATAGTCCTAGATATCACTCCCCACATGTGGCTAGTGGGAGAAATAGAATTTTAAAATTTTATTTAAGTTTTATAAATTTAAATTTACATTTAAAACTTGCTGAATTTAGGTATTGGGCCTTTTTAAACCATGTGTGGAATAACCTGGATGATTCAACTGTTGCAACTATAAATTTTATGACATCAAAGGTTTCTAGTGAAAATTCAGCTTCCAAATTGAGTTGTGCTCTAAGTGGCTACTAGAAATTTGAAATTACCTCTGTGGCCTGCATTGTATTTCTGTATTTCTAGATGATCAAAAGTTGAGCATTTATGGAGGGGAGTGGTAGGATATTTAAATTCAATTATGACTGTACAGTTAGAATAGAGGACAGCTGTTTAAGAAGGATAATACATGGGAATGTTAAAGATATTGTGATGCTGAAACAAAAGTTCACATTTAGAAGAGGACTTGTTGGAGATAAAACTTATTTTGGAAACTATTTTATTGTAATGGAGTGTCCTGAAGCCATAAAAAAAGCTTGTACTTGACTATCAAATTTTTATATTTCTTTCTTTTTGGTTTTACTAGCTGTTACAGGAAATATTTCCATTTAGAAGACATTGCTGCAGTTAATTATTTTATATAAATGTGGGGGCAGTATATTGATAGGATTTTCCAATATTTAGGTGTCTAAGAAAAACTTCAAAGTTTATCCCCAAAATAAAATATTAAAAGAAGGCTTTTGGTATAAAGCCAGTCCTTTAAACCAAAGAAAACTTTACTTTAGCATCTGTTGTTTTTTTTTTTTAATTTCTAAGTGATTTTGGCCTTTATGGTTAATTAAATTTTCCTTATCTTTGGCCTCTATATTATTTTAAAAATATACTACAATAACTCTAAATACCAAACCCATAGAATGAAAATAAATAATTCTGAGCAAGTGCCCCCACATAACAAGAGTGATCCATCACTTTTTGGTAACTGATACAAAAAAGCATTATTAAACATTTGTTATAATGTAGTTTTTTTAAAATGAATCTATTGTTTAAAATCTTATCATATCTTTTGGCTCTAGAGATAAATAAAATAATCACTTGGCCTCTCTGGAGTAATTTTATACGGGTGGGGAAAGGTGTTTTAAAACTAATAGTGGACAGAAGGTAGTAAAAATATATACTTGCCTTCTTCTTTCTCCTCCTTTCCCTCCTCCTCCCTCTCCTTCCCCCTCTCTACCTCCCCCACCTCTTTCTTTCCTCCTCCTCCCCCTCTTCTTCTTCTTCTTCTCCCCCTCCTCCTCCTCCTCCTCTTTCTTCTCCTGCTTCTCATCCTTCTCCTTCTTCTTCTTTTCTTCTTCTTCTTCTTCTTCTTTCTTCTTCGTCTTCTTCTTCCTCTTCTTCTTTGTGTTTTGAAACATTTTCCCACATGTCTTTTGGTTAATGGAAAAGCTGGAAATTTTTGGTGGGTTTGTGAAGGTAGTTGGGGACTTCTGTTTTCAAAGACACTTGTCATTCAATAGCTCCTGATGAGTTATTTAGGGTCATCTTGCATGTTTTATGTTAAACATAGGATTAAGAACTGTTACAATTGTCCATATAGTTGAGTCAGGGATTTCTTTGGTTTTTGAAAAAGCAGTTGACAGAAAATGATTTGTGTGGAAATGAGAATGGTTCATTAATTGCCTTCGGTCTCCACTTTGCTGCCCTACACCTCGAGTTGTAGTGAAAGTAGAGAGCTCTTGATAAAGGGTCGACATTGAAAGAGATGTGGAAACCTTTGGACCTGTGATGCTTTGCTCAAGTCTTGATGTGTCTGCTGCACAAAACAGTTCTCTAAATGATCTGAGATGAGAAATTCTTCTAAGTCTATGGACTACAGTAATTATTAAAGTCCAAGTTTATGTGACTTTAAAAAACAACCTACATAATTTCTTATATTTTTACTTAGTTAGGAAGCAGTAGCAGCATTTATATATAAAAGAATATTTATCTATGGCAATTCAAAAGAATATATCTGAAAGTGAAGTTCAAGAGCAAAGTGAAATGAAGTATGACATAGTATTCCATGAGTATGCATATCTGATAAAGTGATCTGCCTTAAGAAATGGTCTACAGAAAATATCTTTACAACCAATGTATAAAATAGTTTGAAAGTTGTATATTTCAGGGGCACCTGGTGGCTCAATCAGTTAAGCAGCTCAGGTCATGATCTCAGGGTGGTGAAATTGAACCCCGGGTCCAACTCCATGCCCTGCGGGGAGTCTGCATGAGATTTTTTCCCTCTGCCTCTCCCTCTACCCCTTCCCCTGCTTGCATGCATACTGTCTCTCTAAAATAAATAAATAAAGCTTTGAAGTTGTATATTTCATAGTACGCTGATTATTTAAACAAAGGTAGTCCAGAATACAGTTTGAGGCAATGCCACTTACCTAAATTTTCTTTTTAAATGAAGTATAGTTGACATTCAATGTTATATTAGTTTCAGGTGTACAACATGGTGGTTTGACGGTTCTCTATATGATGTAATACTCACCACATTAAGTGTAGTTACCATCTGTCACCATACCAAGTTATTACAGTGTTATTGACTATATATCTTATGCTGTACTTTTCATCCCTGTGACTTATTTTATAATTAGAAGTTTTTACCTCTTCCCTTTTGCCTATTTCACCTACATCTCCACCCTCTCCCTTCTAGCAATCACCAGTTTGCTCTCTGTATTATTGAATCTGTTTCTGCTTTACCTTGTTCGTTTGTTTTGTTTTTTAGATTTCACATATAAGTGAAAATATATGGTATTTGTCCTTCCTTGTCTGACCTATCTCAATTAGTATAATTTCCTCTTGGTTCATCCATGTTGTTGCAAATTACAAGATTTCATTATTTTTTATGGCTGAGTAATACTCTGGTGTGTGTGTGTGTGTGTGTGTGTGTACATCTTTATCCATTCATCTATGAATGGACACTTGGGTTGCTTCTATATCTTGGCTATCATAATAATAATGCTGCAATAAACATAGGGGTGCATACATCTTTTTAAATTAGTGTTTTTATTTTCTCTGGATAAATACCCAGAAGTGGAATTGCTGGATGATATGGTAGTTCCATATTCTAATTTTCCGAGGAAGCCCCATACTGTTTTCCATAGTGGCTGTACCAGTTTGCATTCCCACCAACAGTGCATGAGGATCCCCTTTTCTCTGCATCCTCACCAACACTTAGTATTTCCTGGTTTGATACCAACCATTCTGACTGGTGTGAGGTGATATCTCATTGTGGTTTTGATTTGCATTTCCCAGATAATTAGTGATGTTGAGCGTCTTTTTACATGTCTGTTGGCCATTTGTATTTACTACCCTGAATTTCATTTGAACCAGAATGTCTCAATTCCTGCTCTTAACCGGAGAAGTGAGAATAGATTCCATGGGCTATGATGTTGTTAATAGTTTGTATTTAAATATTTGCAGTGTATTATATATATATAATCTCATTTAACTTTATATAACCATTCCAATTGGCTCACTGTCAAAATGTTTTAATCAATTACTGATATTATTACTTAGAACTATAAAACCTTTCATAGAATACTGTGAATGATGATTGTGTATCCTCCTGGTATATTTAGATCATTATCACAGTTAATCAATTAAGTAAAGGGTCATTTAAGACAAACATATGCTAAGCTGCTACCAAAGTCCCTGGCTTTACTTCATCAAAATTCATCAAAATTCATCAAAATTCCTTCTAAAATCCCATCCATGGCTAGTGTCCTCTGTCAGAACCTATAATACAACTCCTTCTGAGAGCTACCAAAATCATCCCCTTCACCATGAATCATCTCCAGTCAAGGAGAAAAAAAATGCTCTATCTTTGGGTTCTAGGAATCTGTCTAAAAGCTGAAGGATCAGAATATGTTGTAAAAAAAAACATTGCTATGGTTGAAAACACTGATAATTTTATAAGGATCTTGACTAGGTCAAGTTTAACTTTATCATTATCTTCCCACTAGTGAACACACAACTCCATGCTCAATGCTCTCCCAAATCTAAAAGACAAAATATGGCATATTGAAAGAATAGCTGAGCAGGGACAGGAGACAGGTTATGATTTTCAATTTTATTATTGTGGCATCTTTTCTTTAGTTTTAATGAATCTATTTTATATTTCTCCTTTTTTCTTCTGAATCCTATTACCTATAGGAAAGTTTCCTACACAGAATACTGGAGAATAAAAAAATTGAAATTATTGTATTTCAAGTTTCAAATCTGGCCATAAAATGGAAGTAATTGGAAGAGTAGTTTTTCTTCTTTCAGACTGGTGAAAGCATTCTCAAGTAGGGAAGAAGGGGAGACTACCCAGATGGAAAAAGACTGAGAAAAATACCCAGCTTTTATATGGGCTTTTGTGCTGATACCTCTCTGCTCAGCCAAGTCCGTGATGGGCAAAGGAATAAATACTAGAATTCCACGTGTATTAGTTAGGGTCATCCAGAGAAACAGAACCAATAGGGTGGATGGATAGATAAATAGATAAGAGTAGATTTATTATGGGAATTGATTCACATGACTATAGAGGCTGAAATATGCCAGTGATATAATTCAATCCAAGTCTGAAGGCTCAAGAACCAGGAACTCTGGTGTCCTAGGACAGGAGAAGATGTATACCCTATCTCAAGGAGAGAGAGAGTGAAATTGACTCTCCTCTGCCTATTTGGGCCCTCAGTGGACTGGGTGATGCCCACCCACATTGGAGAGGACAGATCTTCCTTCCTCAGTCCATTGACTCAAATGCTCATGTTCTCTGGAAACCTCACAGAAATGCCCAGAAATAATGTTTTACCAGCAATCCGGGCATCCTTTAGCCGAGTCAACTTGAGACATAAAATTACCTATCACACAATGATAGGTTTGAGGACCTGAAGGCAGAAAGGATCTTTGTAACCTTTTTGGATGGGGACCAGGAGACCAACAGGATCCCAGAATGAAATAGAACTGTGTTCAGTATGTTTTAGGTAGGATGAAATAGTTTCATAGAGTTCTCATTGGCCCCCAGGATTGGATCAGACATTAGTAGAATTATTACCCTCAAGCCTGAGAATAGCACCAGACGTAGAAAAAGATCATACATAGCCACAATACATTTCCCATAAACCCTATGTGGCAAAGAGTTTAAATTTTTTTCAAGATTTTATTTATTTATTTTAGATAGATAGATAGTGGGGAAGGAACAGAAGGAGAGGGACAAGCAGACTCCATGCTGAGTGCAGAGCACAACACGGGGCTCAATCCCATGATCCTGAGATCCTAAGATCACGACCTGAGCAGAAATCAAGAGGCGGACACTCAACCAACTGAGCCACCCAGGTGCCCTGGCAGAGAGTTTAAATGAAGTGGCCTAGGGCTCCACAGAGTCTCAGATTCAGCATGAAGAGGAGAGAATTCTCTACTCCAAGGCAATGTGGAAGCCTGCTTGAATACATAAATATTCCAAAACTTCTTGTTGGAGTTCTTGTGGTTTTTTTGTAGTCCAGTCTAACTCTTTCTGTCATGGATAGTTGTGTCTTTTAATCACTATCTCCTGGGATCATTCACCTATTTCTCATACTTTAATACAAGAGAAATGTCAAACAGCCACTCCCTCTCTCCTTCCTTCCTAACAGAAACTCAATTTTATTCAAGTCTCAGGTCACCATATATATCAGGGAAGGCAGGATACCTCCCCAGCTCCAGGAGGTAGGTCAGTTTCAGTAGGCTTACATAGTGATTCTCAAACTGTGGTTCCCAAGGCCAGCAACATCAGCATTTCATGATGACAATTCTTGAGCTTCATCTCAGACTTACTGAGCAACCCAAGGCATGAAGCCCAACCATTTGGTTGTCATAAGCCTCCAGGCTACTGTCATGAAAGTTCGAGTCTGAGAACCACTGGTCTAAGGTAATCATGATAACTTCATTCTCCCCGACCAGGATTGGTGTAGGATGCACATAGGACACGATTCTGTGAGCTAAAACATTTTCCTCATTGTGTAGTCTAGCTGAGCCAGGTTTTCTGTTGACTGCAGCCAAAAGCATGATAATTGTTACACATGGCCAAGGAAGGATCTCTTAGGCTGTTCAGTCTTCCGTGTAATTTTAGGGCAGTCTTTGCCTCTCTCAAGAGCATTCATATTTTAGATCCTCTATTTTAGATCCACATGAAATTCATGTATTTTGTTGTAGGAATTTGAAACATCAGAATAGGAATTGGGGGGGTGCTGGTTACACAGGAGTGATTATATGTGTACTTGTGTGTGGGAGTGTGGGAGTCACTTACAGTGACTTGTAGGTGGCCATTTGGGCAATGCCAGAGGCTTACCTTAGACTAAGCATTTTCAAGGATGAATCCTACATCTAGTACTCAAGTCGAAGCTTGTATTCCAAATGCACAAAACTGCTTATGTTTCATATTGAAAATGAGAAATAAATCCAGTGTTTTGAAAAATCATTTCCCCTGTTATTTTGGCAGAAAGAGAACAGAACAGAAAGCACAGTGAAATTTAACACCTTTCTGGGAAGAAAGCATTTTGAGAACGATCTTTGTATCTCATGGGAGTCAAACTGGGTGCCCCGTTACCCTGATCCAGGGAAGACTGAGAGGGACCACCCACTGATGGAAAGAGAAACATGACCCCCCACGGGAGGAAGGATGGATGAGCAAGACAAGACTGGTGGCAACTGTGTGTTTCCCTCAGCCTCAGGCAGGGGAGGGAGAACACTTAGAAGTGTTTGATTCCCCTGAGGTCTGTGACAGCACAATGTAATTTATAAAATAATTAGGCATACATTTTGGCTGGTATTGGGGGGTATATAAGTCTGTCAACTGTCAAAAAAGGAACTTTTTTTTCATTAGTTAACTAAAGAATAATCTGATTCTCTAAGCAGTGCATGGGCATACATACATCCAGAAGGCATGCACTGCACTGTTTCCTACTCTGAATGTGGAGCACAGTTGGGTCCTCATTCCAAGCAGTCCAAACAAAAAAAGTCCTGAGAAAAGGGACGGGTTGACCCGCAGTTGCTCACAGCACATGACAGTCAATGGTCAATTGGGGGCTTCTTTAGTGAGCACATCATCTCTTTCCCCAATGTCAGTCCAATCCTTGGGTACTCTTAAGACTTGATCCAAATTGTCCAGGAGAGATTTAGAGCTCTGTAACCACCCTTAAAGGATGGGATAGCCTTGAAAAACTTACAGATAATCTCAAATAAAGGATCGTCTTCTCCCCCTTAACACTTGTATCATCTGCTTTGCAGCAGTATTGAAAATCCGTTCTACCCTTTGCTCCAAGACCATGATTATGGCCCCTGGGAAGTTCAGAGCAGCATGACAGGGTGGTTGCAAAGCTTCAGGGATAGATAGGCTGGAGTCCCTGGAGCTTTCAATTTTCTCCAAATTTTGTCTAAAACCATCTTTAAGATGAACACAGATATTTTATGGTGTAACATATAAATTGTACATGAACTTTTAAAATGAAATATGATACTTCTAAGATATAGCTTGACTTCAGGTGGCTGAAGTGCTTGCATCTCTGTGATTAAGGGCTCATTCTTCTCTGCTATTGAAAGTAGGAAGCATTGAAAATACTGGTTTGGAAAATTGCATTCCATGAGCTAAGCCTAGCCACAGGTGGGCCTGTTTGGGTTGTTCCTATAAAGAAGTTATGTACCCAGGACTCTTAGAACTTAAGGCTATTTGCCCATATTAAAATTTCTGGTTCTTATATTTTCTTGACTCTTTCATTTGTGCTCTGTCATTTTTTTTATAAAATACTCTTGGTGAGGGCCTGGGTGGCTCAGTCAGTTAAGCATCTGACTTTGGCTTAGATCATGATCCCAGGGTCCTGGGATGGAGCCCTGTGTTGGGCTCTGTGCTCAGCAGGGAGTCTGCTTCTCCCTCTGCCCCTCTCCCTGCTCATGCTCTCTCTCCCTCTCTGTCAAATAAATAAATAAAATCATAAAAAAAATTCTTTGGATTTCTCTATATTATGTTCTGTCATTGCCATTCTTCCTAGACCTGTAACCAGTCTGATCTTTGTCCTTGTGTTCACCATCGTCACCACCACCTCCAAAACTACCCACAACCTAAGTTGTGACCTCAAAGCAACCTTTTTTCTTGATCACTTGGTCCTACAGTGTGCTTGGCACTGTGCTCTGTGGTTGACATTCCGTTTCTCATTTAATACTGATAACCAGCCTGTGAAGCAGGACCTAGGAGACATTTCAGGGAACAGAGCTAGTGATTGGTAAATGAATACGCTGAACCCAAGTTTTTCCAAAGTGGATGCTATGCCTGGTTGGTGGGGAGCTGAGGGGAAGGGTAGAAAAGAAAACTGGTTAGTTTATTTACTGTGGTGAAGAAAAAGAAACATGTCAAATTGATTGACATTCATAAATTCAACAAACTAATTGAATTTATCACTTTTAACAAGACGTCTGACATGTGAAGGAACTTGACAAGGTGAAATTGATTGATTTTCGCCATGATGGTAAATCTAAAAGATGCTTGTATACAAAGTGCAAATGTCAAGGGAAAGTTACAACTGAGCTTTTTTGTTCAGTATAAATTCCATCTGTATGACTTCATGTGATTTCAGGATAAGTGACCTTGAGCTAAGTCAACCAGATACAATATTAGAGAAATCCAAGTCATATGAACATCTGAACATTTGAACAAAATAACAAGTTTTAGCTTTCACTGCACAGGAATAATAGTAACACAAGGGGCATTTGGACATTTTCTAAGCAATGTAGGAAGAAAAACAATAGTTTATAACAGATATTTTTTAATATTCTAAACATTTTGTATTAATTTAGATCTAGATCTGAATATCTGGATCCTATAGTTATATGGACTAATGGAGTTGGCCCCAATGTAGTTAAATCAAAACTTAATAAAGTATTTCGTAAGCTTCTCATGGGTGCTGTGCACTCAAAGGGGTAGAAGTGGTACAAGTCATCACCCTTCCTTCCCCAGATTATGTAAATTAGTTGGGGGTACGTGTGTGTGTGTGTGCGTGTGTGTGTGTACAAAAGGGTATAACTGTAAGTTAGGAAAGTACAAATAGCATTCACAGAGCTTCAATTGGTTGGTAGAAGGAGCAGTAGTCTGTATCTATGGGAAACTCACAGGCAGACCATTCCTACTCAGAGGCTTAGCTACATAATCATGTGTTAAATTGTATCATGGTTTCACTAGATTCATTTAAAAGAATCCAATATCATCATAAGTTCCATGTTATTTCACATAATAATAATAGCTGTGTTTTTGTTTTGAGGCTTGCAACACACCAGGGATATTTCTAAGTACTGTGCATATACCAACTCATTTACTCCCCCCCAAAATACTCTTTGACTTACAAGACAGAGAGAGTTTTAGTAACTTGTCACAGAGATAATAACTCAAGTCTATTCTCTAGTTCATCTCTATTCAGATTGGATTATTTTTTAAGGTTGCATGAAAATTCCTCGAACTTGTAAACAAAACTTTTAAATCTGAAAATCAACTTTATAGCCAGGCATTTTTCATGGTTAGATAAAGAAAACTATTTATAAATTCCTTTTGGTAGGCTCAGCCTGGGAAATATTCTATTATATGGTGAAAATTTGGGCGCCTGGGTGGCTCAGTTGGTTAAGCGACTGCCTTCGGCTCAGGTCATGATCCTGGAGTCCCGGGATCGAGTCCCGCATCGGGCTCCCTGCTCAGCGGGGGGTCTGCTTCTCCCTCTGACCCCCCCCCATACTCTATCTCATTCTCTCTCTCTCTCAAATAAATAAATAAAATCTTTAAAAAAAAAAAAGAAAATTTTTGAAATTGATTGAAAATACTTATGATTCATAAGTAACTGTGCAAAATATCCCAGATTATTTGTAGTGTCTTTTAGGAATAATACTGATAACAATAATAAAAGTATAGAAATCCCCCTTCCCCCATGCTTTTTCTTCTAACGTCACTAATGTTCCTGTAATTTCGACACTATGGAAATACAAATAAATCCCCCATTTATTTCCACTGGGGTTTCTCTCTATTCACTTTCCCCATCCCAGAGCAAGAGACTAATTTTGACTCTGGTTCCTTTATCTGACCTCGGTGATAAAGCAAACAGTGGAAAAAGTTTTTAAATATAATGAAATCCTGTTCCAATGCAAGAGAGCCTGTGTGCTTTAAGAAGAAAAGCAGGCTCTTTAACTCTAAAGTTTGGATTGCAAAGGAGCAATTTGACAGTAGTATCATATTGAATAACAGGCAATAAGCCTAATTGAATTACAGTCATTATGGGTTGAAAGAAGAACAGTGAGTAACTTGTTTTACCAAATGCTATGCAATTTACTCTGTGTCTATTTAGACTTGATGTATAGACCCAGGTCAATTACTATGATTCTTTAGTGGCTCACAGCGTCCTCCTTGAGGAAAGGGTATGCTCTGGAAATGGGGCTTGTTCTGGTGAAGGAGCTACTGAACCGGTCTCTGGTAACATATGTTACTACTAAATAATTATCTTCACCAATAGCCATCCAAATGACGTGTGAAACAAAGGTATAGATTTACTGTGAACATTTCTCTTTATCAGGGGTTTTGCAGAGTAGTAGAAAAATATTTCACTGCATGCTCCTTTATTTTGATAGATACGCATTAAGTGACCTGGGAAGAATGAACGAGACCCCTGGGTATGCAAGCACCTTTTTTCCCAAAATTAAAAAATAATAATAATAATCATTTATGAAATCTACCTAAGTAGAAGGCTCCAAAAAAGGATGAAGTCTGAGAATTTTGCAGATTGCCAATGCAAATGTACCAAAGAGAAACACTGAAAAAGAACAGCTCCACGCATCCTTAAACAACAGATGGTTTATACATTCTGTTAAAGAAGAATAATTGGTGATGGATATATCCAAACAGCTGATCAACATACAAAATCTAACTAGCTTTTTAAAATTTTGCTCAGTAGATCAGACCTCTATTTGATTGGTTTTTATTTATTTCCTTATCTCCTTATTTGCATTTTTCTCGATTGTGTTGGCATCAAGCAGACAGTTTTCTTAAATAAGCTCGGCTAGCCTTCAAGGGACACAGCTGCTCCCTTACAGCTCATCTGTAAGTCAGTGGGGAGGACCCCACCAGGAGCACTCGGTCCCAGAGAAGCAATGGGATCAATGGTACGCAGCTCTCCAGTGTGGCCTGAAGGAGTTTAGGATGTGGATATGCTGAACTAGAAATGGAAATTCAGTAACGCTGAATTTCACTACAGTCACTCCTTTTGATCCGGCTTTAGCTGTGAATTTTTCTGATCCCAGGTTCTAGATTCTTTGGAGTCCTTGCTAAGCGTTTCTGCTTTCACAGCGTGGAGTCGCCTGACCCTTGCCTGAAAGGAGCTGAAGATTAGATGCGGAGCAACATCTGGACACTTTGGAAGCCGGAGAAGCTGAAGATGGGGTGGGGACTAAATGCACAAGCAGTGGTTCAGTGTGGGCCAAGCCATCCCCGAGCCCGAGGAGAAGGGAAAATGTGTATCGCCTTTACACCTTTGTCAAAATCCCCCTCATAATTGGAACCAAGTAGAAACAGTCACACAAGCTCTACAGTAAAACATCATGGCTACATAGAAAGCCCGGCGCTGTCCTATCTCTCTGCCATTTGTCACCTTTTATAATCCCACCACTAGGAACATCGTGGCCTCTGACTGCACGTCCAGGGCCAACTGGAAATGACTGCTCCCTTCACACAAGAGCGCAGGAGAATAAAGCAAACCACCACGTGTCTTCATTCTAAAATGTGATATTTTGTTCATCGGGGACTATTTGCATTCATTTTTATTTTTTAATATACTGCATTTAAATATTGCTAATCTTGATTACTGACTATTTTGGGCATCCTTTTAAATCGTGTGCTTCAGGGGAGTTCTCGGCTGCCCTGGTCCTAATCCTGGCCCTGCCACCATTTATGTGAGGGTGGCTCCCAGGTCAGAGACAATCTACATTCGGAAATGTTCTGAGATCTTCAGTATCAATCACATTAAAAAAAAAATAAGGAGAGAAAGAAAAAAAGGAAAGGAAGGGTCCACTTTTCCAAGGGTCATATGACTTTAAAACTCACTGGAATCAAGTGGAGATTTTGGTTAAACAATTCAGAGATACAACCAAATCCCCCCAAGATGGTTGGCAGGGCAGTTTTTAAATCAGTGCTTCTGAGGTGTCTTTAATGTAATTCATGTCTAAGACAAAATTATGCTCTGAGGAAAGGAAGCACACATACAAAGTAGAATTAGACATGACCAAAAGCCTTGGCTATGTCTTTTGAGTGTGACCTGGAAATGTCAGTCCCCACAGCATGAGCTGTTTAAAACTCATGTTGAGAAATAAGAAAGCAGATATTTGCCACATCCAAATGTGCCGTGCAGATGAAGCCAAAGGGACAAAAAAGGAATAACATGGTTTAAAAAAAAATGTTAGGTTTCCTACAATCAGCAAAAGGTACTTACTAAGTTCCAATTGCACAATTTGAGATTTTAAGTGTTTTAGCAAATCAGTGGTATCCAGTCTCTCTTGGTGAACACAGAGACAGGCACCTGTCTGACCAAACATAACATCTTAACAATTAGTTTAAAAGCAAACAACTAACCAAAAGCTTAATGCATGTGGAGTGAAAGAAACAAAGATCATATGTACAACCTTGGTGTAGTGACCCCAAGTCTTGGATTTCTTGGAAAGAGTCCAATTTTCAAATTTTATGTACTATTGTCTCCAGGCTTGCCTCAGTCAGACCAATTGGGCACATCAATTGGCCCCAAATAATGTCATATTGGCAAGGTTAGCGTTACCTACTTGCCTATTTTGAGGCATCCTAGGAAGGACACTTTGCTTCCCAAAATATCTTCCCACGTTCTCCATCTGAAAAAGGTCAAAGTGGCAACACTTCCATCTTAGGACTATTGGAAGGATTTTAATTTATGCCTCACGGTGACGGACAGTCACTGTTCACCAACTCTCCTTTTCTAGAGGAGACATACTTCCAGACAAAGATCAGGAACCAACTTAGTCTTGGAGAGAAATGAAGTGTCAATGAAAGTGAGCATGGAAAAAAAATACACTGCAAACAACTCTTGTGTCATCAAAATCCCCGAAGCTGGAACTGAGCTGAAAAGCTGAGCAGTCCTCCAAGGGGGCCTGTCCTCTCAAGGTTGCTTCCTATGTGGCCAAGTTGGAAAATGGACAAGAAAGAAGCCCCAGAGGTAGCTGGGATGCAGCAAGGGATAGAATTGACTGCACTTTCAGGCCTCATGGTGGCGGCCCTCTTGGCTCTTCAGGCAGCATGTCAGAGGTGCTGTGGATCATGGCTGCTCTCTGCCTTCTGGTCTTCCTCCTTTTGAATGGGACTGTCCTTCAGGGTTCTCCTGTCATCATATCACTGTGGCTTTTTGGGTGTGAGTATGTGAGGGGAAATGTGGGGGACAAAAACAGTTCCATTCATACATCTCCAGATCAAAAAGAGTCCTATCTAATTTTGATGAAGACACCACTGAGCATTTTCTAGACTTTGAGTCACATGCAGGGACTGGCCAGGATTTGGGGTTATCTACCAGGGGGAGATGGGTGTGTTTTCTGTGTGGGAATAAGGGAGCAAAGGGTACCCAAAGAAGCCAAGATCATTTTTGCTCAGCCAAAAAGCCACATGCCACCCACATTTCATAACTTCCCTGGTAACTGGGTCGAGGCACCTGACTTGTGCTGGTCAGTGCACCGGGAGAGGAAGAAATGACTCTGGGGCGAGAAAGAGCCAGTGGGATTCTGCCATGTCTCTCTTTCCCTGTCACTGACCTTGGATGCTCCATGGTCCAGATCATATGGCTACAAGGTGCATGCCTTCACATGAGCGAGAAATAACTCTGAAATTCTTTTTTTTTTTAAGATTTTATTTATTTATTTATTTGAGAGAGAATGTGATAGAGAGAGAGCATGAGAGGGGGGAGGGTCAGAGGGAGAAGCAGACTCCCTGCTGAGCAGGGAGCCCGATGCGGGACTCAATCCCGGGACCCTGGGATCATGACCTGAGCCAAAGGCAGTCGCTTAACCAACTGAGCCACCCAGGCGCCCAACTCTGAAATTCTTTAATAAGGACACATTCTTTCATTTGAAGAGTAGTGATAAGGTTTGGAAGACAAATACTCCTATGAGAGGAAATGCAAATTGTCCTATCAGAAACAAGGGCAGATTATTTCTTGATATCGGGTTTTGTTCCTGGAAGGGCAGTAGATATTTTTAAATGAGGAGGAAAAAGCAGAGGAAACACCAGAGAAGGGGGGAAAAAGGAAGCTAAATGTATTGATGGGGAATGAGGACACATTTTGCCCATTTAACTTAGCTTTGGACTGGCCCAAAATGTGGGAGTGGGGGGGAAAAATGTCACATTTGGACTTCTTATAATTGGAAAGGAGAACAGCTCTAGTATGTAACACAAATGTCCTAAATCTAAATGGGATTATTTTAAAAAGGAGGATCTCAAATAGCTTTGTAAATTGGGCACTGTAGTGAAGATCACAATGCTTGCTTGACACATTCTATCACGCTGTGTTAAATACACAGAGGAAGCCTCTAACATTTTACAGAAAAAAAAAAAAAGAAATAAACCTTACTCCAAAATTAAAATAATTCAGGTGTAGGTAGGAAGACAAAAAGTTACTTCACTTAGAGAATAGTGCTTAAGTTTCATGGGTCTGTAAAAACAAACTTGACAAACGTGTAACTTTTGAATCACTTAGGATATGTGCAGTTATTTTAGTATTATGTGTAATGAAAGCTAGTTGTATAAAATTGAATATAGTGAAGTGTTAAGATATTTCACCAGGATTAAGTTAATCCTTCTCTAACACAAGGAAAAACAGTTGCCAATAAACTCTCTATTTTTAACAGCCACTTGAGAGAGACAAGATGAGACTTATAAAAATCCCTTTCAAGAAGTTTTCCAGTACAGTAACAGTTTACACCCAACACATACATAAATACATTTCAAAAACTTTGCCTCTGCCAAGTTACAAAGTCTGACTTGTCCGAGTTACATCATGTTTTTAAAGCATGTTTGAAATGAAGCTTGTCATACACCAGACTTCAGTCAATCTAGAAAGGACTGTCCTTTTTTTAGAAACTTAATGGGTTGCTTTCCCTTTGAGTTTTTCAAAGAATTATTTTAGTATCAAAATTCTACACATGGAATGAGAAGCAGTGGATTTTGTTGCATTTTTTTGGAATACACTGTTTTTGCTGATTTCCCATGTACAATGGGCCTTCCCCTAGCCTTTATAATGTTGGTATCAGAACACAGAGATAAAACCATTATAGAGGAAATGCTCTGACTGAGCCCTTCAATATGGACTTTCTATGTTTTAGTGGTGAGCCAGGTCATGAACTGGTGTGGCCAGAGCCAGAGAGTCTTATCCTGGATTTCAAGATTTGTTTGGGGGAAGGAAAATGTAAATGAATGGTGAGGGTAAAGGAACAAAGAGTAGGCGACTCTTTAAGAGCTGGCCTGGTAGCAAGGATTCATTTGAAAATAAAAGATTTATCTAAAAACAGATTAAAGTTGTATTCTCTGCATGTTTGTTTTGCTGACTTATTATGTAATTTAGAAAGGTGGGTTCTGGGATCAGAATGCCTGGGATCACATCCCAGCACATCAATTTAGGATAGTATGATCTTGGGGTGTGTGTCCAAACCTCCCTGATCCCATTTCTTAGTGTTTTTTATAATCTCCTAAACATTTCCTTTACAGAACTTATCACTATTTGTCATTATATTCTAGCTGTGAATATTCAATTATTGCTTATCCTTCGTATTACAGTGAAAGCTAATGAATGTGAGTCCCGTCTGTTTAGCTTTTCATCATTCTATCGGACTCTTGCCCTGTGTCAGCATTTTGTTGGCACTCAGTAGAAGCTAGTTAAATAAATGAATGAGTGAATGGCTGAATGAGATTTTCTGATAGACCCATCTTTACAGTAGGGATGTACCTGGCAACAGGATGATCTTACTAGTTATGGCCTTGGGCTGACAAAGTGAGCTTTTTAAAATACAGTCTTTTTTTTTTTTTTTAAAGATTTTTTAATTTATTCATTTGAGACACAGAGATACAGAGAGAGAGAGAGAGAGAGCATGAGCAGGGAGAGAGGCAGAGGGAGAGGGAGAAGCAGGCTCCCCGCTGAGCAGGAAGCCCGATGCGGGGCTCAATCCCAGGACGCTGGGATCATGACCTGAGCTGAAGGCAGACGCTTAACCATCTGAGCCACCCAGGCGCCCCTAAAATACAGTCTTTCCTGAAATTAAATCCTAACTTTTCTTTGCTGAAAAGCTTGTCCTGTTTGAATGGATATTGCTAAGGTTTGCTTTTGTGATTCCTTTTCCTCTGGTTCAGGAGCCAGGTGGTAACTTTCTGTCTCCACATTCTCCCTATAGGCGAATTAATGGATGCACTCCATTTCCCATCTAATCTTACTGGCTTGGAATTCATTTTATCTTTTAAAATACTTCGAGTATTTTAATCGGATTAACTTTTTTTTTTTTTTGAGACAGAGTACGCGTGTGTGCATGTAAGGGAGGGGCAGAGGGAGAGGGAAAAAGAATCTTCAAGTAGACTCCCCACTGAGTGTGGAGCCCAACATGGAGGTTGATCCCAGGACCCTGAGATCATGACCTGAGCAGAAATCAAGAATTGGACGCTCAACCAACTGAACCACCCAGGCGCCCCGATTCATTAACTTTTAATTTTAAAGTTTCTCAAATGCCAGTTCCCATTGCTTAAGAGGTAGAAATGGGTGTTTCAATGTATCTCTTGCACAAACAATACTAGTGTGTCTATATTAGACCACAGATCTATTTGTAGCAATAAATACAATATTTAAGTCTAATTTCATAAACAATATACATTGTTGTCCTAGGGCTTTGTGAATGATGAGGAGGAATTAAAGGTAGGTTTGTTTCACAAAAAGAGATACAATTTGATTTACTGGCTCATATTTCTGGTAAGATCCACGGCAAATTTCTAGATGTTATGATCCTATACTAGATACTACAATAACTAACAGAAGTCTAAACTGAGACTGGTTGAAGTCTCTTAAACTAGCAACAAAAGGATGGCCTGACCCATATGTTTAACTGTTTTGTCCTCTGTCATCTGCTATCCAAAATCTTCCAATTCTCTTTTTTCTTTCTTTTTTAGTGGTGGTTGGGGCGGGGGGCTGTGACACAGAGAAGAGACGGAGGCTGGGACTTTCCTGGGGTGGATGGAGTGTGGCAAGGCTGGTCCTGATGGCCACACGCATACAGGTCAGCTATCCCACGTGGAAGGTAAGCCTTAACTGCTCAGGCCAGGGATGCTAGAGCCTGGCTACTTGGCTTCCTGCCTGGCTCCTGCTGCAGGATAAGAAGCAAGCCACTAGATCTCCTCTGCACATAGGTCCATGGGATGACTTCAAAAGCCAGACTCAGCCTGCCATTTGCACCACTATTGTTGCCCCTGAGGGAGGTGCCACATTCCTGGAAGTCGGGCAATACCAGGTCCATGCATGGTGTGGACGGAGCAGGCTCCTCTTCCATCTCCCTGCTCCAAAAATCCATTTAATATATTTTCCTTGACTAGAGGATGTATCAGATATTAAACTCATAAGAACTTCATCTTAGCCAAAAGGCCGAGGAGTGATTATCTTCCAATTCTTAATCTCAAACTCAAACATGTCAATCTTAGATTATGAACTCTATGAAGTACACAAGTATAAGCATGTTTCATTCTCTCAAGACCTACAGATAGCTATTTCTGTATAGTCAACTTCTTTGCCTTTACTGGTAAACATATTAGGCAAATAAGATGATTGGAACTCCCTGAATTCTGGTTTATCTTTGCAAGATATTCGCAACAGATGTGGCTTAATACTCTTTCACAGTGCCTACATTAGCCAAAGCGATTGCCAGCCAAAGTTGTTAGGAATCGGGTTTTTAAAACAAATCGTTCTGAAATTGCAAAATGACTCTCTAGTATTGAAGATCTGTGAACTTTGTATGGAAATTCTCTGCAGGAGATGAAGATTTTCTGATTTCAGTAAAAAAAGAAGATACTGAGGGAGCCTTCACTTTGATAGTCTCAAAGTGCTTCTTGAAAAATGATACTAATAAGTGCAATTTTGACTTTATGACCCTCAAGCCTGGAGTTCTGCTTTTGTTTATAGTCAAGTAAGCTCCAATTGGATTAACCTTGTTGCCGATAACTATGTACTCTGGATAAAACATAAAAAAATTACTATGGGAGGGCATTGGAAGGAAGCCCAAAGCAGGCAGATCCAGGAGGCAAGTTGATTCCGGGAGAAGGGAGCCATGTGGTGTGAGTTTCCTTTTCCTACAGCTTTGAGACTGTTGGCAGTCCCCGGTCTGCATCATGTTCAGCGGTTACAACTCAGTGGAAAACCCACAGATGTCCTGGCTTGAGGAATTAGTTGAGAGTTTGCAGCAACAGGGCTGCTGGAAAATGAGAAGGTAAAGGGGAGAGCCAGATTTTCGGGTATAGCCTTATAGTTTGTTATCATGACTAATGGATGACTCTTGTACAACCGGTCACAATGCATATCTATTGGGAAAATGTGCTACACCAAAATAGAGCTAAAGATTATAAATCAGTACAATTCAATATCCACACTGATGATTGTCCAATAGCTAGAATATATAGTACCTCGTGTGCTGAGAGAAATGCAATCCTCTCATCTCAAAATACAACAGATGCATATACATTTAAGATTTTAGGAACAGACTTTGGATTCTGTAACTATAATTGATCTTTTTCCATCTGGTAGAGCAATCGCACCCATTTTTAAGGGTATGGTCTTGCCAATTTATTGACTAGTAAACCAGTGTTGCATTAGACTTTGAGAAGGAGATATTTCTTTAAATAATCCATCACTTTTTTCTTTGCATTTCTAACTGATGATCCAGGCTGAGAAATTCTGTTTGAATTTCTGTCATGATTTCCCTCATGGGTCTTGAATTTTTCGTCCACTGACTGACTTGTCCAAAGAATTCATCCGATGGCGCTCATCTCTCTAAATGAACTGCTCCTCTGCTTCCTAACTTGATTTAATTACAGTTCTTTCAAAGCTTCTCTGTTTCTCATATCAATTTGGCCGTTTATGCCTTTAGTTAATATACAAGTCACCCTCCTCCATTCGGTGGCATCTGCATGGAGTGGAGTCCAGGTTGAGTACATAATAGATACTTAACAATTGTTGAATGAATGAACAAACAGATGCATAATTAAATTTCCTAGGAAAAAGCAGGTCATGTTAAAGAGGCTAGAAAGGAAGTCCTTTCACTGGTCAGAATTTTCTCTGCTAGATGCAGGAATCAGGCTTAGCTTTAAGACAGTCTTTCAAGAGAGCCCTGGGGGATTCCTTGCCTCCTTTTCTTTGGAATACCCTATTTTTGGTCTTCAGGGAAACAACAAAACTGTAGTCCTCTTCCCACCTTGCTGAGGGGGAGACAACTCGTTGAAGGTACACAGACTGGAGTTTAAATTTTGGTTCTGCCATTGTTGTCCATGGAACCTTCTGCCAGTGCCTGACCCCTGCTGAGTCTGTCTCCTAGGTCTGGGAAGAGAATGAGTTGATCCGGGGCGACAAAATGAGACAAAAATGAAACATTTCTAGTCAAATAATACCTGCGTCGCAGTAATAATCATAACCATCTTGTTGAGTTTTCCTATGGGTTAGGCACTTTATACACATTATTTCAGATAATGCCCACAGCTGGTAGGTACTATCTTTAGGTTCATTTTACAGAGGAAAACAAAGACTTATAGCAGGGTTATTTCCCAGCCAGATTTCGGTAATGGGTCTGCGTCCATCACCACTTTCCCATGCCTCCTCCTTACAAGGTAGTCAGGAGTTGGGAGTACTTATCACCAACATCACCATCGTAGCATGTACATATCTTATGAAACGATAAAGCATCACATATTCATGTTTTAAAAGATGACTGTAATCAACTTCATAGCATTTGGGAAACTGGGGATCAGGAAGTGTTTGAAGTTGCCACGTACCCCAAGTTTGTCAAGATCTCTCTGTGATGACATGGCCTTCATGAAGTCAGCAAAAACTGCCTGTTCACAACACACAAATCAGAAGACTGTTTTGTTTTTCCCCAAAGTACTGGTTTTTAAGCTGCCTGCTACCTCCATAATCTCAGAATTTATGCCTGTGCATGTCATAAAGATGTTTAGAATCTGCTTAAATCAATAAAGATAAATGTTCCTGGGAGTAACCTTATTCAGAACATGGCTTGTTTTTAAGATCTCAGCAAAAACAGCTCCCTCCCCCACCAAAAACAAAAACAGAAAAAAACCCTACCCAAACCCAGTGTTAACTCTAGGACCCTGTCAACATGGAAACCTTAGGGGTTGGGTCCATCATGGTAATATTTGAGATCCTGGCTCCAGGATGTCTCATTTTCTCTGATAGACTGGATTCCCCAATAAAGGGCTGCCCTTCCACTTCACCTCTGCTTGGCAAATGCATATAAAAAGGGATATCCTGAAAAGTGACATTTTTTAGAGACGTTATTTTTCATTGGCTTCAAGGATTGCTTGATAGAAGGGAAGTTCATGCCCTTTAACTCCACCTCTAGGCTCCGAGGCTGGATCCATCAATTTTCTCTTTCCATAAAGATGTCTTAGCTGTCTCGTGAACTAATTTATGTTTCTGTTCTTATTTGGCAATTTACTTTCCTGGTTTGACATCCCAAACAAACAAAAACAGCATTTCTGGAAATTCTTCACTGTCCTTATTTTATACTATCCCTTAAAGTTTGCATCACAGAATCTATATATTTTTGTGCTTCTTTATCAAATGATCCAATGCCTTCTTAATTTTTGAACGTGCTGTGGTGGGAGCATTTCCTGTCATCATTAAAAGCTCGGTGAGATTGTGTTTTAGTGGTTTGCATCTGTTATATGTGGAAATTGAAAATATTGAGATTAGGAAGAGAGACTTCTATAGCTTTAGATTTCTAAAAATAAATACTATGAAATAAAAATCATGAAGGGGTCAAGATTGTGGTATTGTTTGCAAGTACAGAAAAAACTTCTAGACTGGTTTCTAAGTGGTGGGTTTCTAATTTAATTATATTTGTGAGTACTTTCTCTTGACCCCTATTTATTAAAATTACAGTATGATTTATCTACTTCTATGTAGGCTCAGTTAGGCCAGGGAGGTCAAATATATTATAAAAAATATTTCTGAATTTTAATCTTGCACTTTGCATCTGACATGGTTGAAAATATAAAAAAATAAGCAGTGTTTTTATAATTCTAGTTTTTTACCTCTGCAACGTGATTTCATTGTAGTATGGATAAGCCTTAAAAGGTTGTTAAGAAGAGAGTGAATATTGTTGAACTATAGCAAACAGTAAAATGAATATACCCAGAGCTTCTCCTCTAAAGTATTTTATTTTATTTGGCTACAGAAGAATTATTTCAGATGTTGTTTGATTTAAAATGTTTACCACCATATCTTAAGGCTAAAAACTATGACGTATCTGGGGCCATCTTTGTTTGTTAAAAGGTGTTTCTTTTTTTTTAATTTTTAAAAAAGTTTTTATTTATTTATTTGAGAGAAAGAGAGAGCATGCAGGAGCAGAGGGGAGAGGCAGAAGGAGGAGAGAGGGGCAGAAAAAGAGGGAGAAACAGGCTCCCCGCTGAGCAGAGAGCCTGAAATGGGGATCGATCCGAGGACCTTGAGATCATGACCTGAGCCGAAGGCAGACGCTTAACCAACTGAGCCACCCAGGCGCCCCGCAGGGTGTTTCTTTATTTCTTCCCTCAGTCTGACTGAAATTGTGAGGAAAGCCAGACTTCCAAGGCCTAAAGACATACAAAGCAATATAGTGGGTCAGGTTTTCTAAAACAGTGGCTACCCAGTTTGGAATAACTAGGATTTGCAAACCTGTACCCTTATCCCCCATGGCTCGGGATCCACCATTTGCCCTACTTGTCTTACTGAATAACTTGGGGACTGTACATCTTTGGCTACAGTTGACTGGTCCAGTGATGGACCTCTGACATTAGCTAGGCCAATTCGAATCTTTCCTTTGGGTTTTCCCAGCTGGTACTAATGAAAATAATCCATTTTCTGCTAGTAGTAGTAGCTTGATGGTGTACAGTTCACAGGTGGTTAATGGCTGTGGTGGATATAGGTATTATGGTGGCCCCACAGCCCTGGTTCTGGTGTTCATGTGCTCATATGATTCCCTCCCTTTGAGTGTGAGCAGGGTCTGTGATTTGCTGCTAACCCATAGAATATGGGTGACAATGATGGATGCCACTCTTGAGATTATATTAATAATTGAAGAGTCCGTCTTGGGCTGCCTAGGATGCTAGAAGTTGACTACTCACAATGGTGCTGGTTTGGATAGGTATATTAGAATCTTTCCCTAGTTTAAACTGACGTTTTGGTGTCAAGTATAGGCTAAATTTAAAACTAATCATATAAAAAGCATTGGCTGTACCCTTTTGACTTAATTTAATGTTGTTTCATTTCATTAATTTTGGTCATTCCAGTGTATAAGATTCATGACAAGCCCCGGCCCCATTTCTTTCTTTTTTTCAGATCAATTTTCTAAAATTTTAGTTTGAATACAGTTCACCTCAATTATCAAAGTTATTGTGTCCCTTGCCATTCAGTCAGTAGCACTAATTCTTTGGTTAAAAAATTCCTAACAGTCTTGGCCAGTCTCCTCATACCCCGTGGATAACAGAAATATTGTGAAACACAAAGTCATCATATCAGCATTAACTATGAGAATGTCATTTGATTCTACAAAATTACTCAATAATATTATAGGCTTGTAGTTAATTTTATGGTTGTTATTCCTTTTATTCCTGGACATAACAGCATTGCTCAGCTGGCCCTGTCTTCTCTCTCTTCGGCCCCAAACGCTAGAAGTTGGCTACTCACGGTGATATTGGTTCAGTTGTCCTAATATCGAAGTTATTCTAGAAAGACAAATCTTGATGAAACACAAAGAAATGAATCAACAGAATATTACCCTGAATTGTACTGAGTAGAGCACATCAGTGCAATGGGCATACAGCTGGGAAGGGGGTGTGTAGAAGGCTTCCCAAGCGCATTCTGCATTTGGTTATACTTTCTGGGTTGAAGTTTGGTCTTAAAGACACTGAGAGAGACATAAATTGTTGAAGATCATCATCATATATTGATTTATGCATTCATTTGAAGATTGTTTACTTAAATATTCAACACAGATATATGAAGTACATGCTTAATAAATACTATTTGATGATAAACAAATGAGAGTCTGGAAGAATTAAAATTCATGACAGACATAGATGTTTCTATGTGGATCTTTTTTCCTTTCTTCAGTCGAGAAATACCTTCCCTCTGTGTGGTGTCAGCCAAGTGCTTATGCAACAGATCAGTGAGATCAGTAGATGCTTTGATTCATAATAACATATTTATTGTTCCTATCAGATCATTGCAGGTCATTTTTATTCCTATTTTATAGATGGAGCACTAAATATGATATCACAGAAAGGGTTAATCAGCACAGATCTCCAGTTGTGTTCTCTGGGCACCACGTATGTCCTATCTTAGTGGATGCTCTCACAACAAAAGTTTCCATGAGCAAAGAAGTTTGGCAAATGCCTTTTGTGGAATTTAATAATAAACACTAACGGATGGTCAAAGCCTCTGAGAAGCTGTAATATGTAAAACCGGACAAGAAAAGAGATAGAGAATGGAGAAAAGGTCAAAGAGAGAAATTTGCTTACCCATTAAATGATCAAACTTAATTGTGCCAAGGTAGACTTTTCCCCAGGATGCTTCCTGATATTCTTTGGCCCCTGCTGGAGAAGTTGCCCTCATCCCATCTCCAAAGCTTTTCTCTGGACAGCAAGATGAGAAGCTAGGCCTGGGGTCATTCATTAACCAAACAAATGTCTATGGGGCTCATACTCTGTGCCAGTCACTGGGATAGGTACCAGACATTTGACGGGGAGCTGGATCGATGGCTCCCACCCGCCCTTAGTGAGAAGAGATTAGCGGAGAAATAAACAAGCAGTTGCAATGAAATACGATACAGATGACAATCAGAGAAAAGGAAAGGATGTTAACAGAGGACATAGGTGGGGAGTAATATAAGATGACCAGGAAGGGGAGCGTGGAAGGCTTCTTGGAGGAGGAATTAAGGCGAAGGATTTAAGCTAAAACCTGAGTAGTAGGTTTCTGTTACAAAAGAGCAATTTCATCGCAGGACAGAAGGCCTGGAGGGAGATTCTTTCCCTTTGGCTGGAGCTGTTCCTGCCGGAATTGTTGGCTAGGCTAGGCCTGGGAGACTGGCAGGGCCCAAATTTTGAAGGGACTTGAAGAATTTTTTTTTTCTTTTAATGAATCAAGTGATTGTTACTTTTAATGGTTCCCTTTTATCCTAACATTTTATAAAACTTTTATTTATAAGTCTCTTGTCACGTAAGCGAATGGATACGTTCCAGTGTTACCAAATATCAAAGCCAGAGATGCCCCAATTTTTATCTGACTTTTGCTGGACTTGAGAGTATTATATGACTGTTCATTTAGCAGCAGTCTCTAAAGAAGAAAATATTTCAACACATGCCTGAGGTTTTTTTTTTTCAATTAAACTTTAAATGAATGCAGAAATCTGGGTGCTTACTCCCTTTAAATGGTTTAAATTTTAACAATACGTTTTGCATTGTGCAATAAAGAACCAGCTATAAATGCAATGAATATTTGTTTATGATGTCTTGGTGGTAATTGGGTTTAGCAAGGCATGCAGAGAGCAGTTTTCTTCAAATGACTTATTGGAAATGTAAAAGGAAGACAAGTTTCCTTTCTACAAGCAAGCTTCCTTTCTTCAATCCCAGCCATGGTATTATGAATAAATTGCAGCTCAGATTTAATACTGAGCATAAAAGACCCTTGTCCCAGATGCATGGACATAACTTATAATTACTATACTATGTAAAGTATGCTATTACTATTTGACTTACATTTGCTATAATTACTGGGTATTATTCTTCAAGTAGCTAGGAATAAATGATCATTAACAGATGATGTCCTGTGTAATTCTGATATATGATAACCAGCACAAATTCATTCTTCCCTCTGGAGGTAAAATGCTTAGCTTATAATAACAATTAAGAATGGGGGGGGGTGGTTAGAACCTGCTTCCTGAAGGTTCCTTGAAAATATTTTGCTGCTTCTATAAAATTCCGCTAGTTTATTTTCCTTTAACGTGTTTTTTTTTTTTTTTAAACAAGTGTGTGTTTCTCTAGTTAAGAATCATGATCCATCAGAACTACTCTGCCCCAGCTGTGGTTCAACTGTTTTTTTACTGCTGTAGGACGACAGTCACAGGATGACACACAATAGTCTTTAAAGTTAGAGATTTCATCCATGACAACTAGGATGCTTTTTTTTCCCGGTGACTGAGTTTTCACCTTCAAATCCCAGAGGTCACACAAAGGTAATGTTTTCCTTAAAACATACCTATTAAAGTGACCTAAGCCTTAACATAAACAAAATCTTTTAAAATGCAGACATCCGAAAAATCCAGGATTTCAATCCTGGCTCCCATGTTTGAATATGAAAAGGAGAACAAGGCATAATGAATTTCCTTTTTGAAGCAAGACTTCTAACCCTAGTTTTAATGAAGTAACCATGCCCACCCCTCATACATCCTTAGCTTAGATTTTCATTTAATGGAAAAAAAAAAAAAATCACTTGTCAACTCCAAGTACTAACTCTTATCAATTATCATCTCTTTCCATATATGTCATGTATTTCAACTGTGTTGACTATTAGGTCATTAAAAAGGAAAAAAAAAATCCCAATCTTTCATGGCCTAATTTTTCCCCAATGGTATTATTTATCACAGTGGCAGTGCAAACATGCCTTCCACCTCTCTGACAATGTGACTCAGCTATAAAGGTTTGTGAATGTGTGTTGTCTTAAGACAGGATTAAAATAGATAAGGAAGGAAGACAGAAACTGATGTTTATTAAACGCCTACTATGTGTTGTGTGCGTTTATAGAAATACCTTCACTATTAGTCACTTTGTTTTTCAGAGGAGGGTTTAGAAAGCCTGCACCCTGAGTCTTATTTCATATGTGGCTGGCGGTTTCCTGAACTTTGCAAGGTTCTTGTGGTCCACCTTGTAAATTCACTGAAGGGCTGTTTGTCTCTCCAGCTGGAAGTGCCCAGACATGATGGACATAGAACCATAAAATCCCACTGGCCTGATTCATTGCAGGCTACCTTAGAGGTAGAACCTGTGTTTCCAGTTTCTGGAGATGGACTGACTGAGGAGAAATGGAATTAACTAGATCTTACCATTGAAAATAATTCTGCCGCATTTCTATAGCACGGGCTTGAATTCCACCAACAGGAACTCTAACTCTGAAGACACTTGGGAGACAGGAACCCTAACTCTGACGACACTTGGGAGAGATCTCAAATGTAAGGAAATACCACAGTCAGTTATCCTGATGCCACTTGAAAGAGGGGCCACGAATGATGTGGGGGAGATTGCCTTAATTCTTGTTCTATTTTTCCTTCATTTTTTTTTTTTAATTGAAGTTAACATAGTAACTTAGAGTGTTATGTTAGTTTCAGGTGGGCAATATAATGATGCAACAATTCTATACATTGCTCAGTGCTCATCCCTGTTCTTCTTTCGTCTCAAAAAAATTTTTTTTTTGGTCATAGAAAAAGTGCACCTTTTTAGAAAACAGAGACGTATAAATAAGAAAATAAAAATTAAATGTAATGCTGTCCCCAGGAAATAACTACACTCATTTAGCGATAGCTATAAATATGTATTTAAAATTGGAGTACTAGCAAATGTATTTTGAAAGCTGGGATCATAATGCCAGCAGGACCAACTGAAAAACCTCCTTTGCCTGCATCGCTTAGATTTGTATTCCCATTGTAATTAGGGAAGCCTACAATTTGACCTGGCAAGCTACTTAGCCCCAGAGGGAAAGGTTTTGTTTGTTTGTTTGTTATGCGTTACTGCGGACATCTCCTGGTGCTCTTAAATGTATTTGAAAGCAAGATTTTTCATGGCTGCTTAGTGTTTAGTCCTATGGACATAATATGGTTGATTTAAACATCCCTCTGTTGTTGGACATTTAGTTTGGAACCAGTTTTTTGTTATTGTAAGTAATGCTTCAATGAACACTCTTGGAAACTCTAAAGCGCAGCTTCCTGGTGTGGTTTCCTGCCATATCGTGGGGTCTAGCGGGCCGGCCAGCACTCAGCATTGCTCCAAAAACAAGTGTTGAATGAATTAATATACATTTTTTCTGCATCTCTTCTTATTTCTTTGGTACAGATTTCTAGGAATGAAATTACAGGGTCAAAGTTAATAAACCTTGATGAGGCTCCATAGAGGGACCTGCATTTCACACCCGCACTAGCACTGATGAACAATGACTCATTGTTACTGAGGCTGCTGAGTAAATGGCAATATACAGACTGTATAATAGAAACATGGCCTCAAGATCCCCCGTATGACACTGGGAACTCTTCTGACCTTCCAGTTCTACCTGCCAGACCAAAACCAAGTCAGTCTCTTCTCCCCTTTATAAACTGTCCTCCAGTGATTTTTAAAAACTTCTCCTCTCGCATTCCTCGAAACTCTTAGGAATGGTAACTCTATATTTTTCTTCCAATATATTATTCAGTTGTGCTGTTTTTTCCTCTGTGTGTGTCTGTGTTTGGGAGGTATTTTTGGCCAGCATTTCAGGTGGCAATGTCTTATTTTTTTTTCAACTAGATTGCAGAGTCCCCGAAGACAGAATTGCAGTGACTGAGAACACACGTGATAAAGCTCTGACACCTGATGGCTCTATGTCTTACCCCTCAGTTTCCTCATCTGTCAGTGGGATTCATGATACCTCCCTCTTGTCAGTATTGTAAGGATTCAATGAGAAAATGTATGTAAAGTGCTTAACACACAACCCAGCATATATTAAGTGCTCAATAAATTTTGGTTCTGTTATCATCTTGTTCTTGTCTGGAAGTATGTAGACATCATTTTGGACAGAATTGCTCTACTCAGCGAGCTGGAAATATGACCTGTGGGATCAACATTTACTGTCCTGTCAGGATCAAATAAACAAATGGGAAGAGAATGATATAATGTGTTCCGGTATTTACGTTCTTACCTGTGCACCCACCATTGACACACCAGTAGTAATCTATAGTCAGAAAAATAAAAACAAACAAACAAACAGGATAGTGTTTTCAGTTCAGTTCTCAATTATCTCTGATGTACACCTCAAATCAAAGCACCTCCCTGGACCCAAAGCTCAACATAGACTCGACACCAGTCTTTCATTGGGGGAAAATGAAGCCCAAAATGTGACCTGGAAAGCCACATAGCCTTAGAGGGAAAAGAGCTGCAATTCTCTTGGCCCCATTGATTTGTCAGTGATATTTGGGAAGTGAAAGGTTTTTTTGTTTTTGCTTTTTTTGACAAAATAAAACACATGGTGGTTTCGAAGTCTTAAAAAGTTGTATTTTAACCACAAAAAAAGTAATTTCAGAAAAGGCTACAAAAAGCTTTGACATCAAAAATGATAGAAAACAAGGGTAGAAAAACTAGGAAAGCATCTAAAGATAAGTTTTAAAAAATTTAGGATCCCTATGATTATAAAGATTTGGCGGTCAAACCTTGGATTTTACATTTTTATATTTTGTTTTACAGCAAGAACAAAAAATGACCTGGAAAAAACTTCCAGAGGCCTGATTTTTCCTATTAGTATAAAGTAATTATTTTCCAGTGAAAAATTCGTCAATGAACCGAAGGGGTACGCGTGTGTCCAACTTTCATGTGATGCAGCAACGCCTAAAACCTCTAAGACACACAGGTTGAGAGATTTAGGGGGTCGCTGACCACCTGCTGGGGGGAAACCCAAGTGGATTTCTGAGATGCAACGTTAGGAGTGTATCACCCCTGTAGCAATACCCATATTTTCTCCATTCCACTTCTTTTTCTTTTTTCTTTTTTTCTTCTTTTAGGAAAAATAGCATCATAAAGGCAAACACAAGTTTGCTGGGAACAGAATGAGAACAATTTTTACCTGTGGGAAGGGAAAACAGAGTGGCAGGACAAATTTAAGCTTGCTGGTTGTTTGTCTTTTTTGGCTTTTGGGGTTTTTTTTGTTTGGTTGTTTTTTGTTGTTGTTGTTGTTTTAATAGGCTGGTTGTTGTTGACAAAAGGCTGTTTTCTTGAAGGAGAAATCTTTATAGGAAAATAAAGCATCCAAGTGACATGATAGCAGATAAACCAGTCTTGAAATTGTTGCTACACTGTCAGGTAGGAAAGGAAACTGCTCTGGGAGGTAGACCTAAGACCAGTAGAGAGACGTCTCAGGATGACATGCATGCTGAATTTATCAGAGACCTTTCTGTGTCCGTGGACCTGGTGTATCAAGGGCCTCTCCTAAACAGCAATGGTAGCAGGCATGTAGTTAGTGTCTTCCAGAAGCATGCAGATAACTTTACATAGAACATACTGTATGGCCTTACTGAGCCTTGCATGCACAGACCCAGCCTCTGTCTTTTAGTTTATGGCCAAGTGTAAGATTCTAGGTATTAGGATGTTAAAAGAAGCATTGACAATTGCCGCGGGACAGTGTTCGCCACCGTTTAGTGATGATATGGTGATAAGAACACCCCAGTTCCTCTTGTGCTACTTCGAAGAGTGTTAGTGTATTGACTCTGCTTTTCACCTACTCTTCAGATGATAGAGTTCAGGCCAAAAGAGGCAAAATACTGATACCAAAATACCACTCAGAGTTCATCTGGGCTCTCTGAAAACCTGTTTTGGAGTTTGATGGGTCGAGGCTTGAACCTCTTCTCTGCCGCTCAGCTGTACAACTTTAAGCTTAATGCTCCAAACCCAGTCCCTTTCCTGTAACAGGAAGATAGTAAAGCTGTCCTTAAGAGTTGTTTTGAGGAGAAAATGGAATTGCCTTTGACGTACGTGAAGGTGAAGTGCTTACCTGAGTGCCAAGTAAGTAACGGACGCTCAGAAAGATGGTGGTACTTATGACCGTCTACATAATGGTAGCCTCTCCTCAACAGAGCTGGGCCCTTGGGTTGTGGGTTTCAGAAAGCATGTTCTTGTTTCCTTAATTACACCATTCAGTTTGTAGGAAATGGGATGCCTTCTTTAGAATATTAAGAAAATCCTATCATCACCATCAGACTCTGCTGCCATTTTTCTACATTTTGAACATGAGGAATTTGCTCATGTAGGAGCTGAACGCTACCTTTGTGTGGTTGGCTGGGCATGGCATCCTTGGGGAATGGATGCTTGATGCTTGGTAATGCTGCAGCTACTGACAGTGTTCCTGAACATGCCGGCACCGTATTTATCAGAAGGACTTCTGGAAATTCAGCGTGCAGGATCAGAAGACCGGAGAATCACAAATTATAATTTTTGGGGGGAATAGTCAAATTGCAAATCACGTATAGAGAGGCTAGACTCTGTTAAAACACACTTGAAATGGCATCCTTTCAAAATATCAGGGATATTGTCTTATACAGAGAAACTCACACAGGGAAACCAACAGAACGTTTGGTGAGAAAGCAGAAAGAGGGGACCCTCGGTGGAAAACTCCCATTTGGCTTTGGCTAAGTTAGAGACACTGACTCATAGTCTGACTCTTGCCTTTTTAGAGTACACTTCCTAACTTATAATTTTTTTGAAAAATATAATAAAAACACAAGTATCTTGTATTCGTGGGCTTTGTTATTGTTATTATTTTGTAAATACGTAGGATTTGTTCGTACTTTGTGAGACACTGAATTAATTTTCCATTCTTTCCCCATCACCTTCCTCATAGGCTTGTTAATCCTTTTGACTTTGATTGTTGTAAACATTCATAAAATTAACATTTTAAGTGGCCATTTTTTATAAGTATCTGTTTAGTTTACAACTGCAAATAAAGCTTGGGAAAAATCTTTCTAATAGCTGCTATTATTTTTTACAGGGTAGAAATAATGTTGCTTGCACTTGTAGTGACATCAAATCAATGGTATTTATTTTCTCCGGACCACAGGCCAGAGCAAAATGAAACTGCCCTTTCTGGGTTAGAGACTTACCATTGTCTATGGGATTAAGTTCAAACTCCTTGAGCCTCTTCTTGCTCCACAGAATTGACCGTGCCATCCTTTGCCACTACACTAAATCCTGTAAGGACGTTTATATTGCGTTTGTACAATTTTATTATACTTATTTGTACATTTCTATTTCTATCAGCTATCTATCTATCATCTATCTATCATCTATCATCTTTCTATCATCTATCAATCTATCTAATCTTTCTTCCTATTTGTTTATCTATTCTTACAGAGGATTGTATATCCCTTACAGGCAGGGACTGTGTCCTAAATGTTTTCATATCCTAAAAAATAAGCACAATACCCAGTTCTTGATCTAGGTGGAAGTCAGCATGTGCTTAGTTGAATGAATTCTCTGGCCCTGACTATGCTATGTGCTTGTTGGAGATGGTGAATGAGTAGTATTCTTTACATTCTCAGTGTCTAGCATAGCATCTGATACATAGTAGACCCAGCGTGTGCATTTGGGTTAAATAAGTAAAGGAATACGCTTAAAAAATAAAAGCAAAGCATTGAACTGAGTTGTCATAATTACTTTTGAAAACTATTAGACTCTTAAATTTGTTACATTTTGGCTTTTAATCTTTCAATGGGACAGGAAGTAATTCGGATGTTCCTAGTTTTTCCTTTTGTGATGATTATCTACAGGGGTTATTCTGAGTGTGTCTGATATGATGCTGGGGTTGGTAAGCCAATAGGAAGGCCAATATGCATGAGTTGATTTCTGAGGTGGATTTTGTGGTTGTTACTTAGAAAAAAGGGAGGAGGAGTTTGCCCTGGCATCTGGGCTAACCTAGAAATACTACTTTTCAAAATGTGATATACTCTCTGGTCTTGTCTGCATTCTCTTGTCAAAAGGAAACTGAGTATCAATGTAAGGGTTTATTTCTGGACTCTCAATTCTACCCCTTTGATCTATGTGTTTCTCTTTGATGCCAGTACGACATTATCTTGAAAATCTTAGCTGTGTGCTAAATTTTGGAATAAGGAAGGGTGAGTTCTCCATTGTGTTCTTCCTTCTGAGTTATTTATGTATTTATTTTCGGCACCTGGGTTCCTTGAATTTCCATATGAATTTTAGCATCAGCATGTCAATTTCTACAAAAAGCTCAAATTTTGACATGGATTCCACTGAATTGGTAGATCAGTGTGGAGGAGCGTTGCCATCTCAATAATAGTACATTTTCAAACCCATGAAAACAGGGTGTCTTTCCACTTATTTAGGTCTTTTTAAATTCCTTTCAGCAATATTTTGTAGTTTACGATTTACAAATCTTGCATTGCTTTTGTTAAATCAACTTCCAAGTATTTAATTCTTTTTGTTGCTATTATAAATTGAATAGTTTTCCTAATTTTGTTTTCAGATTGTTCATTGATCGTGTTTAGAAATACAGTTGATTTTTGTATGTTGATCTTGCATTGCACCCTTACTGAACTGATTTGTTAGTTTTGGGTGGATTCTTTAGAATTTTCTACATACAGAAATATATACAGAAATGTGCAAATAGTTTTACTTCTTGCTTTCCAATCCGTGTTCCTTTCATTTCATTTTTGTGGTCTAATTGACAGAATTTTTTAAAGTATGCTGAATGTTGAAAAGTATTCACACTTTGTTCTCTGGAAACATTAAACAACTTATTTATTTGTTTATTTGCAAGGTAAGAAATGTTATCTTAATGGAAACATCTTCCAGTCCTGAAGAATAATTTTTTTCACGTGCTTATTAGAGATTTGTACTTCTTTAAAAAAAAAAAAAGATTTTATTTACTTGAGAGACAGCAAGAGAGAGCGCACAGAGGGAGAGAGAGAAGCAGACTCCACGCTGAGCAGGGAGCCTGACTCGGGGCTCGATCCCAGGACCTAGAGATGATGACCTGAGCCGAGGGCAGACGCTTAACCGACTGAAGCCCCCAGGCGCTCCTGGACATTTTTATTCCTCTAGCGAGTTCCTTCTTACATCATTTATCCACATGTGCCATTTGTATGTTTTTATTCATTTGTTGGAATTTATATATTATGAACAGTAGCCTTTTGGCGATGAAATAAATGGCACATTTCTTTGCTCAGTTTGTTGCAATTTCATTTATATCATTTTTCGGATACATAGATGCATTTAGTATATGTCTATGTATCATACCCGGCAGTCGTTTGATCTCTAGCTTCAACTTTGGGTGTCAGACCTGGGAAGGCCTCCTCCACTTCTGATTATATCACAATTCACCCGTTTATGGTGTCCTTCTGTAAATATGCTATTTTTGAGGACATGCATTTGACTACTCATCAAATATTTCAGATATATGAGCCTGTAAGCCTTTATGAGATGCATAGCTCACCGGCAGTGCTTAGGGAAAGTGAGTTGTCCGGTGACTCGCGAGGCTGTGTGTCCTGCAGGCTTGTTCCCCAGGGAAGAGCTGAGAACATTCCCCCAGATGGAGTCTTAGCAGTTTGCCTCGCGGTCAATTTCCTCGGAAAGAATGCCACCTTTGCTGACTCTAATCACAAATACAATCCAATTAAAAGCTATTATGTTAATGTGAATAGAGAGAGAGATAAAACAAGACAGTGAAATGTTTCATTTAGGCCCAAATGAGTTGATTTCTCAGGGCATAAAGAATCCCCTTTAGGTTGGTTTGTTGCAGTGACACGAGAACATGCAAACCAAGCTACTGATTAAAATCTGGGGAAGAGAGATAAAGGTTTATCAGTGTGACAAGGGCTGGTTGATGGACTATTAGATGACACGTTTGTATGTTTGCTTTAAAACCTTTTGGTTTCTGTCACATGCTGTCATTGAAAAAACTGCCCTTTTCCGGTAGGTTCACACAGCGCTTATCTGGAAAACAAAATTGATGTACAGGGCCGTGACAATGACAGCATCATTTCTCTGTGCACAGAGCACTTTGTATATTTGATGAAGGTGGCCTAAAAGAGGAAGTTATAACAATAAAAGAATTGAGTCCTTTCCCGGGATTGCTGAACTCAGTGATGTAGTATTACTCGTGAGAATAAAAACCTACATTGAAGAGGGCGCCTGGGTGGCTCAGTCGGTTGAGCGACTGCCTTCGGCTCAGGTCATGATCCTGGAGTCCGGGGATCGAGTCCCGCGTCGGGCTCCCTGCTCGGCGGGGGGTCTGCTTCTCCCTCTGACCCTCCCCCTTCTCATGCTCTCTCTCTCTTAAATAAATAAAATCATGGGGCGCCTGGGTGGCTCAGTCGGTTGAGCGACTGCCTTCGGCTCAGGTCATGATCCTGGAGTCCGGGGATCGAGTCCCGCGTCGGGCTCCCTGCTCGGCGGGGAGTCTGCTTCTCCCTCTGCCCCTCTTCCCTCTCGTGCTCTCTGTCTCTCATTCTCTCTCGCAAATAAATAAATAAATAAAATCTTTAAAAAAAAAAATCTACATTGAAGAGTAGAAAAAAATTGACTTTCGAAGGTTACATTCCTTTGTTCCTCTCAATTTTAAATCACATAGCTATCGGTATGGAAAAAACAGTCAAGGTTTTTCGTCACCAACGTCGAAGGGAAGAAATTAACATGGGTTACATTAATTCTTAAATAATTCGGTTTTGGGTCCGTATCTCATCCTAATTCCATATAAGACTACAATTTCCAGTAGGTTAATTAAATAGATTCAACATGTGAAATCTATTTTATTATGTACCTTCTAAAACATATTTTCCATTTGTTTTTTATCTCCTTATCTGCTCTTCTGAGTAAGATATCATAAATATCCTGAGATACCATAAGTATGGTAGCTGAGGTGGGGACCACAGCTTCTACCAAAAGCAATTATACCTTATTTTGAGGTGAAACAGAGGCACCAGGCATATGTCTGGAAGGCTAGAATATGCCTCCCAGGCTCCCTTGCTTCTGGTGAGGCCACATGACTAAGTTCTAGACAGTCAAGTGTTAGAGGCAATGATATGTGCTTCTTCCCCATCAGACGCACGCACATTTCCCACATGTCACCTCCATGGTAAAAGCTGGTGATTCTGTTGAAGATCTAAAGAAGGACTGAAGATTATTTCTAACCAGAGACAAAGAAGAAGGTAGGGAACATGTTGAAGAGGGACAAGAATAAATTTAAAAAGCACCAACGACAAGGAGAAGAAATACAATGACAATTTCCTAAAAGTTTTATCACACGAACATAACTCATTGAAAAATACTCTGTATCAAAAGTGTAATTATGGTATAATTTGTTCCTGAATCACAGATTGAGTGAGATTGAAAAATGCTTCCTGTCAACTGACAAATAAAAGCTTTTTTTCATTGCTAAAAACACCACTCATTTTGTGTCCTAATGTCACTTAGTACACTCAGAAGAAAAAAAAACCACTCAAGTCTTAAACATTATCTGAGGATCTCACTACTCCTGAGTCTCTTCCTATGCTTGTACCTTAATTAATTTTGAAAGGTAAAACCAAATTTGCAAGGGCTGTTCCAACTACAAGCATCAAACAGTACCAGAGAACGGAGTCCTTTTATTTGTCATTTCCAGATTCTACCCAAAACTCTTAGATCCTCTGTTGGAATGACAGTGTTGTCATTCACATTTTGGGTCTGAAATATAATTTTCTTTTCTTTCTTTCTTTTTTTTTTTAGGGGGCGGGGGGAGGGGCAGAGGGAGAGGGAGAGAGAGAATCTGAGGCAGGCTCCACGCTCAGCATGGAGTCTGACATGGGGTTTGATCTCACCACTCTGAGATCACGACCTGAGCCAAAATCAAGAGTTGGATGCTCAACCAACTGAGCCACCCAGGCGCCCCTAAAATTTTCATTTTTTAAAAAAAACATGTGAGTGCTAGTTTCCTTAGGAATCTTAGAGATTTGCAGTGTATTCAGCCCCATGTGTCTCTGAAGTGACCCTAAGAGAGGGTGGCATGTGGATGTTTGCTGTTTTCTCAGCACCTTGCATATATCTGTCATATAGAAGGCACTCAAAAGACTTTTCTTGACCAACTGCCTCAATATATAAAAAAGCAAAAACCATCATCTGATCTTGCCCTTCTCTGTAGACATAGGAGCCTAAGCCAAATATTGAAGAGAAACACCAAGAAGAGGCAGCCCCGAATTTGAAGGGGATTGAATGGCACTTGGATTTGCATTGATAGTATACATCAGAAATGAACAGCTTTGCAAGAGTTGTCTGGGGGAGGCATCTGTAGTAAGTTCAGGTCTGTTGCTCCCTGTCAGACATTGCTACCCAATTTCTGTTTTTAACTTAAGTTTGATGATACCTACTCGTTTCCACTAAGATTTTAAGCACACATCTTGTAGGTTTTTGTTTTTGTTTTTAAGATTTTATTTATTTGAGAGAGAGAGACAGCAGGAGCAGGGGGAGGAATAGATGGAGAAGCAGACTCTGTGCTGAGCAGGGAGCCCAATGTGGGACTCAATCTCAGGACCCTGGGATCATGATCTGAGCCAAAGGCAGATGCTTAACCAACTAAGTCACCCAGATGCCCTGAAATTTGTTTTACTAGCACATTGATGATGTAATGAAATTCTTCCATGCTGACAGGGGTCATTGGTATAAAAAGCAAAGTAAGGCAGAGGTGGGCCTAGAATGCATCCAACCCTACTAAATAGTGATCTGGGAACATTGTCTTCAGCATCCATAGTGTGTTTGCGGTCAGTGTTAGACATGGACATTCAAGTATGGGGGCTGGCCAAAGATACATTTCGTGAAGAATAGTGACAGCCAGGGTAAAGCTCACTGGGTGGTTCTGGTTTACATTTAAGTTCATTGATTCACTCATTCACTCACTCACCCATTCATTCAAAAATATTTCTTGAGCCAGAAATATATAGCAAATATATCCTTGCTAGGCACTGCACAGTGATACGCAATAAATTACAAGTTCAATGTCATTGCATTCATGTTGCTATAAGTCAGGCAAAGGAAATATCCCTGCTACTAGATGGAATTTCTGAGGGTCATAAAAGCTGTATGAAAAAGAGCTAAAGAGGTTTGGGAAAGTTGAGGGTGGTGCTTGGTATTTATGGCATATATGGAAATAAATGTTTGATAATATATGTACACTGAAGATGTCCTCAACACATTACTGAAGGGCAAAGAGGGAGCTATCAACATGGGTATCTCCCTCTTTCCATCCCCACTGCACTGCACAAATCAGGAGAAGCATCTCTCTAGCTTGTTTAACACTCACCTCCTAAGTGTAGTCCAAAACAGCAGAGCATTCCATTCCGTGCATGAAAAGAAAAACAGAGCCAGGGAAATATTTAACTTTGCACATTTTTATAATATTCCTTTATTGTAATATATAGTTAATATCTGTCATTCATAATATCAATATATATTGCATGAACCATAGTCTAGGGTGCTTGTGAATGCATATATATATGTACTATACGTGGTGATGTTCTGTATCAGAGCACCATGACACTCCACGTTAGGGAGATTACTAACTGGTAGATATTGAGGCACTGTTACATTCCAGAACCGCATGCAAAGCCTGATTTGGGTTGTCCTAGAAGAGTGTGAGAGAGGTAAAAATCTGAGTGCTGTTGACTCTACTAATCACATAATAACAGAGCATAGGAAGTTTTAACGGTGCAATGTGATACTTGCAAATTGCTTCACAAAAGGCCAACTGTCTCTTTGGGGATTTAGGCCACTGTTTTAACAAGTTTGAGTGGATCTGCATTCCTAGTGCCCTGCCACAGAGTGCTAATCCCGCTTCACCACCGAGCACTGTAGAAATTTCTATCAAAAGGGGAAGGTACCATGTGCCTGCAGGTTATCTTTATGTGGCCCACTGCACTGCCAAAGGGATGGGGAATTAGTAGATTTCCTAGAAGTCAGGTATGGAAGGAAAGAAGTGAGGGCTCCAACTGCCAGCTAAGGAGTGTCACAATATACTGGATGACAATACAAAGGGAAATTAAATATAGGGCACGTGAAGAAGGAAGTCTATACTGTCTCAAATTTCTAACAGGTGTTTAAGGTAGGAAACGAATAGCTAAGAGCCATGGCAGGTGATATGTGCCATATAATTGGAGAAGATGAGCTGGTATTTGTCCCAGTCACCTAACTTTAACTTTTGGTTTCATTCCTAGACCTTGCTGAGGGCATTTCCAGCATCATTTATTGAAGAGGTCTCTGCCCCATTGTATGTTCTTGCCTCCTTTGTTGTAGATTAATTGACCATATAGGCATGGGTTTATTTCTGGGGTCTCTATTCTATCCCATTGATCTGTTTTTGTGCCAGTGCCATACGATCCAGTAATCCCACTCCTTGGTATTTACCCACAGAAAACAGAAACACTAATTCGAAATGATGATATGCACCCTTATGTTTATAACAAAATTATTTAAATAGCCAAGATAGGGAAGCAGCCCAAGTGTCCATCAATAGATGAATGGATACAGAAGATGTGGTAGATATATACAATGGAATATTACTCAGCCATCAGAAAGAATTATATCTTGCCATTTGCAACAACATGGATGGAGCTAGAGGGTATAATATTAAATGAAATAAGTCAGTCATAGAAAGACAAATACCATATGATTTCACTCATATGTGGAATCTAAGAAACAAAACAAATGAACAAAGAAACAACAACAACATCATAAAAGCAGACTCTAAATACAGAGAACAAACTGGTAGTTGCCAGAGGGAAGGTGGACGTGGGGATGGGTGAAATAGATAAAGGGATTAAGAGGAACAAACTTTCAGTTATAAAATTAATATGTCATGGAGATGAAAAGTACAGCAAAGGGAATATAGTCAATAATATTTAAATAACCTCATATGGTGACAGTGACAACAGTCAGTCATTGTGGTGAGCACTGAGTAATGTATGGGATTGTTGAATCAATATGTGTATACCAGAAACAAATATAACATTGTATGTTCATTATACTTAAAAAAAATTAGACCTGGAAGAGGCATTGGTGGTCACCTGGTGCAAAGGGTAGATAAGTCCTTTGAATGCAACCAGTCCCGTCTTTCTTTCTTTGTGAGAAATTTGGAAGCTCTCCACCATCAACCTGGAGCTTCTCTCTGTGTTCTGTAGCCTCACAGATGCCATGCTTGTTTCTGTTCTGCAGCCACACCACATAGATGGGGAGAATCTCTGTGAGACATTTTCCCCTCCATACCCTCTTCCTTCAAAGACCCTCGTAGGAATTGAAGCACAGATGGATTTCAGCTGTTCCCAAACCTCTTGGGAAGCCTACTGCTTGCTTCTCTTGGGTTGAGGACTCACTGGGGGAGACAGATCAAAGAACTTTCTCAGGCACTTCACCAGACAGCTCCTTGCTGACTCTATCTCCTCAGAGCATGGAATAATTATCATGGCGAGGGCAGAAAAACTGGCTCTTCTTCTACCATCAAATACAGTTCCCACATCTATTATTTACAGCATAAACTTCAGCTTTTATAATAGAATAAAATTTAGGATTTTTTTATTCAAAATACTTACTCTCAAACTATTGGTCCTGCCATAAGTTTTTGGATGCCCAGTGCGACACTTAAGAGCTGAGAATTGACTCTTCTTCTGTCCTTCCCTGAGACAGAAAGTCCAGGATGCCTTGACTAGAATGGGAAGACCAGAAATACATTGGTTCATATTTCAAAATCTTAGCTCCCGGAATTTATTGTGTTATACAAATGGGTAGAGTAGATACTCCCTTCTCCTCTATAAAGAATATAACGTCTCCAGGGGGAAAGGCAGGGAAGGATGCAGATTGGAAGGACTCGGACCCCAGGTTGATCAACTTTTTGCCTACCCCCCTTGTCCTGTATTCTCTCCGGATTTGTTTTCCACTGCTGTATTTCTATTGTATAACAAAGCACCACAAATGCAGCAGCTTGAAACAACAGAAATGTATTATTTCGCTGTTTCCATTGGCTAGGAGTCTGGGTTCAGCTTAGCTGGATCCTTTCCACAGTGTCCCACAAGGGCGAAATCAAGGTAGCAGCCTGAGCTGTGGAGTATTTGGAGGTTGGAGTCCTCTTCCATGCCCAGTGACTGCTGGCAAAATTCAATTCCTTGTGGCTGTAAGACTGAGACTCTCAGCAATTAGAGTTCACCTATCATCCTAGCTGTATGGTCCGCTCCACAATATGGCAGCTTGCTTCTTCAGATCTCTGCTGCTTCATATCTTTCTGACTCGTTCTATCTCTGCCCTTTAGATCCTCTCTTAAACGGCTCCCCTGATTAGGTCAGGCCCACCCAGGATAATCTCCCCTTTGATTAACACAAACTCAACAGTTTAGGGGCTTTAATTATACCTAAAAAGGCCCTTTCCCTTTGCCATATAACACACTGATTGTGAAAGTTATGATAGTTAATTTTATGTGTCAATTTGACTGGGCCAAGGGATGCCCAGATAGCTGGTAAAACATTATTTCTGGATGTGACCTTGACAGTGTTTCTGGAAGAGATTAGCATTGGAACTGGTAGACTAATTAAAGAATATCTGCCTTCACCAATATGGATGGGCATCATCCAATCCATAGAGAGCTTAAATAGAACAAAAAGGCAAGGAAAGGTGAAATTCTCTCTTTCTAGAGCTGGGATGTCCATCTTCTCCTGCCCTGGACATCAGAATTCCTGGTTCTCAGGCCTTTGGATTCTGGGACTTAGATCATTGGCACCCTTGGTTCTCAGGCTTTCAGATTTAGACTGAACGATTCTGGCTTTCCTCGCTTTCCAGCTTGTAGCTGGCAGGTTGTGGGGCTTCTCAGCCTCCTCCATAACCCTGTGAGCCAATTCCAACCATCTATATCTATATCTATATCTATATCTACATTATTTATCTATCTATAATCTATCCTTTTGGTTATGTTTCTCTGGATGCTCTAATGCAGGAGCTATCTCTCATCATATTCACAGGTCCTGCCCATGTTCCAGGGGAGGAGATTTATAGGGTGTGTATAGGGTGTGTGATTTATAGGGGCAGAAATCTTGAAGGCTGTCTTAAAATTTTGCTTACCACACCATCCTAAGTCCTATCCTTCCTGGTGGTGTATTAGCTCTGTACCCCATTTTCCTCTCTTCCATATGTACCTCTCCCTTGGCTCAGCAAAAGCAGCTGTATAAAGAACTCCCCCTTGGAGGACACATAAGTTGTAAGCTGATTCTTCTCTTGGTCATGTATATTCCCTGTCCTAGAGAACTGTGACAAAATGAGAAAAAGTACTTCACTTCATTTGGGGACACCTGTTCTTGAGAATAGAGAAAAGATCGTATTTAGCTAAATGCCCGATTTAGACTTCAAAAGGGAAAAAGGAACTTTTAGCTTGAGTCCAGGCACGCTAAAGGATAAAATAATTTTGCATATGATCTTGTTTTATTTCCCATGGATGATTGCATTGAGTTTAGTTGTCATTACATTTTACCTTTATTTGTTCCTTTTCCTAGCGACTAAGCAAATGAGAGCATGTCAGAATGTCGACCTGGTAACCACATTTGGAGGTCAAGCTCTTGACATTATTTAAAGTTCATGACCGATCCTCAGCAAGTTTCCCAGTAGAAACCTCCTGAACTCATGAAACTAATTCTTGAGAAATGTAAATGTTTTGTAAAATAGTTTTGGATTGTGTCATGGTTGTCAATGGCTCATAAAATTCATCCAGTATGGCTATTTTATAACATTCTCTGCTTCACCTGTTTCTGACTAAAATGGTTTGGGATGGTGTCACAGAGAGACCTGATACCTCTTAAAGCTGGGAAAACAATACATTCTCTTCGAATTGAGTGTATGGATAGATGAGATTAATTTTAACTTTCTTCTGAGACCAAACACTTTATCTAGAATTATGCACTTGCAGATTCAAAACTGTTGGTATCCTGAAAGAAATTATGGTTGTGTCCTGATGCTAAGCCATCTGGTGTGAGGAAAAAAAGATAATCAGGCACTTGTCTGTTGAATATTTTATTTACCTAGTACCAAATGCCTAAATATTGCACAGTATCTTTATTTACATCTGTATCTATCAAAAGATCTAAAATGTCTTGTAGAAAAGCATTGCTTGGGTTGCCGTTTGGATGGCAACTAGCAGTTTATTTGGGGCCAAGAAGATTTCAAGGAAAATAATGGCTCCTAATGCTCACATGTGGTCTCCCAAACATATTTTTTCCTTTATCAGCTAAGTACATGATCACTGCCAGAAAAAGTGCTCTTTGCTGCCAAGGTAAGTTCAACAAATGTAACTACTCTGCTCATTCTTTCCTTTGAGATTACACTGGTGGTAAAATATATGAAGGTAACATCTATTAATTCTCCAGCCTTAAAATAGTCAATTACCTACTTCCAAGATTAATACGTTTCTTTTTTTCAATGGAAAAGAACTTGGATTTTGTGACTGGGTCTGGCTGACACGGAAACAAAACAAATTATCAACTAAAATCCCAGTCCTCTGAACAAGATGTGTTTGTCTTTGTTAACTAGAATGGTGGCCTTGACAATACCTGAAACCTGGGCCAATGTCTAGACATCTCTTTCTCTGGCCAGGCACAGTTCTCAAAATTGTCACCATTAGAATAATGAACTTGGATTTTTAAAGATTTCTAAAGTTCCCTCTAATACCCATGAAGAGTGGTGGAATACTATTTTTCAAAATATTATATTAATCTATGCCTTTAGACTCACAAAAAGTTTTATCATTATAAAAGCAATATATGCTCAAGATAAAATTTTCAAATAGTAAGACGCAAAATGAAACTTATGTTCCTTACTTCTCAGACTCCATTGTCCCACTACCTGGAGGCAGCCAAGGTTAACATTTTGTGGTTCTTTGAAGAAATAAAGATTTCTGCTTCTTTCTCTTTCTTTTTCTCTCTCTCCTTCTCTCTCACATGCACAAACACCACACACATAAATAGGATCATTTTTTATAAGTCAAAACCCATCAAAAAAGTTGTCCTTATTTACATTTGAATGTTTCACTAAATTAGATGCTACACAATACTAGGACTTCTCAATTTCATTCTGTCCTGGTATAAAATATATACTTCTTCAGTACAAAAAAAGGAAAATCACCTGAAGATATAATCTTCACATTGAGGCATTACAAAGCACAATCATAAAACTTCAAAGGTAAGGAGCGCATACAATTTAGTTCCCAAATCAACTCACTTAATCATCCCCACCTGTTTACAAAAGTTGTTATCAATAGTTGTAGTTTGCTAAAATCTTCAGAAGGTGAATTGGTTTGTGGCTCCGCTACTTAAAGATTTTCTAATTGATTTTGAACAAAATGCAACCAAAATTTAGATGACTCATTTACAAAAAGTTCAATGTAATTGTCGAACACTTGTGTTGATTTGTAAAGTGGTTCTTCAAAGAATTAAACATTTTGAGAATCCTATGATGGGGGCAACAAAAAAGATCAAAGGTTCACACCCATCCTAAATTGTGTGTGTGTGTTCAACATGGGCTTCATCAGAAAAAAAATGCTACGGACCTCAGAGGGGGCACCAAAAAAAAAAAAAAAATGCTATATGATAAAGGTACTTGTACATCTTAAGGAAAATAGCTTACATTTCATTTGGTAGATGTCATTGGTCTATAGATTTCTTATTAGTGAGGGCATTACGTTACCATGATTCTACACTCCACCCAAATCTGTATTTGTATTATAATCACTTTAAAAACAAAAACTTGATCTTCAGTGTTGAAATTTTCAACTGAACTTAGGATATCACTTATAATAATATCTGATTTTGTTCCATAAATTAAATAAACTTCCCTCTATAAGTGGGAGGAAAACTTAAAACACTTTTGGAAATAACTTTTATTTAAAACACATGATGACATTGACAGAAAACTTTTGTCGTTTAACTTTTTCAGATGTCTTTTTAGTTTTTTGCAAACAGAGCCAAAATATTAGCGGCTATCACGTTTGGATGCGTACAAGAAAAGGTGGAATTCAAAATAAGCAAAATTAATTTAGAAAAATAGTTATTTGATCTAAATGAAAATCATGTTACTCACAGGGATATATACACATTATTATCCCAGTTATGGGAGTCAGTAAATCCCACCACTACTCCTTTTAAAGCTAGTTTGAATCGTATTTTAATGATTTGAGGCCAACAGAATCCTGTCTAATGTCAACTATTTTGATGTACAGCTGATCCTTGAACAACATGGGTTTGAACTGTCCAGGTCCATGTATACTAGGATTTTTAAAATAAATACAGTACAGTATTGTAAATGTATGTTCTCTTCCTTATAATTTTCTTAATGACCTTTTCTCTAACTTACTTTAGTGTAAGAATACAGTTTATAATACACATAACACACAAAATATGTGTTCACCTACTGTTTACATGATCAGTAAGGTTTCCAATCAATAGTAGGCTATCAATAGTTAAGTTTTGGGGGAGTCAGAAGTTACATGTGGATATTCAACTGCACAGGGGTGGGCACTCCTAGTCCCCAAGTTGTTCAAGAGTCTATTGTATTTCCTATTAAAATAATCAGGCCATTTAGTTTGTATCTATGGCAAAACTATTATACCCTTCCCCTAGGTTGGAGGAGGTGAGAAGGCAAGGCTACGTGTGTTTGGGGAGGAGTAGATGGAAGAGATGATAAACTCAATTATGTGACAGTCCTCTGAGCCACAGGAAGGGTAAGTGATAAAATTTACACTTTCATTATCCTAATTTCATTCTAAAAAAAGGGTTCAATAATGCAGTACCATGTGTTTAAATTGAGAATGGGGTGTTTTTGAAATGTAAATTAGAGAAAAATAACAGCTAAAAAGATATCCTCCAAAAGGAAAGGAATGTAATCGATAACAAGGAGAAGAAACGGAAGTGCTATTAGTGGTTTTCAGTTAAGATGTACCTAGGTTACTGTAGGTGGGAAACGGTTATGAGTTTTTTCGACTCAACTACCAGAAGAGTAAAGCAGTGGGTTTGGCTTCCAGAAAACATTCTCAGAGAGTGGAGAACAAAGTGCATGAGAGGAGTTCCTTGTGGGTGAAGACCAACCTTCCCCGTCAAAAGACCTGTAGGGGCACCTGAGTGGCTCAGTCGGTTAAGCATCTGCCTTCAGCTCAGGTCATGATCTCAGGGTCCTGGGATTGAGCCCCATATGGGGCTCTCTGCTTAGCGGGGAGCCTGCTTCTCCCTCTCCTCCCCACTCATGTACTCTCTTACTATCTCTGTCTCTGTCTCTCTCTCTCAAATAAAATCTTAAAAAAATAAAAGACCTGTAGAAAAGAAGTTATAACAGTGACAGGTATTTTTTTTTAATATTTTATTTATTAATTTGAGAGAGAGTAAGTGAGAGAGAGCAGGAGTGGAGTAGAGGGGCAGGAGGACAGAGAGAGAGAGAGAGAAGCAGATTCCCCACTGAGGAGAGACCCCAACGTGGGGCTTGATCCCAGGACCCTGGGATCATGCCCTGAGCTGAAGGCAGACACTTAACCAACTGAGCCACCCAGGCGCCCCGTGATAGGTATTTGAAAAATTTTATTACCCTATTTCTGTGTTATTTTAAATAAGGAAATTTTGGAAGCAACATAACAATTGTATGAAAGGAAACCATTCCATAAATTATAGTACAACCAAAGTACCAGAATACTAAATCTCATTTTTCAGAAGAAAACTGAATGAAACAGCAACAGTACTTAATAACATGTTAAGTAAAAGAATTAGGTCCAAAATGTGTAAGTACCTTTGATTCTTTTTTTTTTTTAAAGATTGTATTTATTTATTTGAGAGAGAGAGAGGACGCAGTAGGGGCAGAAGGAAAGGGAGAGGAACAAGCAGACTCTGTGCTGAGTGCAGAGCCCTCCACAAGGCTCGATCTCACAACCCTGAGATAAAGACGTGAGCTGAAATCAAGCGTCAGTTGCTCAACTCACTGAGCCACCCAGGAGCCCCATAAGTACCTTTGATTCTAATGAGAAATATATATCAATATGTTAGGAGCCCATCTCTGAAAAACGAGATTATGGGTGATTGTTGTTTTCCTGATTACAATGTTTTTATATATTCCACATTTACCACAATAATAAGAAAACAAATCTTTATGAATTATGTCATGAAGTTTTAGTGTCTCTAAGGAAGAGTATTTCATGATCTTCAGAGCTCATTCTAAATGCCGTGTGATACTTCGAATCCTGTGTGGAGGAGGCAGCAGGACAAGTCCAGAATATCTTTAAATGCAAAATGAAGTGACAAACAGACCATGCTGAGGATTAATCTGGCTAAAAATGGTTACTCTCTGATTTACCTAGCACTTTGCTACTCAAAGTGGGGTTCAAGGACCAGTGGCATTGGCTTCACCTCAGGGCAGGGGTGGGGGTGGGGAGCGCTGTTAGAAATGCTCAAACCCTGGTCCCACCTTAGACCCACCAAATTAGAATCTGCATTTTTAACAAGATCCCCAGGTGATTCAGGAAACATTACAGTCTGAGACCACTGATGTAGAACTTTTGGTTACGGGAATTTTAGTTGGTTTGTTTTATGTTGCCCTTGGGGTTGCATTTTTGGGGCAGGCACTGTTAAGTCAAAGCCATTTCGTGAGTGAAGATGAAAAAAAAAACCCAAAAAAGTTTGGTGATCATTTCTCAATTCTTTTCTATGTTAAGAGCTATGCCCGGCTGAACGTTAATAATTTTGGATTCTACAGCTTGGACTGTTACTGGAGAAGAATCTGGCTTGTCATTGATCGCATTCCTTCCCAAGTGTCCTTTCTCTTTTAAGTTCTACTCTACTGGATTTAAAACACTTCACAGAAGGCAACGCAAAGCAACAAAACTGATTGCAACGTTACTTTGCCTCCAAGCTGCTGTACCAGCTCCTCACAGAGGCTGAAATTCCTGCTGTGCTGTCTTCATGATTTTGTTTGTATTGAGGCATGGCTTTTTTGTTTTTTTGTTTTTTTTTTCCCTAACCTGAACACAAGATCGGGTCATATTGGCAGTTGGCATAATAGCTAATTACACCCCTATTTGGCCAAGGATGTGGGTTGAGGAATAAATCGAGGTGTTGATGGTTCAGTTCATGCCACTCCTGGTTATTAGATGTGTGTCGCTGAGCGAAGTTGTGATCAAAGCTGGTGGCAAGGCAGTGAGGGGTCACAGAGCGTGCCCATGCCTAATTGCTGGGCTGCGTACTAAAGGAAGTTTGTAATAAAAGGCCATTAACGACCAGCCTTTCCGATCAGTGAAGCAAAAATACAGAGAAATTATATTTATCAGCTGACAGTTCGAAGGAAAAGCCTCATTGTAAATGTTTCCCCCCCCCTTTCCATTCCTTGCCTTAAGAAGAAAAAGAAAACCACAGGATATGCAATCAATCTAAGAGTAGATAGTAGAGAATCTACAAAATGTACTTTTTAGACGGTAAAGGGAAAGGGTATTGTTTTCTCTGAATCATTAAAGTTTTCTTCCCTGAAGTAGCGTATACAATTCATCGAATTTTTTAAGACTATGAATTTGTTAAGGAAAGATTGTTCTGTATAAAATGCACTTTTTATTGCAGAGATTTTTTCTATAAATCAACTCTCACCGAGAGTTTTATAACATGTAAAATATCCCCACAAGAGCTGTCTCCTGCTCTTTCTCATCAACAGTCTTCCCTCCACCGATACCCCTTCCGTTCTGATGCCCCTCAAGCTTGGGAGAAAAAGCAGATTTTCTGCTTTTTCAGAAAACCCCAGGTCTATTTTCACAGTTATGAAATGCAAGGTCATTTGATATCACAGCTATGAACATGTAGGCAGCTGAGCAGTGGATGCCGAGCTGCAGGTGGAAACTCGTCACTCTTGTAGCAGCCCGATTAAATGTTGGCTGTCATTTGGCCCTTTGACATAAGTGAATAATGATCCAAGTTATAACTGACTCGTTGGTTAACCTTATTAAATAAATGAGCCAAATTATAGTTGTTATATTCCTCTCAATGTTTGAGTGAATTATAATAAGGTTTGTGCAATGGATTAAAATTATAGGTCCTCTTCCTAAAAACAAAAAAAATCAAAACGGAATACATACCATGTTTTGTTTTCAATCTTTGGGCTTCATGGTCTGACCTCCTAAAGCTCTCCTGTGAATGTCTAGGGGTCCATGAACCACAGGTAAACAACCACTCAATTAAAGGCCAGGGGAACTTGAACTTGGGACCCTGGGACAAGTACCTGTAGATAGATTTTCCTGTCCATATAGCTCCGTTTTTAATAACTTAGTTTTTGACAATTATTCTCACTTAAACATAAGTAATCAATTTATATTGATTTTTATCTACCTTAACACTTAGTCTCTTTCTCCAGAGCATCACAGGATTTTGACATGGGTACAATTACCATCATCTAACAAACTGGAAAATTTTGCTTTAACTGCAGTCCTACTTTGATTTCATAGAGATGATTTATTACAGGACATTTAACCAAAGGCACCTGTTTCCTAAAAGTTAAAGCACTGTTACGCAGTGAAAGCAGTTTAACACAGGTACACACACAATCTTCCATACAACCCAAAACACTTCTTTATCCCTTTCTGCATTAATTTTCTTGTTGTTAGTTTTGAGCATTTATATGGCAATACATAGTGGTAGATGCACTGAAAGATTATTTTCTAATTGGGAAGTAAGCTTGCATTCTCACCATGTGAGACTCTGTAGAAGGTAAGGAACTTTCTATGTAATGGATATATTGGAATATCCCTAGGCATACATATCAAATGTAATGGGGGTGCGTGGGTGGCTCAGTCGGTTAAGCATCTGACTCTTGCTCAGGTCATGATCTCAGAGTTCTGAGATCGAGCCTCACATCTTCTCCCTTTCCCACTCCCCGTGTTTGTGCTCTCTCTCTCTGTCAAATAAATAAATAAAATCTTAATAAGTAAATAAATACAAATAAAATGTAATGTGTATAATTGCTTCAAAATACGTTCTTATGAAGAAGAGAGCAATCAAGCTAAACTTGCTGGTACCTCTTCTCCTGCCTTGCGTTCAACTTCCCTTACCCGTCTTTCCCCCAATCTCAAATTAGAAAGAAATAAAAAAAGCACAAAAAAAGAAGTTAGAAAATGATCTCATCTTTGGTCTTCCTTAAGTATTTTACTCATCTCTTCTAAGAATGCTAGGTACATTTCAACATTTGTATAAATGAATGAATCTCTTGGGGCACCTGGGTGGCTCAGTCGTTAAGCGGCTGCCTTCAGCTCAGGTCATGATCCCAATGTCCTGGGATCAAGCCCCGCATCGGGCTCCTTGCTCAGCAGGAAGCCTGCTTCTCCCTCTCCCACTCCCCTGCTTGCGTTCCCTCTCTCGCTGTGTCTCTCTCTGTCAAATAAATAAAATCTTAAAAAAAAAAATAAATGAATGAATCTCTCACTTTGATCCAAGAAGAATTTCTGGTTGACAACATACAGATGTTTGATTTTTCAAAAGAATTAGAATATGGATTTTTCTGTTAGATATTCTTTCTTGAGAAATATTGGCAGCAAATTCAAAATTTTATATGACATTAGGTTAGCCAATTAAAACACACAGATAACTTGAATTTGGCTGGAGTGTCGCTGTTTAGTGTTGTTCTTTAAACTGTAGGATAGGCGACAGTGTTCCTCACCAAAGAAGACAACAGGGAAAGAAATAACTATGTGTCTTCATTTTCTTTCTTACTGTTACCAGGTGCTGTGATAATCAGTTCCATTCTACCACCAAAACATGAGCTTGAACAACTTTTTCATAGGGCATCCACCCAATAATTATGTATTGGTTCTGCCAAAAATAGAGAACCCAGATCAAAATTTCCCCATATTATGTCCTTATAGTTTATGTCTTCATGATTCTTAAGACAAAATGTAATACATGGATGGGTATTTGAGTGTGTTGGAGAGTGGGAAGATGTGGAGCAAGTCTTTAAACTTTATTGACCAGGAGCTACATTTAGCAAGAATCTATACCTACCCTGCAAGTTTTGGAGGATCACCAAGATGGTAGCCAAGGCAGGAATTTAGTGTCTGACCCACTCTTTGGGTATTTGTGGAAATATGTTCATTGTCCTTTCTTGGAAAGAACATACTTTTTTTTTTTTTAAAGATTTTGTTTATTTGAGAGAGAGAGAATGAGAGAGAGCACATGAGAGGGGGGAGGGTCAGAGGGAGAAGCAGACTCCCCGCCGAGCAAGGAGCCTGATGCGGGACTCGATCCAGGGACTCCAGGATCATGACCTGAGCCAAAGGCAGTCGCTTAACCAACTGAGCCACCCAGGCGCCCCAAAAGAACATACTTTTATTCTCGTTTTCTTTAGCGGTGTGTCTCATCTCTTGCAACCAAAGGAATTTAATAATCAAAATTAAAAACTTCCCTTACGGTTTGGGTGAGGGTGTTGAGTATTCCTTTGAGAGACGTGGAACTTGTGTTGTCAAATAGGTTCCAACAGAGTCAGAGGTTAGGTATCTGTATCTAATTGACATAAAGACTCTATCAACCAATGATTGAAAATTAAGTTTAAATTCTAAGTAGTGAGGCAAGTTTTGATTATTTTAAAAGACGACAAAAATGGCCCCTTTGTACATTTTATACTTTTCAAATATAGAGTTTTGACATGCCTAAAGGGATAAATTCATCAATTCAAGTTAGGCATTTTATTAACCAAACAGGGGGTGAACTCACAAAATAGATTACAGTTTTCCCCGTTTTGTTAGGAAATAATATGGTCTTTGGAGTAGGGAAATGAAAGAAATTAAAATGGTGGCAACCAAGCATACAAGCCAGAAATTTCAGTTTTCCCTTTTTCTAGCTTGCTCACTTGCAGATAATCATTATTAATCTGTGATGACCAGGAATGCTTTGCCTGAGGGCAACTGGAAACAACATGGAACGTGTAAAGAGCTTTGGAGCTACACCGAGCAGGCTTCAGACCAATGCTCTGCCCTTTACTAGTGGTATGATTTTGAGCAAGACATTTAAATTTAGTGGGTCTTGGCTACTTTGTCTAGAAAAGGGAGATAAATCCTATCACCTCACAGAGTCGTGGTGAACACTAGAAATAGTTTGCATGGCTTAAAACATTAGTCATGATCTATTAATGAGAGTCATCCCTATTATGGTTATGTTTAGGATTTAAGAAATGTTTCTTGAGAGGCCCATTAAACACCTTTTTGGAAATTAATATATTGGATCTGACCAGTGCCCCTGTTTCAGTGGCTTTCAAATTCTAAAACTTTTCAAGAATAACTTTTAAAAATAAAAGATAAGGTTTTGGGGTATTTTTGTTTCTTGATTGTGCTGATGTTTTTGTTTTGCTGTTTAATTTTTGTGTTTTACTATTATGTCTTAGGTTTTTACAGTGTTTTTTTAAAGTAAATACCTGTGCAAGTAGTGAGATTAAAAAAACGAGTCCCCCTTTTGAGGACATGTGAGTATGATTGTAAACACGCTCGGGAGTGGACACAGAGATTACAATCTCCCTTTTACTGTTTCACAGGTGACTTACAAGAAGCTCACACTATTGAGGAAGCCAACGAGGTGAAAAATAGCCTCCCAATGCTCTCGCAAAAGTGAAAAGTTTGGTTTGCATCCTATTGGAAAATATTTAAATTGTAATCTCTCCAAATCCATACTATTTTTATTTTCTACATATTTGTGGGTGTTTCAAGGACTTTCCACGTAGCGTGATTTCAGTCAAATCATGTCAAATATTTATGTTTATATTCGATTGGTCAAAGGAGGGATATTTGTTCATGTGAGAAGCTAATTGCTAGTGTAAAAAGTTATAGATATTTTTACTTAAATGGTAAGCAGGGCGATAAAGTTCAAATGTGCAAAATCGCAAAGTCAATTACAGTTTCAAAGCAATCTGCTTTAAATAAGGGGAATTAGAGATAATTTGCTGTTTCTACAAACTGATATACCTGTATTTCATTTCCCACATACCTATTTGACATTTCTACATGTGCTGCTGATGTTGTATTACCACACTTGACAATGTGTAGTAAGTTACATTTTGGTTGTTGTTATTTGGATGCAACACCGGGGTCAAAGGTTGACCTCAGTTTCTCACAGATGAACCCCCAGAGAATTTTACTATCTGTGGGCAGCATCATTTTGGCTTAGGAGCAACATCAAAGTATGTGTGTTTTATTATAGCATGAAAAGTGTGACTTTATGTCCCAAGAATACATATTCTGACAATCTCAGTGGTAAAGATGAATTGCTTATCTTCATTCTTCAGAGGCTACAGCATTTTAGAAAAAAAGAAATGAGTGATAGCAAATTTCTTAATTTTGACTATCATTACAATAGTTCAGTTGATTATGTGGCAGCTTGCATTGACTTACCAAGAAGGCAACTTGAAGAAGGAAAATTCTCTATTTATTTTAAGTGGAATTGATAGATACAGTTTTGAATTATCCTAGAATTACTTTTTTTTATTGCTACACAAATGAGTACAGTTAATGCCTATGATCATTTTTTACAAATTCACAGGTACTAAGTGGATGATTAGAATGACCAATTCAATTCTTCTGGTAAATTTTAAAGCATCTTTCTACTATGAATTTTCAATAATAGAAATGAAGAAGGAAAAAAGAAAGAAAAGAGGAAAAGAAGAAGGGAAGGAAGGAAGGAAAGACTAGCTTTATTTTAATTATTTGGTCATACATTATCATTAGAGGGCATTTCATTTGAAATAAAAAATTGACTTACTGGGATTAAGTGGAGACACATGCAGAGGTTTGAAAGGAGAGAAATAGGACAATTTAGGCAGGTTCCTGCTGCTATTCTGAGTCATTTTCCAGGTTTACAGGTTTCCAATGATCTATTATTATTATTCTCAAATAAATAACTCAAGAAAGGCATTTTCCCAGAAATGAATATTTATTCTTGAAGCATTATAGTGTATTAAAGAATTCTCGTATTCTGTCAGAAAATGCTCTAAAATAACACAAATAAATAAATTCGTGTGTACCATGAATTTCACTTCATAGTTAACAGCTGTAGCTCTTGTCTCCTGGATATTCAGTGGATAGGGGTGTGTGTGTGTGTGTGTGTGTGTGTGCGTGTACACTCTGTGTTTTAAATGTCAATTGGTTGTGGGCATAGCATGGCTTGTCGGAAGGTATGGTAGGTAGAATAAGACATTTAATTCAGGTTTAAGACAGATTTAATTCAGCACCTGGGGCAGAAATGTGAGGCACTAAAAAAGAAATGAAAATGAATCAGCAAAGGGTTTGAGTTTTATTTTATTTTATTTTATTTATTTACTTGAGAGACAGAGACAGTGAGTGAGAGGGAAGGAGCATGGGGCGGGGCAGTGGCAGAGGGAGAGGGAGAAGCAGGCTCCCCTCTGAGCAGGGAGCCCAATGTGGGGCTCCATCCCTGGACTCCAGGATCATGACCTGAGCAGAAAGCAGACACTTCACCGACTGAGCCACCCAGGTGCCCCAGAAAAGGGTTTTAAAAACTGAATTAACTAAGTCCAGGAGCAGGCAGAGTACTAGTAACTGCTAGTGAATAGAACTAACAAACATTTCTGAGGAGATCTCCAGGGAGCATGATTCCTCAGGTGTCAGGGAACTGGAAAATGTGAGACTCTTCCATTCTTCACTTGAGGAACGTCCTAAGGAAACTAGGCAGGAAAAATCTTTCTTCTTCATCGCCCAAGAGAGTTTGAGAGGGGGACTCTGGGCTTGATTTAGAGGGGGACTTAAGAAGCCAGTCAACAAAAGGAGATCGAGGTTGAAAAGAGTTAAACTTGGGGGGTGGGGATGACATATTGCCTCAAGTACACATCTAATTTTATTTCAGAAATGACTGATATGGATTCTGTTTCCTATGATATCCTCATATGTCCCTGTAACTTGCCTGCCAGTGACTCCAAATGGCTCCCATTGAAGCTGGATTTTGTACCTGCCATTTGCAATGTCTTACTGTGGAGAAGTAGAGCATAAGAGTTGAGGGGGGATATCTTATCCCAAAGTCAGAGTTTTAAGAGACACTTCTGCCTGGCAACCCAGCAGTAGCAGAAATGAAAAGTGGCAAGAACTCTCCCTCCCCCCCTCACCCTGGGGGCATCTGTGATTCTTTTTAGAGCAATAGCTATTTAGCAAAACTAAAAGATCTGTATGGTTAAATTAATGATTTAGTTTACATTCTATGACTAGTGCTCTCTGTGGCCAATTTTATGGTGCTTATTTTTTAGTAGGGCTTAGAAACAATGGGGACGTCTGCAATTTAAAGTATCAGTTATGTTTGTTAAAGTGGGGCGCTTGGGTGGCTCAGTCAGTTAAGCATCTGACTCTTGATTTCGGCTCAGGTCATGCCCTCAGGGTCCTGAGATTGAGCCCCGTGCCCGGCTCTGAGCTCAGTGCAGAGTCTTGCTTGAGATTCTCTCTCTCCCCCTCCCTCTTCCCCTTCCCCAGATTTCAAGCTCTCTCTCTCTATTAAAAAAAAAAAAGTTTGTTAAAGTAATATTGGGATGTAATCTGACCTTTTACTAGTGAATAACCTTTGTCATTCACTTTGTGTAGCATCTCTGGGCTTTGGTTTCTCATCTGTAAAATGGGAGTAATATTTACTTTTATAATGTTGTAAGGAATTGTGAGATAAAGCAAAGTATCTTTATTTCTGGTAGAGGGTAGGTAGATGATAAATGGTACTCATTGTTACTGTCAACACTGAGTAAATAGTGATTTTTTTCCATTCACCCCTTGTACTCAGAAATTAAATTCTTTAATTGGGGATAATGGATACTCTATCTGGATCTAATCTAGAAGTTTCTCTGTAACTGAACATACTATTATTCTGATTTTCACAATTTTTAAAAAATGAAGGACAAACAGAGGGAAATAAATATGGTCTGTTGATGACATCCACAGTTGGCTGTTTATTTAGAAATTATGTGGGACTAAAAAAGGGCTTTGTCATATTGCTCAACATGAAGTATATGGAAAACAACAGGACAGATTTTAGTACGTGGAAAATGGAGTTTGGAAACCATTTTGAAAAAAAACAGAAAGAAAAAAAAACAATTGTCCAGGAGCACAAAGACTTGATCCATATTTCAACAGGGAATGAAATTCAGTTCCAATTTTCTTCGTGCCCAAAGAAAAAAAACATACTGATGGACTCTTCCAAAAAATAACTAAATGTGATGATTATTTTGTGAAGTAGTCAGAGAACTCCTTGAAATATTTTACCATTGCATTTAGCTCCAGCCACAAATTCATTCTGATCTTTCTTCTGTAAGTAATACTGTCAAACAGCATTTAGCCGGTTGGGTTACCTGCTCATGGAGTATAAAGTGCATTGCTGGCTTGGACTATTTCCCCTTGTTACTGAGATACCTGACTCTCAGAAGGAGAACACAGCACAGCCCTCTCTCTGCCTTAGCTTCGAGCCCTGAGCTGAGAACTTGAGAATGGCCACCCAGTTTCACTTCTCTAGGTGATGCCTGCTCACAATCACTTGGTACAGGGTCTTAGGGGCAACAGATGGCCCAGCATATATGTTGAACTGAATTGAGATTGTGAGAAAAGTACCTGAGGAAGTAATTCAGGGCTACTTAAAAATATTCATGTTGATGCAGCCTCAGGACTTGCAGGTTCTCAGTGATAGAATTTTCCCTTCGAAAGCTCAGGCCCTGGAATAATTGAAGCAAGTGCAAATTTTACAAGCTACGTGTGACCTTGGGCAAGTTCCTTAAACTTGCTAAATCCAGTTTCCTCATCTATATAAAACCTAAAAAATAATATTACCTATATCATGGAGTTACTGTTGGGATTAAATGTGATAATTTATGTGAAATGCTTAACATAGTACTTAGCACCTAGTAAGCAAACAATAAATATTATTTCTATTATAACTGGATGTTTGATAAGCAAATGATCAAGACTGTCACTGAAGTCCTCTTTACTAGATTGGACTGACCATTTACAAATTTAGACCAAATAAATACTATAAAAATGCAAAATGTTATAATTAAATAAATCATCATAAACAGGATTTTTTTAAAAAAGATTTTATTTATTTATTTGAGAGAGAGATAGTGAGAGAGAGTACGAGCAGTGGGGAGAGGGTGAGGGAGGCTAGTAGGGAGCCTGATGTGGGGCTCTATCCCAGGACCCTGGGATCCTAACCTGAGCCAAAGGCAGATGCTCAACCGACTGAGCCACCCAGGTGCATAAGAACAGACTCTTTTTATTAAAATCCTATAAAAAAACCCCTATATTCTCAATTGTGATGAGGGTTTTGGATTCAATAATCATGAAGAAGCTAACATTTAAATTCTACAGAGTATTAATTCTTTAATTACAAAATATGTATTTATAATGGCATTCAAATTAGATACCTGATTCCTTGCTTAAATTTCTTACTGAGATTGATCCAAAAATTTAAGGCAGAGACATCTTCACCTAATCTGAAACTAACTTATCTGAATAGAGCATAGATCAGGTATTGGGGAAATTCTAAATTACATTCTAGTTAACATTGCGAACCCTTTCTGAAGTTTGTTTCCATTGAGTATGTCTTAACGGCACTGTTGTGATTTTTCATTTTATGGGAAAACAAGGATGCAAAGGGAGTAAGATGCTGTGAGAAAGACTCCACAGGGAGATACTGGAACTCTCGATGGAGAAATGACTGTGGTAGATTTGCGAACTGATTTCTAGACTTGGATTGTTCAGATGAATTCAGGTAAACTTAAGAGAAACATCTGCACTTTATCTGAAAGACCAACAATTTTGGCAGCTTGCCCATCTCTCTGTCTGATTTTCTCCAGAGCAAGTATATGAGAATTATGTTCTTTACTACCACTCCAACCACTTCCCGTTTTCAGCTGCACAACACTTCCAAAAAACATAGACCATGTGATGCTGTTCAAGTTAAACTGAATGACAAACATTTACATTTATTTGTTTGTTTATTGTCCACAACACCCAATCTAGACAATATGTCCTCCCTCAATGACCCAACCAATACCCAGATCCTATAGTAGGTTCTTCCTAGCATCCTCTTACTCAGGCACCCGGTTCTTCCTCATAGTCTGTGTGTTTGCTACAACAAACTGTAGTGTTGTTCTCAGGAGTCTGTGGCTACAGGGTACTGACAATATCTTTGGGTTCTGATTAGAAGATTTGGTGATTTTCCTTACACAACACTGCTTATGAGGAGCAGAGCTAGGTTTTCCACCCAGCCCGAGTTCATAGTTTCCACCCTCAAACATACATGGTGGTTGATACAATGGGAAAAATTGAAATCACTAAGGATAAGGTGCCCATTACTATGAGATGGGGGTTCAGAAGGAAACACTTGGAAATATACACATTTAAGACAAACTTGGTGGAAGATAAGCCAACAAAAGTAAGGAGAAAGCAGTGTCATGAACCCCCCAAAAATGAGTGTCAAAGGTTGCAGAAAGGGTTAGTTAAATAAGGAATGAAAAAAACATCTACTGGATTGAACAATGAGGTGATCATCAGGAAATTCTGGGAGAGAAGTAGGGATAGAAGCCAATGTTTGTAGCAGGGCTCCTTCCTCTTTTCCTTCCATTACAAATGTTTGATGAGGACAAAGATTCCTTTTAATGGAAGGAAAAGAGAGAGACCACTGGAAATGACAGGGGCCAAGGTCAAGATTTTTACTTCCATTTTTCTAATAGAGGAGAAACTTGAGAATGGATACCAATGGGAGAGGAAGAGACAGAAGAGAGAGAGACTGAAGAGGCAGGGGACAGATAAAAGAGTGGAGGTCTGAAGAGAGAGGATCCCAGGGGACATGTGTGAAAGGACATTCCTTATTTAACTAGACCTTTCTACAACCTTTGAATGAGTCAGTTGAATCCATTAAAAGGCTCTACTGATGGTGCAAACTCAGAGTGAAGTACAGTTGACTCTTGGACAATGCGGGGGGTGGGGTAGGGCCATCAACCCCTGCACAGTTGAAAATCCACATATAACTTTTGACTCCCCCAGAACTTAATTACTGAAAGCCTATTGTTGACCAGAAGCCTTACCGATCACATAAACGGTTGGGTGACACATATTCTGTATGTTATATGTATATATACTTTATACAGTATGTAAAAGAAAAGGTGTTATGAAGAAGATCATAAGGAAGAGAAAATACATTTACAGAACTGTACTGTAAAAAACTGTAAAAAATACATTTACAGAACTGTACTGTGCATAAGTGGACCTGTGCAGTTCAAACCCAAGTTGTTCAAGGGTCAACTGAAATTTAGGTGACTAGCATGTGGCGGCTCTCAGGATTCCAGGTGGGGTTCTCAGGGCCTCTGAAAGCAGCCGGTGCTGTGACTGGGTCTGAAGCAGGCTTGCGGCGGAGAGCATGTCACACAGGGAAAAGAATGCATTGTGTCTCCTCAAGACGGGCAGGAGTGAAAAATACAGAGAAGGTGTTACACAATTAGACTTGCACAGTGATTAACAAAGCACTGCTGAATCATTCATTTCCACTTATTTAATCTGGATTCAGTCCTGATGTTATGGGGATTATGCAACTTTCCTGCAATTTGCAAGCACCACCCCTTTGTTTAGAAGTAGTTATTGAAAATGATAAAATTGGGTCAGAGGCCATGTCCACACATGGTCACACACTCAGTACTTTCACTACAAACCTACAGGAATGCGTTGGTCTCCTGTTCTTTTTGATAACAAGATGATGTGAAAAAGTGTCATAGGAACAAAGTTTCTCTTCGTATTTCAGTTCAAGCCGTCAAGAGTAGCCAAAAATATTTCTGCTGAAATGCAGATGAAATTCAAGACACTTAGCTAAATGTGAATTTTAGATAAACCAAGTGGAAGTATGGCCCAAATATTGCATGACACATACTTACACTAAAAATATGTTTGTTCTTGGAGGCACCTGGTTGGCTCAGTCGTTAAGAGTCTGCCTTTGGCTCAGGTTATGATCCCAGGGTCCTGGGATCGAGCCCTGCATCGGGCTCCCTCTTGGCAGGAAGGCTGCTTCTCCCTCTCCCACTCCACCTGCTTGTGTTCCCTCTCTTGTTGTCTCTCTCTCTGTCAAATAAATAAAATCTTAAAAAAAAAATGTTTGTACTTTATCTTAAATTCAAGTTAGAGTGGGCATCCTGGGTCTTTCTTTGTTGAATATGATATGGTTACCCTGAAGTCATCATTGCTCAGACTGGGTTTCATGATGATAGAACCGCTGTGGAGGAGCATTTGGCCAGAGCACCAGCACTAATTCCTACGCGAATATTCCCCTGAAAGACAAGTGCAGCACTTTAATCAACTTACTAAGACGTGAATCCATCCCAGTGGTTTCCCTTCTCAAAAGATTCTACTATAAGTAAAACATCAAACCAGAATCTTTTGGATTCCTATTTTGCTTCTGAGGTTACTACCGGTATTTCTTTGGACCATCTCCAACCCAAGATACCCAAGGAAATAGATCATATCAAAGGGAGAATTCACAGCATCCACAACTATCTATTCAGGTATTATGTTGTATGTTTATTAAGAGGAAGATTCGATCCTTCTATCCTTTGCCTTTTCACTCAGTAACAAGTTCACTTTGAAATGAGACTGTTCTAGCAGTTCGTGTTCTGTTTCCCCCTCCTTGTCCCATGCCATCAGCATGCATATACACATTCACACAGTCACAGAGCTTGTGGGGAATGCTGACTTGTTGGAATACACTTTTATTGGTTTTAGTTTTTTGGTATGCAGTCTAGACCTGAAATGAATATGCCTCCAGGAGGTTGCAAAAGCAGGGAATCCTGTTTACAAGTATAGGTCCTCCTGACCAGACCATAGCTACTGTTTGTTGCACCATGTGGGTAGGCAGGCCTTTCTGTTTCCTGAATGATGATGTGTGAAGTGTGTTTTTCTGCATCTTCTGTTCTCACCATTCATTTCTCATTCTTCCAGTTGATGGTGATCATGTCCCTTCCCTAATGTCTTCATCTTCCTCCCCGTCTCAACACATGTTCTCAGAGAAAGATAGGACATCCCCTTCACTCAAAGGTGTGAGTCCTCGATAAAGTTTAAAATAGCAATTTATTTTTATACTTTTCCATAACAAGAATAACACAGAAAGAAACTCTAATTCTGAAGAAGGCTTCGGTGAGAGGCAGAGGGTGGGAAGGGAAGGTAACATCTTCCAATGACTCAGTAGACATTTTTTAGATGACTCCATAGTCTTTCTCCACACAACATGGGTGCAAACCAAAGACATGCTTTAGTAAAGACTTATGTTCAGATGCTTATATTTCTGACCTGTTCTATTGTTATGTAATTGGCCATATTATGGTTGAGGGATGACATGTTCAATGACCACAAAGCATCTTCTGACTTTCAAGCTCTACATACATCTGATGTTAATAGAACATGCTAGAGGGGCTTCTTGTACAGCCATGCATGCAAGACATGCTGAGAGGCACACGATTACTCTTAGGATCACAGAGCTGGAAGACACTTCTCTAATTACAAAGGAGGAAACCAAGATCCGGAAACGGTAAGTGACTTGCCTGAAGTCATAACTAGCTAGTGCCAGAAATGAAAATAAAATATAGATATCCTAATTTTCATTTTGAGTTCTCAGTTTAAAGACTAACCTATCTCACAGATACCTAAAAGTTTATTAAAAAGCACAGTCAGATCAAAAGTGATTTTTTAAAATAGTAAAGATGTGTAAAACTAAAAATTTTCCAAGGGAATAAAATGAAATCCTTTCAAATAATATTTTAGGTTGGTCAGAAATGCAACTATTTTAACCATTACATTTAATTACAGATAATTTTACAATTAAAACTTATCTTTGTTCCGAATAAATAATGGCCAAACTTTGCTAATATAGATTAGGGCCCAAGCAATTGGACTTGCATTTAAAGAAATGTCCAGATTTGTTTTAATTAAGTAGAAATTATTACAAACACTTTTTTCTTTAATTTAGTAATGATTAAGAATGGCATGTTGCTCAGAGCTAAGCAGCGAAGAGCAGGTATGCTGTCTTATGATTAGAGATACAACTAGGAGCCAGAGCGTGTAAGCCTAATTAGAGAATTTTGTAAGGCACTTTGAAGATGAAAAGAAGTATAAAATCCCAAAGAATATTGATATTTCCAGGCTCACTCCCTGTTCTCTGTGGTGTTAAGGAAAAAAAAAAGCAATCACTAATCACTAGCTTTGAACATGAGAATGCAAGGATATATTGTGCTTCAGTTTGTCTGTTTGTTTTATTTTTTTTTTTACTTTCCATATGAATTTAACAGGCATACCAAAGAGAGACAGAAGAACTTGGGTACCTTAAAAATGTATTATAGTCAACTTTTATTATACATGCATTTATCTGGAAAATCCCAGCTAAATTTCACTTTGCTTCCACTTTGTGTATGTGTGTGTGTGTGTGTGTGTGTGTGTGTATAATTTTATAGGCAAGGCTCCCTTTTTGCCATGTCTCTTGACCTGACACTTAAAGTTTGGTGTTTCATAGGAATTATCTGATTATTTTTTAAAAATACAGATTTCAGAGCTCCTAACTCAAAGATTCTGATTCAGTAGCTCTGAAAAATAGCCCAGTAATCCACTGAAAAAGAAAGATCTTGGGGGATTCTAAGAAATAATGCCCTAAACACACATCTGAACGTCAACTACCAAAGCAACTGTGTAGCTTCCATTGCCATCCCAATGTGCTTGTTGTCTTCATTTGGTTGAGGTATTAATGTTTGAAGAAAGACAATGTGATGATTACAACTGGTTTTCAGTCAAATGGTAAAGAGATTTTAAGAAGGGAATTGTTCTAGAAAAAGGTCTTTTTTTATCCCTTAAAATTTCCAAGCAATTAAAAATAATTTAAATTCCTTTAAACCTGCAGAGACAGATGTTTTAACCATGTGAAGACATTTTCATATTTTCTTATATTTCTTATTCACCCTTGACATATTTCTAAAAGACCCTAAGTTGGCCGGTTTGATGTCCACATGCAACAGAAAAAAAACTCTTCAGACTCTAGCCAAATCCCTCTCAGATGACTTCCATTTTTCTCAAAGATCATATCCTAAATAGTCAAAATGTTTCAAATATCATATCCTACTGTTGGAGTTGATAGCTTCCATGTATAAAGATCATAGCGCCTCAGCAAGTTGCGGATGACGTGCAAGACATTTATTCTCCAGGATTGAAAACTTGCTTTGAAACTCTAAGTGAAGATCCACATTTCAGAGACAAGCACGCTCCTTAGATTATAGCACACCCAACATGAGAATGGAGAAGTGTGGCATTCACAACCTGCACGGAAAGCAATTTTGCTTTCATACCTGGTGGTATTGTACACCCTCACCAGAACCATCCAAATATACAAGTTGTAATCCTTCCAAGAGCAGTAGGTTGATGTCAAAGGCTTTTCAATGAAGCAGGGAATTGTGGAAGTACTTCAAGGAGTGGGATAGCAATCAACTCTTGCATACGGATTGAAGGACTGGCCTGCCAGGTTATTGCCAACTTTGCTTATGATTCAGAGGTAACTGAATCTGAAGCATAGAACATGCAGAGGTGATAACCTGTCAGGCTGCAGAAAGTGTGGGCAGAGAGAAGAATTATGGAGTTGATGATAACATGTACACATTATAATGGTTTTGGAAATATTTTATACAACCTGATAAACCAAGGACTTTGTTTTCCAATTCTATTGAAAGAAATAACAAAAATTAAAAGGCCTCTTGGTGTTTGTGTGTGTGTATAGTGTGTGTGTGTGTGAATGTGTGTCTGTGTGTGTGGAGTGTGTATGCATGTGGAGTGTATGTGTGGGAGGAGAGAGAGAGAGGGAGAAAGAGAGAGAGGAATGTTCTGGCTACAAGGTGACTCTCTTATGGGTGGGTAGCAAGATGTCAATAAATACTACCCGTACACAATTCTGTCAGTGGCTTTCCTTAGTCCAAAGTGGTCATAGTGGCAGAAGGTTAGAGGACCATAGAGCAATAAGATATGTGAGAAATTAAACTAGGGAAAATATTGTGTAATAGGAAATGCATTCCCTCATCTCTCAATTTCTTGGGGACGGGTAACAACAACAACAACAAATAACATTATTCTTCCATGAGGAGATTCCAATTCGATAAAGAGAGCTTTCCCAAACTCGTAACAGGGACTGAAGCTATTCAGAAAACAAATTAAATTGCATATAATCAGCTCAAACTACTTTCTTACTTAGTAATAGATTAGAAAAACAACTGAGGAGATGAAAACAACTGTGTCATGTTTTCTCTTTCATCACCTGGATAGTTTTCCATCCATGACAACATCATCCAGTTCACTGCAGTTGCCTCCTGTTTCCCTATCTTCTGATGTCTGGCCAGAAGGGGAAGTTAATTAAGAGGTGAAAGCTTTGAGAGTGCTCTATCCTTGTGTCAGAAATGTAGTGCCAGCCAATGGTTTTTGATCATTTTCTATGCCCGGGCTTCTGTTTCTGGTCTTAGGTGGGAATCCTATGTAAGGATAGTCTGTGTATGAGTATCTCTCCGTGGATCTGCACAGGTAATTGAGACCAAGTCACTGTGTGTCATCATTCCACTAACAGGAAGTGAAAACAAAAATCAATCCAATCTAAAAGGAAATAAAGAAATATAACTGAAAATTCATCTTGCATTCTGAATGGTGTGGACGGATGGTGAGCATGGTTTTCTAGCCAACAGTTAGGTGGCATGGACAGTCAGAATAGGTCATATAACTTTGGGACATCATATTTTATGTTTTGAAAGTCTTTTCAATTTGGAATTTATGATCATTGAATGTGTAAAAAAGGAGAGCTTTCCGTAGTGTCCCATTTAGATTTTTTTTTTCTGTTTCGAATTTATGGGATAATTTAATAGAGCCTTTACTGCCAAAGCTGGCAAAACTGCCTTTTTTTTTTTCCTCTGTCTGCTGTTGGATTTTTGCAGTTCCAGCAACTGGCATCTGAAGCACCTGTTTTCCCATGGAACCCACTCTGCCTCCTATCTCAAATTCATCATGAGACTGATATTCCATATCCTAGGGTGGGCATTCTGACCCTAGCTGTGTCTGTTTGATTAGGTTTGGCTCCATAGTAACAGAGACTCAAGGATAATGGATTAAAACACATTAAAGTTTATTTCTTATTCAAGAGCAGTCCAGAAAAGGTAATGGTGTAAATTCTTGCAAAGAAGTAACCATTCTATAGATAGCAATTTAAAACTCTTAAAAAAATTAGAAGAAAAATAACCATTTGTAGGTACTGGAAAGAGACCAAAAGCAGGCAGAAATTGGAGGAGATTCAACTCTTGAAAGAGTAAAGCCATGGGATAGAACATATTTATATAGCTTTTTTCTTGAAGGTGTTCTCCAATCCTTAAGCTGCAGCTCCTAAAACTCAATCAGCAAGTGCTGTCTTATTGATTTGAGATGTCTAGAGGGTAGAGTGCAAGCCATCTATAAATGTCTAAAGGGAGGAAATCTAAATAGAAGAGAAACACAGAGGACAGGAGCTCCAAAATATGCATTAAAATCCTCAGCAAAACTTTGGCCAGCACTGTGTATTCATGAGGGAATGCAAGGACGCCAATGAAGGACAGCAATGGGAAAGACTGAAAGCACTGAACAGAGATTTCAGCTCCTGCCCAACACAGGGGAGACCAAGCTTGAAATTTGAGTCCTGCCAAGTTAGAATGGCTTGGTAAATACCTCAGGAAGCATTGAAATTCTAAAAGAACTATGTCTTAAAAATTAAGACTGTCTCAGGACTAAGAAATTCACGTTGGAAGATGAGCAAAACCATACAGAGTCATAAGAGCAAAGGGGAAGCCATTCTTCCACAAGTACATAGTGATCAGTCAGAGATTTTATTGCCTGCTAGATCAACAATCAATACTTTTCTGAGGAATTTCCAGTCTCCCTACAGTTTAGAGTTCCTAAAAAGTATCATCCACAATTTCCAGCATAAAATTAAAATTATTAGACACACAGAGAAACAGGAAAATACAATCCATATTCAAGAGAAAATCAGTCAGAAATAGACTTGAGAAGACCAAGATATTAGGTTTAGCATATAGGATTTTTAAGGAATTAAAGAAAAAAATAATCACAATGAATGAGCAGATGAGGACTCTCATAGAAACATAAAAACTATTAAAAAATTAAATAAAAATTCGAAAAGTGAAAAGTAGAAAATTTAGAAAGATAAATTCATTGGCTGGGTTTAACAGCCCTGGGAAACTCACACAAACCCCTGAACTATTGCTTCCAGAGTCAAAATTCTAGGACCAAATAATGGTCTTTGCCCTAAAATTTCATGATCTTTCTATCATTGTAATGCTTTAGTTTTTTCTAGTTATTCTGACTTTTTATTCGTTGGGTCTAAATTGTTTTACTCAACTTTCCTTACCTGACATGTTTCTGAATGATTGCATGCAATATAAAATTATATATTCAATTATACTTAAAGAAACCTTTATTGACTTTCCATAATGTTTAAGAAAGGAAGTTGGATAGAAGACAACTAACATAACAACTGTGGTTATGAAAATGTCACTACTATAATTGTCAGTGTACACTTAAATTTTGTTAATTTTTCTAATCATTACTCACAAGGAAATTTAAAGGTATTCTCCTATTTTGTAGTTCAGTGTATTCAAAAGCAGAGTGTAAAATCAACTAATATACTAGTATTATGTATTGACAAGGCAATTAAAACTTCAGCACAAGCTGAATCTAAGAATATGGGAATTTGCTCAGTTGAGTCAAAGATTTAAAGTCAGGCAGGATAGACATGGTAGGAAGGGGAAGACACTTTGCAAGCATTTTTATATAATATAAAGAAAATTTCTGGATGTATTTCTTTTTAAAGATTTTATTTATTCATTTGACAGAGAGAGCAAGCAGGGGGAGCAGCAGGGGAAGAGGGAGAAGCAGGTTCCCCACTGAGCAGGGAGCCCTATGGAGGACTCGATCCCAGGATCCTGGGATCATGACCTGAGCCGAAGGCAGATTAACTGACTGAGCTACCCAGGCGCCCCTCTGGATGTGTTTTATTTCATGTTTATAAGCTGAAGTGGCACCACCTTAGTTTCTTTTCTTGGGGATATGTAGATTGAAGTGTACTCCTCAGTTTTGTAATGTTATAAATGTAACTCTTTGCTTATAGATATTGGCACTAGAGAAGGAAAATAAATGAAAGAAGAATCTGAGGCCCTAAGCATAACACTCATGTTAACTAGGTACTGGAATGAAAAAGCAGGACAATCATCTCATCATTTGAAGCAGGAAGGACACACAGCATTCCAAAGAATGACTGAAGGGGATGTAAAATCAACATGATTGGATGCCTTCACTGTCTCTGAAAACAAAAGAATGAATAGCAAGTGGCAAGATAGAGAATTTGAACTTCATTCCAGTACTATTAATAACTAACTTCATGAGTCTGGGCAACAACCTTAACATTTTTGCCCCTTTGTCTCCTCATCTATAAAATGAAGTAAGTAGGTTTGTTAGATCATCTCAAAGTCCTTTCAATGTTCTTTGATTCCATGAATTTTCATAGAAATAGTAATTTTCCCAGAGTGGTTTCTGGATAAGGGTTAGTGCTCTCTTTCTGTTTGATTCATGTCAAAATGTATGGAAGGGGGTTTTCAGTCAACATTCAAAGCAATGAAGGTGGGTACCTAGAGAATGAATTCATTCTCCACTCAGGCCATTTTCTGCCTATAAATTCACAAAGCCTGTAGTGGTTTGTTTCAGCAAAAATATAAAGTAGATATTTAAGGTGAACACTTTAAGTCCTCAGGCTGTACAGAATTCAGGGTAAGCTTAATGCAAAGAGCTCTGATAGTCATGCCTCACTTTTAGGCTTAAACTTTCTCTGTATCTCTGTGGGAAAATCTTAATTCATCAGCACAGGTGAAATTGACAGTAGGTTTAGACGATGTGATTTTTTTTTTCTTTTTTAAAGATTTTATTTATTTGACAGAGAGAGACACAGCGAGAGAGGGAATACAAGCAGGGAGAGTGGGAGAGGGAGAAGCAGGTTTCCCGTGGAGCAGGGAGCCCGATGTAGGGCTTGATCCCAGGACCCTGGGATCATGACCTAAGCTGAAGGCAGATGCTTAACGACTGAGCCTCCCAGGCGCCCCTAGACGATGTGATTTTGAATATGGGATGACATGATGTGGTTTATGGAATAATGAGCTCTGAGAACAAAAAAATCTTAGGTTCTAATTCTGGCCCTTACTAACTTTGAAACCAGGACTTTTATTTACTTCTTGGTAAAATGAGGAACCTGAATCCACTCATCTTTGTCTCTTCAGCTCCAATACTATGTTCCATTTCAATTTAATTGTAAGTTTGGAAATATTTTCTCTGTTGTCATTTGAAATAAAAATTCTGATCCAAATAACTAGTATTTTGTGAGCACCAAATAAAAGCACTCAACCACAAAGATGACAAAAGTGGGGAACATTCTGAAGGGCTTGGGATGGTTTCCCCAAGATATAAATTTAGCAAGCAAAGTGAGCTCTATGTAGCCTCGACACACCAGTCCATGTCAGCTGAGCTAAAATTGTTAATGTCTCATGGGAAGTGTTTGAGTCCTACTTCTGAGCAATGATTTTATTGTATCCATGAAATTTATTGATTTTTATTGTATCCGTGAAATTCGAGGTCTGTACATCATAACAAAAGAACCTAATTAATCTGGGGAACTTCATTTTCCACTGAGGCACAGTATATTTAGGCTTAAGATACATTAGTACTGACAATAAAATTATTTAAATGGCATTTTACACATTATTACTTGTGGGTTTGCATTTTCATGAAACATTATACAAAACACAGAGCTTACTAAGAGTTAATAGGTTGTATTTGGATAACTTTGCAATATCTTCTTCGATAAGCATTGATTATAACGTGCCATCTCAAATACTCTGTCAACTTTCCTAGGTACAGATTCATAGAGAGAAAAGAACTTCATTTACTTTAAGGACATTGGGGCAGAATCTTTAGGGTAAAGAGATTCTTGTAATTAAACTTGTTTCGAGCTGTTGTTGGTCATGGTGTTTTAACTTCAAACCCTTTGCCTGCATTACGCAGGAATGACTCACCTGGATGCAATGCAGGAGTCAATTGTGCCATTGCAAAATTAGGTTGTGGTAGTTCGTTCATAGGAAATCATTAAGCAAGTCAAGAAAATGTAATTTGCAGGTGAACAATTGTTTCCCATTGGGTGGATATGAGTGTGTCCGGAGGTTACCCTGGGATTTTCCATTTTATCACCTTGGTTTTTTCCAACATGTTCTTTTTATTCACCTTTAAAAAAGTAACTTGCCCTTTTCAAGCCTCATTGTTCTATATTGAGTTAAGAAAGAAAAAAAAAATGTTTCCTAAATACCATGATGACCTAAGTGGTAGAAACACTGGACTAGAGGGGCGCCTGGGTGGCTCAGTCAGTGAAGCGGCTGCCTTCGGCTCAGGTCATGATCTCAGGGTCCTGGGATTGAACCCCATGTCCAGCTCCCTGCTTAGCAGGAGGCCTGCTTCTCCCTCTCCCTCTCCCTGCCACTCCCCCTGCTTGTGCTTTCTCTCTCTGTGTCAAATAAATAAATAAAATCTTAAAAAAAAAAGAAAAGAAACACTGGAAGAGAAATTCCTCTTGCAGAATCTAAGAGATAGCCTTACTCTATCACTTGAAATGGTATAACCTCACTCTCTCTCTCTATATGTAAATATATATAAATATTTATATTTATATTTTGTATTATATATTAATTTATATTTATATTTTATATTTACATATAAATATTTAAATATATATATTTATTTCCAGTTCCTGGGATGAAATGTTCTTGGAGCCCTGACTTGCTTGCTTTCTTGCTGAAAACAGCTAAATATGCTGAAGAAAAATTAGAAGAATTTTCTGAAGTGTCTCAATCGTTTGACAAGGAAGTACAGAACGCTCCAGTCAAAAGATAAACACAGAAGATGGCTTATACCTTAAGGGCACAGGTAAGCAAGTTTTAGTTTTTATGGTTGTTTGTTGGCTTGAGGGACATCAGACAAAACTCAGGGCCCTTACAATGGGGAAAAGTTAAAAAGAATCCTCCTAAAGTTGGCACTCAAAGTGTATACTCTCAATTTAATAAGCTAGAAGTAAACCTAATACTCCTTCACCAACAGTTCTGAAATGAAGAGCACTGTATCAAAACTTGGGCTAGGAGGAAAAAAAAAAATCTTCCTTAAGAATTTATTACTACAAGGCATCACCCACACCACAGGTTTGCAACACAAATCTGTAGAAGTTTGTTGGTCCAAACCCCCCCCCGCAAGAAACAAAAAACTTCAGAGTCTTGGGTTTACACTGTCCCGGGTTCCTTAGAGAAGTAAGTACAATCCTCTCTATAAAAACACACAATTTCATCTCAAGCCTCAAAGAATTTATAAATTCTAAGAAACATGAGCTTTCAGGCAAAAACTATGACCTCCCTCTACTGCCGCCCCAACCAGTGCATCATAAGTGAGAGGCAACAATAAAACAAAGAGAAAAATTACATACAGAAAGATGTCAGAATATGAGAACTCCATAATATAAACTAAACGCATATAATGTAATTAAAAAAATCAAAAGGGGATTGGCTGTATTAGTGCCAACTAGCATTAGTAAAAATCAGGAATATGAACAATGACCAAGCAGACCTTACAAAGAACCAAGTGGGACTTCAAGAAATGAAAAAATATAATAATTGATATAAAAAAACTCAATGAAAATATTTGATAGAAAATTATTTTAGTAAAAAGAAAAACAGTGACCAGTGTGTCAGAATGAAGGGAGATTATCCAGACTGCAGCACTTAGAAAAGAGGAAAATAACAACGTTTTATTGGCATTCCAGAAGGGGAAGAGAGAAAAAGATAAATGAGACAGAGGCAATATTTGAAGTCATAATGGTTGAGAATTTTCTAGAATTAAGGCATGACACCACTTATAGCAGAACTCCAATTATATCAGAAACACCTTATGTATTTCCCTGGATACTCTCAGCCTTATCGTTGTGCCCAGCCTCTGTTCTGCCTTAGCCACTGCACAGCGGATGGACACTGGGTGGACCCAGGTCTCCACCTGCATCACTGGTCGCTTGCTTGAAATTATTAGCCCCTCACTTTTGATTGACACTGCATAACCAGAATGATTTTTTTTTTTTTAAGAGAGAGAGAGAGAGACAGAGAGACAGAGAGGTGGTGGGGAGGGGCAGAGGGAGAGGGAGAGAATCTCAAGCAGGCTCCCTGACGTGGGGCTTGATCTCACAACCCTGAGATCATGACCTGAACTGAAATCAAGAGTCAGAGGCTTAATCGACTGAGCCCCCCCAGGTGCCCCAGGAGAGCTGGCTTTTTAAGCTATTATCAAAGGAGCTGGATGATTTAACCTGCAAACTCAGACTAATCGGATATGAGAAACAGGAGCAGTCTTTACAATTATGCTTCGTCTCCTCTTCCCTCCATGGACTTCTCTGAGGCACTGTTTGGGGAAAAAAAAAATAGTTGTTCTGGAGATGTCCTGAGTAGTTCAGCAGACATACCTGCTGAAGGACTGGCTGTCTCACATTGCGATGTCATATGAATTCATCCCCGGAATAGTGATGCATCACCTTGCATTGTTTCCCATCATTCCCAGCCTCACCTGGTTTTTCCCTTACTTTTTCTATTCTGGGGTATTGTCTCCCAACTAAAGCATGACTACTTAATACAGGTGTGTTTCAGGCTTAGACTCTTTTACTAGAGCACTGGGACAAATATACCATTGAATCCAAGGCCAGATTCAAGAATAAAAACACAGCCAGATGCATCAAAGTAAGATTCCAGACACCCAAGACATAGAAAAAAAATCTTAAAATCAGCCAGGGACAAATGATAGACTAGTTTAGAGAAGTGACAATTGCAATAACAAGTGATTTCTCAAAAGAAATAGAGAAAGACAGAAGAAAGCAAATTTGGTACTCAATGTTCTGAGAGTAAATAACTGAAAATTGGGAATATATTCCAGGAAAAAGGACCAACTAAAACTTTTAAAACAAATAAAAAGTGAGAGACATTGCCACAAACAAACCTCACTAGAGACAATTCCCGTGTATCTCTAGCAGAAGGAAAATGATCCCAAATGGAAGCTCTGTGGTGCAAGAAGGAATAAAAAGCAAATAAAATAAGAAATGTCCAGGTAAGTCTAGATACTGACTTCATAAAACAATAATACTAATGGCATGAGGAGTAAAAATAGTACAGATAACAGTATTAAAATACACAATAGCTCTATCATATTCATAAGGAATGCTAGATATTGGAGAAAGCGCAGGTATTTAAAATTTTGGAAGGAGGGTAAAGAGGCTGATTGAGGGTAAAGATGTCTACTTGGCTATGTTACACTCAGTGGAACCCAGATAAAATGACTGCAGCTTTCTTACCTGAAATCCATGAGCAAGAAAGCACTAGAACAACTTCTTTAAAGTGTTGAAACCAATTGAAAGAAACTGTCCACCAAGAATTATTGATCAAAATGAATTTCTAAATAAAGATGCAACAAAACCATTTTCCAAAAAAGAAAAAACTAAGTTTGAGAGAATTGGACACTAGTGTTTCTGCACTGTAAGAAATGTTCCAGCAAGTTCTTCAGGCAGAAGAAAAAGGATACTAAACAAAGAGATAATTAGAGAGAGAGACAGACAGACAGGTGGTGGGGAGGGGCAGAGGGAGAGGGAGAGAATCTCAAGCAGGCTCCATGACGTGGGGCTTGATCTCACAACCCTGAGATCATGACCTGAACTGAAATCATCAATTATGATGATTTTGAAATTATCAGCCCCTCACTTTTGGGCTAAACAAAGAGATAAATAGCATGGTAAATGGTATACATATGGATACATATAAAATACACTTCTTCTCATTTTCAAAATTTGTTTAAAAGATGTTTGACTATTTAAAGCAAAACCATAATATTTATTTTGGGATTTATAGCATTTACAAGTAAAATGTAATACAACAAAAGCACAAGGACCAGCAGGAAGAAGGGAAGTATACTGTTTTGATGTTCTTATTTTGATGTGAAGTAACAACATATTTTTGGAAGATACATATTGTAAATTTGACAACAACCATTTAAACCCTAAAATGAGGAGTTATTTATAGTCAATAATCCAATGAGTAGAAACCATTTACTATTTTTGCTGCTCTAATACATTACGTTGTTCAGTTTACCAGAGTCCACACTTCCTTTGCTCCTCCAAATTCAATCCATCCCACAAGCAAAATACAACCACCTAATCCAAAAATTCCCTAAAATTCTCAACTTATTGCAGTATTAACTCAAGCCTCAAAACTCATCTGGGTCTCATAAGCTCAAAAGTCCCAAACCTCATCATCTAAATCATCTAGATTAGAGATGGTTGAGACTTTGGGTGTAATCCATTTGGGGTGTGGGGGGCGCAAAGCTTCTGTCCACCTGTGACACTAGAAAATAAGTTGGCTGCCCCCAAAATACAGTGCTGGGCTAGGCACAGTATAACAGTTATAGACATTCTCATTCAAAAGGGGAGCAGATTAAGGGAAAAAAGGAGTCACTGGTCTCAAACAGTTTTAAATCCAAATGGGAAAACCCTATTAGATGTCAAGACCTGGGAATTATCTTCTGTAGTCTGAGGATCTGGGCCCACAGCTCCACCCTCGGAGTCATCCCTCACTTTAGAACCATATCAACATATACTAGTCCATCATCAATCAACAGAAATATGAAGATAATCCAAAAGTCCCATTGTGTGTAATTCTGAAAAAGAGAGAATGTGTTCTTGAAGCTTAGTAGTTTTATTAGCTTGGCTCCAGCCTGTAGAATGTAAGGAGTCTGATTTTTCTTTGTCATTTTGTCTTCTTTCTGTCTCTTTCAATGTATGCTGGAGGGTGTCCTCTGACATACATTCGCCAAACCTTGTGGGTCTCCCATGTGGGTGTCATGGGAATTCACTCTTATTTGATAGGAAGATCCCCCACCGATCTTTCCTGGGTAATCCCATCTCTAGTTTTTGCTTTTGCTCAGATGGCTGAAGGGATCCATCAGATATGCCTAATCTCTTAAATCTCATGCTTTTGTGTGACCGAATATTCTGACCTTTCGATCGTTTCAAGGCACAAGCAAAGGTTATTCAGAAACACTCTTGGTTTTCTTTTTAAAATAGTAAATCTCCTAATTTAGAATCTTTTATATACTGGAAAGCCGAGAATTTCCCAAATCATCAAGTCCTGGCTTCTTTTTGCTCAAAGGTTCTTCCCTCAAATTTATTTTTCCTTTCTTCTCACATTTTTGCCTTAGGCAGCAAGAAGAACCAGTCTACACCTTCAACGTTATGCTTGGAAATATCTTCAGCTAAATATCAACATTCATTGCTTACTAATTGTTAGCTTTCCATGGAATTACAGGACACAATTCAGCTAAGGTTTCTGACACTATCTAACAAGGACTCCCTTTACTCCAGTTTCCCTTACCACGTTTCTCATTTCCTTCTAAGCCCTCACTAGTGATGCTTTAACACACACATCAGCAGTCTACAGTGATTTGGTGTTCTCTAAGATGATAGAGGTTTTCTCCATTGTGCTCCCCATTTCCTTCTGAGACTTCACCAACAGAGTCTTGAGCATCCATATTTTTTTTTTAAGATTTTATTTATTTGACAGAGAGAAAGAGCACGTAAGAGCGAGTGAGCACAAGCAGGGGGAGTGGCAGGCAGAGGGAGAGGAAGAAGCAGGCTCCCCACGGAGCAAGGATCCTGACATGGGGCTTGATCCCAGAACCCTGGAATCATGACCAGAGCCAAAGGCAGACACTTAACCGACTGAGCCACCCAGGCACCCCAAACATCCATATTTCTACCAATAGTCTGTTCAAGTCAATCTAGGCTTCTTCTTCTATATCATGTGCCTCCAAATTCCTTCCACCTTTGCCCATTATCCAATTCCAAAGACACTTCCAAATGTTTAGGTATGTGTTACGGCACTGTCCCACTTCCAGGTACCCAAATCTCTATTCATTTCCTTTCGCTTCTGTAACACGTGACTACAGACATAGTGATTTAAACCAACACAAATGTATTCTCTTTTTGTTCTGGGGTCTGAAGTGCAAAATGAGTATTGCTGAGGCAAAGTCAAGATTCTGGCAGGACTGGTTCATCTGAAAGGCTCTGAGGGGAAAATCTGTCTCCTTGCCTTTTCAGCTTCTGGTGACTGACTGCTCTCCTTGGCTTGGGTGCCTTCCTCTCATCCATCCAACATCTTGATTCTAGCATCACATCTCCTACTACTGGTATCCCTCTCATAAGAAACATTGGGACTATATTGGACCCATCGGGAGAATCCAAGAATATCTCCCCATCTTAATTCCCTTAACTTGCTCACATCTGTAAAGTCCTCTTTACAATGTCATGTAGCATATTAATGGATCCTGGGGATTAGGACGTGGCCATCTTTGGAGTGCCTTTGTTCATTACACCACAGGAGATAAAATTAAATACTAAGAAGTACTCAGTATGAAAGGCAGGGAAGGAGGGAAGAATAGATGAGATGAATAGAAAAATATAGCCTCCAAGCCAAAGATTTCCGTAATCATGTTACCAGAAAATGGTCTAGACTCTCCAAATGTAGGGCAGAGAATATCAGATTGGATAAAAAAGCAAGACTCAATCATATCCTGGGTGCAAGAAACAAAATTTAAATAAAAATAGGGTGGGCGCCCGGGTGGCTCAGTCGTTAAGTGGCTGCCTTAGGCTCAGGTCATGATCCCAGAGTCCTGGGATCGAGTCCCACATCGGGCTCCCTGCTCAGCGGGAAGCCTGCTTCTCTTTCTCCCACTCCCCCTGCTTGTGTTTCTGCTCTCACTGTCTGTCAAATAAATAAATAAAATCTTTAAAAAATTAAAAAAAAAAAAAATAATAAATAAATAAAAATAGGGCACCTGGGGGGCACAGTCAGTCAAGCTCTGACTCTTGGTTTCCACTCAGGTCTGATCTCAGGGTGGTAAGATGGAGCCCTGGGGTGGGTTTGTGCTCAGTGCAGAGTCTGCTTGAGTTTCTCTCTCCATCTCCTTCCGCCCCTCCCTGCCATGCTCACTCTCTCTCAAGTAAATTTTAAAAATCTTTAAAATAAAATATATTAAGAGCAAAAGGGTGGAAAAAAAGATACAACATGCCAAAACAAATCATACAAAATCTGGAATCACTGTATTAGTAGCAGACAATGTAGTCATCATTATGAAATATCTCTGTTTGTGCCCAGTGACATACCTTTTCCTGAGTCAAGATATAATAATCCTAAGTATGTATATTATTGATAACTGAGCTTCAAAACCAAATAGAAAGAGAAAAATCTTCAAATCATAAAGAAGAAGACCTAGGACCTTCTGAGAGGACTACTTCTACTGACATTTCAACTTAAATCCCCGAAGCCAGAAGAAAATGGAATACTTAAAATGATGAAATTAATAACTGCTAATATAGAATTCCATACACAGTGTACATATTCTTCAGAAATGGACAAGAGAATCAAAGAAATCATTTCCAGTAAGCCTACAGTATGTCTCTCCCTGTATCTGAGTTTATATTTCTATCTTTCTTCAGAAAAGGAAAAAGATTCCCAATGGAAACATGAAAATCCAGGAGGATAAGAACAAATATATGAAAAAAAAGAAAAAGAAAAAAGAACCAAATCAAGAATGGCTAATGATTTTAGGGGGTGTAAATCTCATTCTAGTTACTAATCAAAGCAATGACAGTGAAAACCAAATCAGTCCATTTAAATTTTAAAAAATTTAAAAGTCAGACAATATCAAATTCTAGTGAAGGCGTGGATCACTAGGAAGCTTGATCTGTTGGTGGGCATATAAACTGACACATTTATTTTGAAAAATCTTTTGACATTATTGATAAACTTGAATATAACCCAATTTTTTCTTAAGTGGACTGAAAGACACAAACAAAAGTTTATAGCAGAACTTTTTGACAGTAGAAAACTAGAAAAAACCTCAAATATCCAAAGCAGTAGAATATAAAAATAAACTGGAGTATATTCATACAATGGATTACTATATATCAATGAAATTTGAAAAGCTAGATCAATTTAGCCACATGGGTAAATCTCAGAAACATAAAAAAAAAAAAATGCTATGGTGAGCACTGTGAATTGTGTAAGACTGTTGAATCACAGACCTGTACTTCTGAAACAAATAATACATTATATGTTAAAAAAAAAAAAAGAAGAAGAAGATAGCAGGAAGGAAAGAATGAAGGGGGGGAAATTGGAGGGGGAGATGAACCATGAGAGACTATGGACTCTGAGAAAGAAACTGAGGGTTCTAGAGGGGAGGGGGTGGGGGGATGGGTTAGCCTGGTGATGGGTATTAAAGAGGACACATTTTGCGTGGAGCACTGGGTGTTATACACAAACAATGAATCATGGAACCCTACATCAAAAACTAATGATGTAACGTATGGTGATTAACATAACATAATAAAAAAATGTCAGAGAATGTCAAAAGCCTGTTGAAAGAAATATTTTCAATTCAACTAAAGTTAGAAAATGTGCAAAACCTAATAACATGGCTTAGGGAGATGTCTCAAATGGTCTCCAAAATGATTGATAATACTAGAGCCATCTGGACCAAGGGCATTTTGTTTCTATACTTTCACCTCAATTTCCTAATTTTTTAATTTATTCTGCCTCACCTAGTCCCATCTACAACCAATAATAACCATAGCAGAAATCTTTTATAAATTTAATGCAAAGCTCAGACGTGGGAGAACATAGAATTATGTGAAGGACTCTAAGAAGTGACTTAAGTACTGAAATTCACAATTCTGTGCCCTTAGAGTTTCTCGATCTTAGCATTATTGATATTTGTATTAGGATAACTCTTTGTTAGGGAGGACTATTCTGTACAAGTAGGATATTTATCAGCAGTATTTCTGGCCTCTACCCATTAGACCCTCATCTTCAGACATTGTTAAATGTCCCTGGGCAAGTGGAGGACAGCAAAAAAATTGCCCAGGGTTGAGAACCACCCTTAGCTACCACTGGTAGAAGATTATATTTTAAAAATGAGCATTCTTTGGAGTTTCTCTAAGCATGCCAGAGATAGGGGTATGGGAAAGGCTTGTGTTAGCAACATTTGCGTTATAGAAAGCTTTGGAGGGCTTCCAAGAAGTTGGACAGTCTTTGAAGTCCTGTACAGACTTTTCCTTTAGTAAAGCCTGGTCACCTGAGGAAGAAAAGCTTACTTGGTGTAACTTTAAGATATTCAGGGGGAAAAGGGGGGGGGTTGTGCCTCGGTGGCTCAGCCTGTTAAGCCTCCAACTCTTGATTTTGGCTCAGGTCATGATCTCAGGGTCCTGAGATCAAGCCCCGCGTGGGGCTCCATGCTGAGTGTGGCACCTGCTTGTCCCTCTCCCTTCCCCTCTGCTCCTTCCCAACAAACCCTTCCTCCTTCCCCACCCCCTACTTCTGCATGCACATTCTCTGTATCTCTCTCAAAAAAAAAAAAAAAAAAAGATTTTCAGAGCTTATCTGTATTCCTAAAGTGTCAGACAAGTGATCAGAACTGCATGGGACAGGATCCAGTACTATGACCATTTTATTTCATTTCCTTTTTTTTTTTTTTAATTTTTTTTTTCAGAATCTCTCTTTTTTTTTTTTTAAGATTTTATTTATTTGACAGAGAGAGAGATAGAGAGAGCAGGAACACAAGCAGGGGGAGTGGGAGAGGGAGAAGCAGGCTTCCCGCTGAGCAGGGAGCCCGATGCGGGGTTCGATCCCAGGACCCTGGGATTATGACCTGAGCCGAAGGCAGCCGCTTAACCGACTGAGCCACCCAGGCGCCCCTTTATTTCATTTTCTGACCAATATCTTACATCTCGTGAAGACTTCAGGACTAATGCGTCCTGATTCCAAATTCAAATTTCTCATTTATATTAACACTCTCATGGTCTAGGACAGTGTTTTTTATTTTTGTTTGTTTGTTTTAGCTTTCCTCCCTTCCTCCCTTCCTTCTAGCCTTCTTCCCTCCCTCCCACTCTTTCTTCCGTGTTTCCCTGTTCCTGACCCACGGTTATCATTGTCTCCTTGCCCTTCTTCTCCTCCCACCCCTCCCCCCTTTTCTCTTTCTCTTTTTCTTGCTTTCTTTTCACAAATCCTTCTTTAAACTGATATAGTATGTATGCATCTCAATATGTAAAAGAAAAGTTGGAATGTTCAGTCTCCCCTGGTCAGCCCCCCACAACTGACCTTCCATGGTGGTCCCTGAAGTAATTTTGAAAAATATTTTTTTGTGTGTGAGTAGATACACTGGAATTGAAGAGAGCTCTATGATACCCACTTTGAAATCACTGACATAGGAGAAGTGAAACCTCAGGAGAAATGAATATATACATAAGATACATAGAAATACTGAGAAATCTCAAGAATGTGAAAAATGAATAGAAGATAGAGTTCTGCTCAGTCTAGAAGATAGAGAGTAGATGGAGGTAAGTTTATTTATGTACAAAAAAAGCATATAATCAATCAGTGAAAACAGAATTTTCAATATTCTAGTATTTGATTTACATGACCTTTTATTCTTAGAATTAATCAGGGTGGGCCATTTATTACAGAAAGCCAGTGTTGTGTTTTGCAAAGAGCTTAGTACCCAAATATCTGGTTTGGCTTGAGTTAACCTCTGTTCTATGGCCCTAAGAGAATCAACCACCTGTCTCAGTTTTTTGTTCCAAATTGGAGCTAAGAGCCATGCCCACCTCTGAGAACAGTTGGGAAAATTACGTGAGGTTATATATTTGAGAGTCACTTATACAGTGCTGTTCCACAGAGGATAGAGTAGAAAAGATTTTGTCGAATTCTCCTTTTATCCACCCTAGAAACTCAAGAAAGAGCGTGGTTGAGTCTCTTTCTTATGTATCAAAAATGAAAGTTTAAAGTTGTAATACCTTTAAAATTTATGAACTCCTCTTTCCACACAGAGCATCCAACTAAAGACTAAAGTAGAGACAAAGCGTATTTTGCCATCACACTAGCCCAGATTTGAATCGGGCCCCTTTGTGTTTTTGGCATGGTGCTGATCCGCAGCATTGTGACATGCCCGGAGTTCCTCTTTAGCCGGTGGAAACCGGCAGGGTTCTCTGAAAATGATTTATAAACAAATTGCAGCTGCTCTGAAATTAGGGCAGCTGGTATCTTGGGCTTCATCTGTTTAGTACTTTAGACTTGGTCCTGAAGTTACTGTTCATGTATTAAAGATTGGCTGTGGGCCTTCCGAATGTCAATGTATGCGATGGATGGCCTTAGGTCCTTAACCATAAATGTTAATGCTAAAAATGATGATTTTTTTTGTGTGTGTGTGACTAGATACACTGAAATTGAAAACAGCAGGAAGGTATAAACAAGATGTGTTTACTTTTTTTTTTTTCCTTTGAGACTGAGCAGGTTTGAAATGCAAATGGAATGATAAAGGGTACCTTACAGGTTGCAATGATGTAAACTTGACTTTCCTAAGTCTTGGAATAGTTCCTCTTTGGTAAGATGAATCTGGTATTTTCTTAAAATAAGGCTCAAGGGAATTTAGAACTATATAAATATGCTTTCAAGAAAATCGTTTCTCAGCAGCCTCGATTTTCAAATGGTTTCAGATGAAGTTGTTGAAAGATCATATTCTCTTTTTTCTATGTGAAATTCAATGAATATTTCATTAAGGACTAGTAAATAGAATGTTGAATTTTTTTCTATTGAATCCTAATATTGTTTGTATTGTCATTCTAAATGGGTGAGAATGTTGCCAAGAGATTTATAAACCTCCAGATGCAAGAGATGCTATTACATGGAAGACTTTTTTTTTTCATTTTTTATATACCAGATACATCAAGTAATACCTGCTTTTGTGTTACCCGAGCTCTGACAAAATGTTGATGACTAAGAATTACATTACCATGACCATCCTTATAAAAGCAAATGAAAAAAATGTATGTATATTTTCACTTGATCTTTTTCTCTAATTTTAAATAATTCTTTAACATAAGAGGATAAGGAATTCTCTTATGATATGAAGTTCAACTGACAATGCTTATCTGACTTTAGGAAAAAACCCATTTGTGATATTTTTAAAACTGCGGCTCTGTCTTAATCAGTTAATTCTGTCACACTTTAAATGGACAAAAATAACATATAAAAAAAGAATAAAAACTGAAAAGAGTATCTGCTTTTTCCAATGTAACATTTAAAGTGTTGCAATCGCCCCTCAATATAGTACCTGATTCTTATTTTATTAATCCTAGCTAATGAAAAAAATAAATAAATAAAGTGGGAATGGCACCATACACACATAAGATTTAAGTACTTTCTAGTTTGTTTTAACCATTTAGGTGTGAGGTCATCTAGGGGCCAAAGTCAGGAAATTCCTAGCTAATGCTTGCATGACGTGCCTTCATGTGATGTGATTTTGAAGCTGTTTTGTCAACATTCACCGAAGATAAATTATATCACTTTTAAAGCCAGTATAACCTATCAGTCACCTCCACCGTTTGTTATAAAATTAACATGAAGGATTTTATTTTGCTTTCTTCCATGATATAACTGACTCCTTCAAATTTCTATTCATAATAAAATGTTCACTGAAAGACAATTTTTCTGAAATAAGACTCAATGCATTACAAACTGTGGTAGAAAACTTGTTTATCCCCTCTTTAGAGGCTGAAATCAGTCATCGTTATAATTTTCCCATCACTGGGGAAATTCTGCTTTGAACTAAGCTTACTGTAGGTTTGTTTTCCCTTAAAGTCAGATATATTTGTTGATATTTGCAAATGCTTTCTATTTCTCAAATTAATGAACAGTTTCACCACCACAGAAAGTCCAACTTTTTAGCAATTGTAGGTTAGCAATGATTTCCATTTCGTATAATTTCTTTCATTTAATTGGACACAGAATTCTTTGCTTTCCTAATATTGGGAATGAATTTTTGAAGTGCCCTAAGTCCATGTGTTCAGTCTACATAGAAGCTCTTTCTCACATAATCATGTAGGATAATATTCTACCCTGGAATTTAGCTTGAGGCCCTAAAAATCTTGGAGTGTTAGGGCTGGGGAGGTCCAGAGACATCATTCTGGAACAGGGATGACAAAGCCAATGCTGGATCGGCTGGGAACTGTACACGTGTAGGTGGCAGGTGAGAAAATAGGAAGAGCTCAGTAGGAGTTCAAGCCCAGTGACACTCTTTAAGTTCCACCATGGAGAGCATCTTTGTTGTTTGCTTCAGTCCACCAGTCACCAATGTGACACTTGGGATTCCCATCCAGCTGGATTATTCATAATGTGGGGAAATTTGGACCCAGAGGAGAACAATGACATGCCCAAGGTCATACACAGAGCAAGACTCAGATGAGCCTTCTGCTCACAATCAATGTTTATAAAGCAGAGTCAGGAATCATAAGTCCAGTGCCACATACATACATTACAGATGTGTTCTTGTGGTGGTGTGTGCACACAGGGGGAGATGGGCCACCTACTTATCTGACACAGAAAAGTGAATGAGTAGCATGTGTTGAGTTAGTAAATGAAGTAGTCCTTAAGGTCTGGTGGGATTTCTCTTTTGAGAGATGGAGACATATTCCCATTTTCCCATTTTTCTCATTTTCACAAATATAGACCGGTTATCCATTTAAATGAAAGCAATGCATGGTTATATAACACAAAATGTTTCCAAAATGGTTTTAGAGAGAAAGAGCTTATCCTGTCATATAAATCTGAAATGATTTGTTGTAATAGGTAACATTTAGGAAATCTGAATTAATATATTGTTTCCAGTGCAAAAATTTCATGCGCTTGTAGAAATTCACAGAAGTATGTAAATATGTATTAAAATATCTATCAATTTTTATTTATTTCAATGAAGTGAACATCTTGTCCTACTGGAGTCGTTAGCTCTCACATAGACCATACCTCAAGGATGTAGCTAAAATCTAAAGTGTTAACAAAATAATGCTTGCATATACTTTTATGTTATGAAATGTATCCTCAATGTTTTTGCTTTAGGCACTGCTTTTGCTTTAAAAAAACATCTCCCAAATTCTCAATTTAGGAAAATAAAATCTCTAAAGGAATAGTCGTAACTGTTAAATTTCTACAGAGGTTAAAAGAAAAAAAAAAAAAAGCTGTGATCACCTGGCAAGAAACTACACAGAACACTCACTTTGATGAAACTTTATGAACCTGAAAGACTGGCTTCCTTACCTCAGTTTGCTCATAAGCAAATCTCCGGGAATAAGAAGAGAGATGAGATTTTGTTGTAATTGATCCAAGGAGCTGATAAGTCATGAAACATACTCTGTAATCTGCACACATTCAAATTTTCATACATAGCATAAAAGAAAGATGACCATATGGTAGGTTGGCACTACCCTTCACATATTTGCAGAGGCCATAATGTGAATTATTTATAATTTTACAATTAAATTAAAAGTTAATAATTTCTAGAATGCACATTGCAACACTTACATGGAGAACACGGTATATAAATGTCAAACCGAACTTGTTCTAGATGCTTCTATATCCTTTTTGTTGTCACATAATTGTATATCTTAAGATTGGCTCAAAACAAACAAACAAACAAACAACCTATTTCAATAAAGGAAGCACTTTAGCATAAGGTTGGTTTATAGGAGATCAGAAATCAAAATCAACCATGTAAATGGAAAAGTCCAGAATTGAAGAAGGACCTCTAAGAGGCTGGCTATCAGCACATCCATACAGTTAGGGTAAAAATATGACCAAGTAACTGCTCCTTTTACTTGGTGTTTTACTTTTCCAGATGTTCCAAGCTCAATCTGTCAGATGGATTTTTTTCAGTGATGTGAATAAGCTTAGATAAGCCTTGTGGCTATTTCTTCTTCCTTCTAAAACTTTGGAACCAAATGATATGTGTGTGAAAGGCCTTGGCTTTCCCTTTGAACTAGGAAATACGTTTAGAGCATCTAGAGTAGCGCCTAGCTTATACAACAGTTCACTACTGAACAGTTAATAATACTGCTGTTATTTCAGTATTGTCTTATTTCCAACAGTGTGGATGGTAGAAAAGAGAGGCACAGAGAAAACTTACAGTTAAAGTCAAACTTCCAGAAATGCTGTTGTTCTTATATAGTTTCACTTTCAAAGAGTTTTTATTAAAGAGTATTTAATCTTATTTTATTAAATTGTCTTCTACTTACAATGCAACAGCTGATGATGTTTATAGTCCTAAAACTTCTTTTTTTTTTTATTATGTTCAGTTAGCTAAACTTCTTAAACTAAGTTTACAAATTAGCACAGTCTCACAATTGCAGAATTGAAATAAGGTTTCATGAGTTGAAATGAAATTATGGTGTGGACGAGTACAAAATTATACTCAATATTCTAAACTGGTTGTACTTTGCTAGTAAATTCTCAAACCACTAATAGAGCAGGACTGATAAACATGATGTAAAATAGTAAACATTTGCAACTGTGCATTTTTCTAATCTCTCAGTAAACTCCACTCACTTTATAATAGATATATCAAAAACCCAACAACATAAAACCTATAATCCAGTTATTTCAGATATAAATATGGATATGTATTAAAAAATAATTTAGGGAGTTGTAATTTTTTGTGGCATACTGTTTTGGCATTATACTACATTTTTAAATTAAACTACATTTTCAGTGATGTTGCTTCTAATAGACACAAATTCATTAGACGTGTTTTTTAGTTGGAAAAAAACCATGTATTTTAAGAAAAAAAATTTTTATTAGATCTTGACCAAAATACATGTTCAGAGCTAAGTGCAAGGGTAGTAAAATAAATCTCTTGTTTATTAGAAATAGGAAATTAGACCTTGGGAAAGAACAAATGTATCACATAAAAAGGGATACAATTTGGTTTAACCTTACAAATTGCAAGATGTATATAGTAGTTAACCATATTATACCAAATGTACTAAGTGAATAAACATGTATTTTTGACCCCAAATACCTGAGAGAATGTGTCTGTAAATAAATGTGTTTTTAAGTCGTATTTACAAAGTTGTCCTTTCCTTATCTGTCAGGAATCAAATTTAATGTGCTTCTTGCTCCACTGGATAGCTTCCAAAGCAACAAAACCATTGAAAGGAATTTAACTTCCTTTGCTGGTGAGGTGATAGTGACCTCATCAACTCCAGAATAGGAAAATGGATAGCTCTAAAATCAGCTGTTTCCAGAAGGAGGGAAAAAAAAAAAAAAAAAGAATCTTTTTTTTTTTTTTTGGTCACTACGCGGTAATTTCTTTTTTACCTAGCTCTCCTTTGTGCTTTATGAAAATGATAACTCCGAGAAGGGTTATGGGATTTTGTAGTCAGTAGCATGTCTATTTCACAAGATAGTATAAATCACAGGAAAATATAATGATTAATATTTAGGAGTAAGAATTGTGTTCACCTTTTCCAGTTTTTAAGTTGCAACAGAAAAGGTACATACCATGGAAATAGGTCTTCTTTAGCTATGAAATTCTTTATGCCAATTTTAACATATTCAGAATTTCTCATAATCTGAGTAAAAAAAAAAAGACTCTATCTGTACAAAGGAGAATTTGTAATTTTTGCCTGTATCCACTATGTAATGTTATGTTGGATGAACAGCTTGGGAACAGAAGCCCACAATGTGCAAGCAGATGAGACAGAGGTGTGTCCACAATGAAAAGCACCACGCTCTTTCCAAAACATAAAGATGCACCTCCCACCCCACCTTCCATGATAATCATGTAGTGCAAATTCTCTCCAAAATAATAATTTAATCTCAGACATTGAAGAAATAGCATTACTTATTTGCTTCTGGGATTTTTTTTTTTTAAGTTAAAATAAAAATTAAATGCTGTCGGGGTGCCTGGGTGGCTCAGTTGTTAAGCATCTGCCTTTAGCTCAGGTCATGATCTCAGGGTCCTGGGATCAGGCCCTGCATCGGGCTCCCTGCTCAGTGGGAAGCCGGCTTCTCCCTCTCCCACTCCCCCTGCTTGTGTTCCCTCTCTCTCTGTCAAATAAGTAAATTAAAAAAAAAAAAAAAAAGAATTAAATGCTGTCTTGCTGGAATCTTCGTTAATGAAGTCAGTGATAGATTTCTAACACTTTCACAATCTGATCCCAACTACTGAGGCTGTTATGAACAAAGCTTGATTTTTACATAGACTTGGTCTTAGCCCATTGGGAGAGCCAATGTAAGTAAGTGAGGAGCTGATTCCCACATCTTGAAAATGCAAACATGTTTCAAAACCTTCAGCTGTCCTCAAAATGTCGGTCTCTCTGAACAATGGAAGCAGGCTCCTTCCCACGTATTTGGGCTTGGGAAGTATCCAGACCCGTTTGTGCTTCGGCAGTCACCACAAAGCAGGATTCCTGCTCTCCACCTGACTCCTGATAGAGAGATTGCTCATAACGTCTTCTTTGCTCAAGTGAATTTTTATTTTCAAGAGGAAGTGCTTTTTTTTTTTAATTTATATTTTTATTTGACAGAGAGACAGAGAGTTGGGGTGGGGGGGTGGCAGAGGGAAAGAATCTCAAGAATCTCAAGCAGACTCCCCGCTGAGTGCAGAGCCCCATGCCTGCAGGATCCCACAACCCTGAGATCATGACCTGAGCCGAAATCAGGAGTCAGATGCTTAACCGACTGAGCCACCCAGGCGCCCCAAGAGAAAGTGCTTTATGCAACAAGCAACAACAGCTTAGTGATAACAGAAGGCATTCTCATGATTTAGGAGAGATTGGGAAGAGCCATATGACAATTACCTGCAATTGACGTTGCGGTTGCCAAGGTGGAGAATGGCAGCTTCTGAATGATTCTGGATCCCTGCCTGCAAAAAAAATCCTATTAATATGACTCTCAGATGGTCTCAGATACAGCGAAACCACTGTGTTCCTTCCACTGGGCGAAAGGAGTTAACACGTCCGCGTTTTCGGGGCAGCTTGGAGAAGTTTGCAACTGAGGGAAAGTCACTCCTGTTTATTTTTGTGTGTAGGCGTCATTTAGTGTGTATTGGGACAGGAATAACAGCGCTGTTTGAATATCACTTCAAAAACTCGTATATAAGTGTGAAGTAGAATCGCATTACTATGATGTAGCTTTTGGCAAATGTACTGTAAACTATCGTAAATAAGTGTTCCTGTGCAGGTACACAAATAAATCTGCTTCCACAGGAAACTGTTCTGCACATTTATTAAAATGCACTTCCCTATTATATTAAATTTCATGTTAGGAAGCTTTTCTTTCAAGTCTGGAACTTTGTTAACTATGCGGCCCTTTGCTTCTGAGAAGGCCACTGTTATTTATTTGCATGTCTTGCCTGTGAAACACAAAACAGTTATAAAAATTAATCCCGTGTACTGTATATGATGCAATAATTATAATTTAGAACTCCAGGACCAAGGAAACTAAAAAGGTGCTAATGTTGCAAAACGACAATCTTTTTCTCCTATAAAGAAATTGTTTATGTTGATTAGATTTATTCTACCATGTTTGCTAGAGAATTTTCATAATTAAACAGAAAGTAAATAAATACATTTTTGTATAGCTGTGTATGTTTACAGAATTCCTTACATTTAAATGGTGAAAATATAAGCTTTTTTGTATTAACTGTATTATGAATTCATGGTTTATATACATTTTCATTAAATAGTAATTGAAATATCATAGGTGTGGAAATGTTTTAAAAAAATAACTGAGTGTAGAATTAAATTCTTTAAATGATTTCTGTCAAGGAGCTCAACTGTAATACTGGAGAATTATTTCTATTTTTCTTTTTATTTATTTTGTCTTTCTTAGATTGAATTGTAATATTCTTACTACTTCTTAGAAATATTGAAGAAGATGTTCATATTCCTTGATTAATAGTTGTGGTCTTAACATTTTAAAAATAATGTGAATTCAGATATTTATATCTTTAGGGACTTGACTGTTGTTGTTTTTTCTACAATGAGGTAATTTCTTCAATGGTAAAACATGTGTGAAGCTAACCGTAGGTAAGATTCCTAATTTTTCTCTAAGTCAATATTTCTCACTGGGCTCTAATGCTTGGTCAATTCCTTGCTGTAAAAACACAGCTTTTTTTTCTATTTTTATTTTTATTTATTTTTTTATTTTTATTTTTTTGTAGTTTTTAATTTTATTATGTTATGTTAGTCACCATACAATACATCATTAGTTTTTGATGTAGTGATCCATGATCCATTGTTTTCGTATA